>NW_020874351.1:1200000-1633607 GCF_003935025.1 Abrus precatorius | reverse complement strand
GGGCTAAAGTGCATCCACGTGAAACAAGTTGCGAAGGCGATAGCTTTCATCTGTGAGCTCCGTTTTCTACACAACCAAAGTCCACAGTGAAGCCCCTGAAAAGAGCTTCGCAACAAAAAAAGAATCGTCTCGAAACTCGACCTGTAGCTCGAGATATCGTCAAACAGTAAATGCTGCCCGAAAACGCTCAGAATCTCGGGGGGTGCAGACAGTCGCAACAAACTGCAAAGGCCATATCTTTCAGGTACGAGATCTATTTTCCGCAAAACTAGACTCCAGAGTGAAGCCCCTGACCAGGTCTTCGAAATGAATTCGGAACCGGCTAAAAACTCGTCCTGCAGCTCGAGATATAGCCGAAACAATAAAACTGGGCTGCAAGTGCATCCACGTGAAACAAGTTGCGAAGGCGATAGCTTTCATCTGTGAGCTCCGTTTTCTACACAACCAAAGTCCACAGTGAAGCCCCTGAAAAGAGCTTCGCAACAAAAAAAGAATCGTCTCGAAACTCGACCTGTAGCTCGAGATATCGTCAAAACAGTAAATGCTGCCCGAAAACGCTCAGAATCTCGGGGGGTGCAGACAGTCGCAACAAACTGCAAAGGCCATATCTTTCAGGTACGAGATTTGTTTTCTGCAAAACTAGACTCCAGAGTGAAGCCCCTGACCAGGTCTTCGAAATGAATCGGAACCGGCTAAAAACTCGTCCTGCAGCTCGAGATATAGCCGAAACAATAAAACTGGGCTGCAAGTGCATCCACGTGAAACAAGTTGCGAAGGCGATAGCTTTCATCTGTGAGCTCCGTTTTCTACACAACCAAAGTCCACAGTGAAGCCCCTGAAAAGAGCTTCGCAACAAAAAAAGAATCGTCTCGAAACTTGACCTGTAGCTCGAGATATCGTCAAAACAGTATATGCTGCCCGAAAACGCTCAGAATCTCGGGGGGTGCAGACAGTCGCAACAAACTGCAAAGGCCATATCTTTCAGGTACGAGATCTATTTTCCGCAAAACTAGACTCCTGAGTGAAGCCCCTGACCAGGTCTTCGAAATGAATTCGGAACCGGCTAAAAACTCGTCCTGCAGCTCGAGATATAGCCGAAACAATAAAACTGGGCTGCAAGTGCATCCACGTGAAACAAGTTGCGAAGGCGATAGCTTTCATCTGTGAGCTCCGTTTTCTACACAACCAAAGTCCACAGTGAAGCCCCTGAAAAGAGCTTCGCAACAAAAAAAGAATCGTCTCGAAACTCGGCCTGTAGCTCGAGATATCGTCAAACAGTAAATGCTGCCCGAAAACGCTCAGAATCTGGGGGGTGCAGACAGTCGCAACAAACTGCAAAGGCCATATCTTTCAGGTACGAGATCTATTTTCCGCAAAACTAGACTCCTGAGTGAAGCCCCTGACCAGGTCTTCGAAATGAATTCGGAACCGGCTAAAAACTCGTCCTGCAGCTCGAGATATAGCCGAAACAATAAAACTGGGCTGCAAGTGCATCCACGTGAAACAAGTTGCGAAGGCGATAGCTTTCATCTGTGAGCTCCGTTTTCTACACAACCAAAGTCCACAGTGAAGCCCCTGAAAAGAGCTTCGCAACAAAAAAAGAATCGTCTCGAAACTCGGCCTGTAGCTCGAGATATCGTCGAAACAGTAAATGCTGCCCGAAAACGCTCAGAATCTGGGGGGTGCAGACAGTCGCAACAAACTGCAAAGGCCATATCTTTCAGGTACGAGATCTATTTTCCGCAAAACTAGACTCCTGAGTGAAGCCCCTGACCAGGTCTTCGAAATGAATTCGGAACCGGCTAAAAACTCGTCCTGCAGCTCGAGATATAGCCGAAACAATAAAACTGGGCTGCAAGTGCATCCACGTGAAACAAGTTGCGAAGGCGATAGCTTTCATCTGTGAGCTCCGTTTTCTACACAACCAAAGTCCACAGTGAAGCCCCTGAAAAGAGCTTCGCAACAAAAAAAGAATCGTCTCGAAACTCGGCCTGTAGCTCGAGATATCGTCGAAACAGTAAATGCTGCCCGAAAACGCTCAGAATCTGGGGGGTGCAGACAGTCGCAACAAACTGCAAAGGCCATATCTTTCAGGTACGAGATCTATTTTCCGCAAAACTAGACTCCTGAGTGAAGCCCCTGACCAGGTCTTCGAAATGAATTCGGAACCGGCTAAAAACTCGTCCTGCAGCTCGAGATATAGCCGAAACAATAAAACTGGGCTGCAAGTGCATCCACGTGAAACAAGTTGCGAAGGCGATAGCTTTCATCTGTGAGCTCCGTTTTCTACACAACCAAAGTCCACAGTGAAGCCCCTGAAAAGAGCTTCGCAACAAAAAAAGAATCGTCTCAAACTCGGCCTGTAGCTCGAGATATCGTCGAAACAGTAAATGCTGCCCGAAAACGCTCAGAATCTGGGGGGTGCAGACAGTCGCAACAAACTGCAAAGGCCATATCTTTCAGGTACGAGATTTGTTTTCTGCAAAACTAGACTCCAGAGTGAAGCCCCTGACCAGGTCTTCGAAATGAATTCGGAACCGGCTAAAAACTCGTCCTGCAGCTCGAGATATAGCCGAAACAATAAAACTGGGCTGCAAGTGCATCCACGTGAAACAAGTTGCGAAGGCGATAGCTTTCATCTGTGAGCTCCGTTTTCTACACAACCAAAGTCCACAGTGAAGCCCCTGAAAAGAGCTTCGCAACAAAAAAAGAATCGTCTCGAAACTCGGCCTGTAGCTCGAGATATCGTCAAACAGTAAATGCTGCCCGAAAACGCTCAGAATCTGGGGGGTGCAGACAGTCGCAACAAACTGCAAAGGCCATATCTTTCAGGTACGAGATCTATTTTCCGCAAAACTAGACTCCTGAGTGAAGCCCCTGACCAGGTCTTCGAAATGAATTCGGAACCGGCTAAAAACTCGTCCTGCAGCTCGAGATATAGCCGAAACAATAAAACTGGGCTGCAAGTGCATCCACGTGAAACAAGTTGCGAAGGCGATAGCTTTCATCTGTGAGCTCCGTTTTCTACACAACCAAAGTCCACAGTGAAGCCCCTGAAAAGAGCTTCGCAACAAAAAAAGAATCGTCTCGAAACTCGGCCTGTAGCTCGAGATATCGTCAAACAGTAAATGCTGCCCGAAAACGCTCAGAATCTGGGGGGTGCAGACAGTCGCAACAAACTGCAAAGGCCATATCTTTCAGGTACGAGATCTATTTTCCGCAAAACTAGACTCCTGAGTGAAGCCCCTGACCAGGTCTTCGAAATGAATTCGGAACCGGCTAAAAACTCGTCCTGCAGCTCGAGATATAGCCGAAACAATAAAACTGGGCTGCAAGTGCATCCACGTGAAACAAGTTGCGAAGGCGATAGCTTTCATCTGTGAGCTCCGTTTTCTACACAACCAAAGTCCACAGTGAAGCCCCTGAAAAGAGCTTCGCAACAAAAAAAGAATCGTCTCGAAACTTGACCTGTAGCTCGAGATATCGTCAAAACAGTAAATGCTGCCCGAAAACGCTCAGAATCTGGGGGGTGCAGACAGTCGCAACAAACTGCAAAGGCCATATCTTTCAGGTACGAGATCTATTTTCCGCAAAACTAGACTCCTGAGTGAAGCCCCTGACCAGGTCTTCGAAATGAATTCGGAACCGGCTAAAAACTCGTCCTGCAGCTCGAGATATAGCCGAAACAATAAAACTGGGCTGCAAGTGCATCCACGTGAAACAAGTTGCGAAGGCGATAGCTTTCATCTGTGAGCTCCGTTTTCTACACAACCAAAGTCCACAGTGAAGCCCCTGAAAAGAGCTTCGCAACAAAAAAAGAATCGTCTCGAAACTCGGCCTGTAGCTCGAGATATCGTCAAAACAGTAAATGCTGCCCGAAAACGCTCAGAATCTGGGGGGTGCAGACAGTCGCAACAAACTGCAAAGGCCATATCTTTCAGGTACGAGATCTATTTTCCGCAAAACTAGACTCCTGAGTGAAGCCCCTGACCAGGTCTTCGAAATGAATTCGGAACCGGCTAAAAACTCGTCCTGCAGCTCGAGATATAGCCGAAACAATAAAACTGGGCTGCAAGTGCATCCACGTGAAACAAGTTGCGAAGGCGATAGCTTTCATCTGTGAGCTCCGTTTTCTACACAACCAAAGTCCACAGTGAAGCCCCTGAAAAGAGCTTCGCAACAAAAAAAGAATCGTCTCGAAACTCGGCCTGTAGCTCGAGATATCGTCAAAACAGTAAATGCTGCCCGAAAACGCTCAGAATCTCGGGGGGTGCAGACAGTCGCAACAAACTGCAAAGGCCATATCTTTCAGGTACGAGATCTATTTTCCGCAAAACTAGACTCCTGAGTGAAGCCCCTGACCAGGTCTTCGAAATGAATTCGGAACCGGCTAAAAACTCGTCCTGCAGCTCGAGATATAGCCGAAACAATAAAACTGGGCTGCAAGTGCATCCACGTGAAACAAGTTGCGAAGGCGATAGCTTTCATCTGTGAGCTCCGTTTTCTACACAACCAAAGTCCACAGTGAAGCCCCTGAAAAGAGCTTCGCAACAAAAAAAGAATCGTCTCGAAACTTGACCTGTAGCTCGAGATATCGTCAAAACAGTATATGCTGCCCGAAAACGCTCAGAATCTCGGGGGGTGCAGACAGTCGCAACAAACTGCAAAGGCCATATCTTTCAGGTACGAGATTTGTTTTCTGCAAAACTAGACTCCAGAGTGAAGCCCCTGACCAGGTCTTCGAAATGAATTCGGAACCGGCTAAAAACTCGTCCTGCAGCTCGAGATATAGCCGAAACAATAAAACTGGGCTGCAAGTGCATCCACGTGAAACAAGTTGCGAAGGCGATAGCTTTCATCTGTGAGCTCCGTTTTCTACACAACCAAAGTCCACAGTGAAGCCCCTGAAAAGAGCTTCGCAACAAAAAAAGAATCGTCTCGAAACTTGACCTGTAGCTCGAGATATCGTCAAAACAGTATATGCTGCCCGAAAACGCTCAGAATCTCGGGGGGTGCAGACAGTCGCAACAAACTGCAAAGGCCATATCTTTCAGGTACGAGATCTATTTTCCGCAAAACTAGACTCCTGAGTGAAGCCCCTGACCAGGTCTTCGAAATGAATTCGGAACCGGCTAAAAACTCGTCCTGCAGCTCGAGATATAGCCGAAACAATAAAACTGGGCTGCAAGTGCATCCACGTGAAACAAGTTGCGAAGGCGATAGCTTTCATCTGTGAGCTCCGTTTTCTACACAACCAAAGTCCACAGTGAAGCCCCTGAAAAGAGCTTCGCAACAAAAAAAGAATCGTCTCAAAACTCGGCCTGTAGCTCGAGATATCGTCGAAACAGTAAATGCTGCCCGAAAACGCTCAGAATCTGGGGGGTGCAGACAGTCGCAACAAACTGCAAAGGCCATATCTTTCAGGTACGAGATTTGTTTTCCGCAAAACTAGACTCCAGAGTGAAGCCCCTGACCAGGTCTTCGAAATGAATTCGGAACCGGCTAAAAACTCGTCCTGCAGCTCGAGATATAGCCGAAACAATAAAACTGGGCTGCAAGTGCATCCACGTGAAACAAGTTGCGAAGGCGATAGCTTTCATCTGTGAGCTCCGTTTTCTACACAACCAAAGTCCACAGTGAAGCCCCTGAAAAGAGCTTCGCAACAAAAAAAGAATCGTCTCGAAACTCGACCTGTAGCTCGAGATATCGTCAAAACAGTATATGCTGCCCGAAAACGCTCAGAATCTCGGGGGGTGCAGACAGTCGCAACAAACTGCAAAGGCCATATCTTTCAGGTACGAGATCTATTTTCCGCAAAACTAGACTCCTGAGTGAAGCCCCTGACCAGGTCTTCGAAATGAATCAGGAACCGGCTAAAAACTCGTCCTGCAGCTCGAGATATAGCCGAAACAATAAAACTGGGCTGCAAGTGCATCCACGTGAAACAAGTTGCGAAGGCGATAGCTTTCATCTGTGAGCTCCGTTTTCTACACAACCAAAGTCCACAGTGAAGCCCCTGAAAAGAGCTTCGCAACAAAAAAAGAATCGTCTCGAAACTTGACCTGTAGCTCGAGATATCGTCAAAACAGTATATGCTGCCCGAAAACGCTCAGAATCTCGGGGGGTGCAGACAGTCGCAACAAACTGCAAAGGCCATATCTTTCAGGTACGAGATCTATTTTCCGCAAAACTAGACTCCTGAGTGAAGCCCCTGACCAGGTCTTCGAAATGAATTCGGAACCGGCTAAAAACTCGTCCTGCAGCTCGAGATATAGCCGAAACAATAAAACTGGGCTGCAAGTGCATCCACGTGAAACAAGTTGCGAAGGCGATAGCTTTCATCTGTGAGCTCCGTTTTCTACACAACCAAAGTCCACAGTGAAGCCCCTGAAAAGAGCTTCGCAACAAAAAAAGAATCGTCTCGAAACTCGGCCTGTAGCTCGAGATATCGTCGAAACAGTAAATGCTGCCCGAAAACGCTCAGAATCTGGGGGGTGCAGACAGTCGCAACAAACTGCAAAGGCCATATCTTTCAGGTACGAGATCTATTTTCCGCAAAACTAGACTCCTGAGTGAAGCCCCTGACCAGGTCTTCGAAATGAATTCGGAACCGGCTAAAAACTCGTCCTGCAGCTCGAGATATAGCCGAAACAATAAAACTGGGCTGCAAGTGCATCCACGTGAAACAAGTTGCGAAGGCGATAGCTTTCATCTGTGAGCTCCGTTTTCTACACAACCAAAGTCCACAGTGAAGCCCCTGAAAAGAGCTTCGCAACAAAAAAAGAATCGTCTCGAAACTCGGCCTGTAGCTCGAGATATCGTCGAAACAGTAAATGCTGCCCGAAAACGCTCAGAATCTGGGGGGTGCAGACAGTCGCAACAAACTGCAAAGGCCATATCTTTCAGGTACGAGATTTGTTTTCTGCAAAACTAGACTCCAGAGTGAAGCCCCTGACGAGATCTTAGAAATGAATCAGGAACCGGCTAAAAACTCGTCCTGCAGCTCGAGATATAGCCGAAACAATAAAACTGGGCTGCAAGTGCATCCACGTGAAACAAGTTGCGAAGGCGATAGCTTTCATCTGTGAGCTCCGTTTTCTACACAACCAAAGTCCACAGTGAAGCCCCTGAAAAGAGCTTCGCAACAAAAAAAGAATCGTCTCGAAACTTGACCTGTAGCTCGAGATATCGTCAAAACAGTATATGCTGCCCGAAAACGCTCAGAATCTCGGGGGGTGCAGACAGTCGCAACAAACTGCAAAGGCCATATCTTTCAGGTACGAGATCTATTTTCCGCAAAACTAGACTCCTGAGTGAAGCCCCTGACCAGGTCTTCGAAATGAATTCGGAACCGGCTAAAAACTCGTCCTGCAGCTCGAGATATAGCCGAAACAATAAAACTGGGCTGCAAGTGCATCCACGTGAAACAAGTTGCGAAGGCGATAGCTTTCATCTGTGAGCTCCGTTTTCTACACAACCAAAGTCCACAGTGAAGCCCCTGAAAAGAGCTTCGCAACAAAAAAAGAATCGTCTCGAAACTCGGCCTGTAGCTCGAGATATCGTCAAAACAGTAAATGCTGCCCGAAAACGCTCAGAATCTCGGGGGGTGCAGACAGTCGCAACAAACTGCAAAGGCCATATCTTTCAGGTACGAGATCTATTTTCCGCAAAACTAGACTCCAGAGTGAAGCCCCTGACCAGGTCTTCGAAATGAATCGGAACCGGCTAAAAACTCGTCCTGCAGCTCGAGATATAGCCGAAACAATAAAACTGGGCTGCAAGTGCATCCACGTGAAACAAGTTGCGAAGGCGATAGCTTTCATCTGTGAGCTCCGTTTTCTACACAACCAAAGTCCACAGTGAAGCCCCTGAAAAGAGCTTCGCAACAAAAAAAGAATCGTCTCAAAACTCGGCCTGTAGCTCGAGATATCGTCGAAACAGTAAATGCTGCCCGAAAACGCTCAGAATCTGGGGGGTGCAGACAGTCGCAACAAACTGCAAAGGCCATATCTTTCAGGTACGAGATCTATTTTCCGCAAAACTAGACTCCTGAGTGAAGCCCCTGACCAGGTCTTCGAAATGAATTCGGAACCGGCTAAAAACTCGTCCTGCAGCTCGAGATATAGCCGAAACAATAAAACTGGGCTGCAAGTGCATCCACGTGAAACAAGTTGCGAAGGCGATAGCTTTCATCTGTGAGCTCCGTTTTCTACACAACCAAAGTCCACAGTGAAGCCCCTGAAAAGAGCTTCGCAACAAAAAAAGAATCGTCTCGAAACTCGGCCTGTAGCTCGAGATATCGTCAAACAGTAAATGCTGCCCGAAAACGCTCAGAATCTGGGGGGTGCAGACAGTCGCAACAAACTGCAAAGGCCATATCTTTCAGGTACGAGATTTGTTTTCCGCAAAACTAGACTCCAGAGTGAAGCCCCTGACCAGATCTTCGAAATGAATTCGGAACCGGCTAAAAACTCGTCCTGCAGCTCGAGATATAGCCGAAACAATAAAACTGGGCTGCAAGTGCATCCACGTGAAACAAGTTGCGAAGGCGATAGCTTTCATCTGTGAGCTCCGTTTTCTACACAACCAAAGTCCACAGTGAAGCCCCTGAAAAGAGCTTCGCAACAAAAAAAGAATCGTCTCGAAACTCGGCCTGTAGCTCGAGATATCGTCAAAACAGTAAATGCTGCCCGAAAACGCTCAGAATCTCGGGGGGTGCAGACAGTCGCAACAAACTGCAAAGGCCATATCTTTCAGGTACGAGATCTGTTTTCCGCAAAACTAGACTCCAGAGTGAAGCCCCTGACCAGGTCTTCGAAATGAATCGGAACCGGCTAAAAACTCGTCCTGCAGCTCGAGATATAGCCGAAACAATAAAACTGGGCTGCAAGTGCATCCACGTGAAACAAGTTGCGAAGGCGATAGCTTTCATCTGTGAGCTCCGTTTTCTACACAACCAAAGTCCACAGTGAAGCCCCTGAAAAGAGCTTCGCAACAAAAAAAGAATCGTCTCGAAACTCGGCCTGTAGCTCGAGATATCGTCAAAACAGTAAATGCTGCCCGAAAACGCTCAGAATCTCGGGGGGTGCAGACAGTCGCAACAAACTGCAAAGGCCATATCTTTCAGGTACGAGATTTGTTTTCTGCAAAACTAGACTCCAGAGTGAAGCCCCTGACCAGGTCTTCGAAATGAATTCGGAACCGGCTAAAAACTCGTCCTGCAGCTCGAGATATAGCCGAAACAATAAAACTGGGCTGCAAGTGCATCCACGTGAAACAAGTTGCGAAGGCGATAGCTTTCATCTGTGAGCTCCGTTTTCTACACAACCAAAGTCCACAGTGAAGCCCCTGAAAAGAGCTTCGCAACAAAAAAAGAATCGTCTCGAAACTTGACCTGTAGCTCGAGATATCGTCAAAACAGTATATGCTGCCCGAAAACGCTCAGAATCTCGGGGGGTGCAGACAGTCGCAACAAACTGCAAAGGCCATATCTTTCAGGTACGAGATCTATTTTCCGCAAAACTAGACTCCTGAGTGAAGCCCCTGACCAGGTCTTCGAAATGAATTCGGAACCGGCTAAAAACTCGTCCTGCAGCTCGAGATATAGCCGAAACAATAAAACTGGGCTGCAAGTGCATCCACGTGAAACAAGTTGCGAAGGCGATAGCTTTCATCTGTGAGCTCCGTTTTCTACACAACCAAAGTCCACAGTGAAGCCCCTGAAAAGAGCTTCGCAACAAAAAAAGAATCGTCTCGAAACTCGGCCTGTAGCTCGAGATATCGTCGAAACAGTAAATGCTGCCCGAAAACGCTCAGAATCTGGGGGGTGCAGACAGTCGCAACAAACTGCAAAGGCCATATCTTTCAGGTACGAGATTTGTTTTCTGCAAAACTAGACTCCAGAGTGAAGCCCCTGACCAGATCTTCGAAATGAATCGGAACCGGCTAAAAACTCGTCCTGCAGCTCGAGATATAGCCGAAACAATAAAACTGGGCTGCAAGTGCATCCACGTGAAACAAGTTGCGAAGGCGATAGCTTTCATCTGTGAGCTCCGTTTTCTACACAACCAAAGTCCACAGTGAAGCCCCTGAAAAGAGCTTCGCAACAAAAAAAGAATCGTCTCAAAACTCGGCCTGTAGCTCGAGATATCGTCGAAACAGTAAATGCTGCCCGAAAACGCTCAGAATCTGGGGGGTGCAGACAGTCGCAACAAACTGCAAAGGCCATATCTTTCAGGTACGAGATCTATTTTCCGCAAAACTAGACTCCTGAGTGAAGCCCCTGACCAGGTCTTCGAAATGAATTCGGAACCGGCTAAAAACTCGTCCTGCAGCTCGAGATATAGCCGAAACAATAAAACTGGGCTGCAAGTGCATCCACGTGAAACAAGTTGCGAAGGCGATAGCTTTCATCTGTGAGCTCCGTTTTCTACACAACCAAAGTCCACAGTGAAGCCCCTGAAAAGAGCTTCGCAACAAAAAAAGAATCGTCTCAAAACTCGGCCTGTAGCTCGAGATATCGTCGAAACAGTAAATGCTGCCCGAAAACGCTCAAAATCTGGGGGGTGCAGACATTCGCAACAAACTGCGAAGGCCATATCTTTCAGGAACGAGATTTGTTTTCTGCAAAACTAGACTCCAGAGTGAAGCCCCTGACGAGATCTTAGAAATGAATCAGGAACCGGCTAAAAACTCGTCCTGCAGCTCGAGATATAGCCGAAACAATAAAACTGGGCTGCAAGTGCATCCACGTGAAACAAGTTGCGAAGGCGATAGCTTTCATCTGTGAGCTCCGTTTTCTACACAACCAAAGTCCACAGTGAAGCCCCTGAAAAGAGCTTCGCAACAAAAAAAGAATCGTCTCGAAACTCGGCCTGTAGCTCGAGATATCGTCGAAACAGTAAATGCTGCCCGAAAACGCTCAGAATCTGGGGGGTGCAGACAGTCGCAACAAACTGCAAAGGCCATATCTTTCAGGTACGAGATCTATTTTCCGCAAAACTAGACTCCTGAGTGAAGCCCCTGACCAGGTCTTCGAAATGAATTCGGAACCGGCTAAAAACTCGTCCTGCAGCTCGAGATATAGCCGAAACAATAAAACTGGGCTGCAAGTGCATCCACGTGAAACAAGTTGCGAAGGCGATAGCTTTCATCTGTGAGCTCCGTTTTCTACACAACCAAAGTCCACAGTGAAGCCCCTGAAAAGAGCTTCGCAACAAAAAAAGAATCGTCTCGAAACTCGGCCTGTAGCTCGAGATATCGTCGAAACAGTAAATGCTGCCCGAAAACGCTCAGAATCTGGGGGGTGCAGACATTCGCAACAAACTGCGAAGGCCATATCTTTCAGGAACGAGATTTGTTTTCTGCAAAACTAGACTCCAGAGTGAAGCCCCTGACGAGATCTTAGAAATGAATCAGGAACCGGCTAAAAACTCGTCCTGCAGCTCGAGATATAGCCGAAACAATAAAACTGGGCTGCAAGTGCATCCACGTGAAACAAGTTGCGAAGGCGATAGCTTTCATCTGTGAGCTCCGTTTTCTACACAACCAAAGTCCACAGTGAAGCCCCTGAAAAGAGCTTCGCAACAAAAAAAGAATCGTCTCGAAACTCGGCCTGTAGCTCGAGATATCGTCAAAACAGTAAATGCTGCCCGAAAACGCTCAGAATCTGGGGGGTGCAGACAGTCGCAACAAACTGCAAAGGCCATATCTTTCAGGTACGAGATCTGTTTTCCGCAAAACTAGACTCCAGAGTGAAGCCCCTGACGAGGTCTTCGAAATGAATCAGGAACCGGCTAAAAACTCGTCCTGCAGCTCGAGATATAGCCGAAACAATAAAACTGGGCTGCAAGTGCATCCACGTGAAACAAGTTGCGAAGGCGATAGCTTTCATCTGTGAGCTCCGTTTTCTACACAACCAAAGTCCACAGTGAAGCCCCTGAAAAGAGCTTCGCAACAAAAAAAGAATCGTCTCGAAACTCGGCCTGTAGCTCGAGATATCGTCGAAACAGTAAATGCTGCCCGAAAACGCTCAGAATCTGGGGGGTGCAGACAGTCGCAACAAACTGCAAAGGCCATATCTTTCAGGTACGAGATTTGTTTTCTGCAAAACTAGACTCCAGAGTGAAGCCCCTGACGAGATCTTAGAAATGAATCAGGAACCGGCTAAAAACTCGTCCTGCAGCTCGAGATATAGCCGAAACAATAAAACTGGGCTGCAAGTGCATCCACGTGAAACAAGTTGCGAAGGCGATAGCTTTCATCTGTGAGCTCCGTTTTCTACACAACCAAAGTCCACAGTGAAGCCCCTGAAAAGAGCTTCGCAACAAAAAAAGAATCGTCTCGAAACTCGGCCTGTAGCTCGAGATATCGTCAAAACAGTAAATGCTGCCCGAAAACGCTCAGAATCTGGGGGGTGCAGACAGTCGCAACAAACTGCAAAGGCCATATCTTTCAGGTACGAGATCTATTTTCCGCAAAACTAGACTCCAGAGTGAAGCCCCTGACCAGGTCTTCGAAATGAATTCGGAACCGGCTAAAAACTCGTCCTGCAGCTCGAGATATAGCCGAAACAATAAAACTGGGCTGCAAGTGCATCCACGTGAAACAAGTTGCGAAGGCGATAGCTTTCATCTGTGAGCTCCGTTTTCTACACAACCAAAGTCCACAGTGAAGCCCCTGAAAAGAGCTTCGCAACAAAAAAAGAATCGTCTCGAAACTCGGCCTGTAGCTCGAGATATCGTCGAAACAGTAAATGCTGCCCGAAAACGCTCAGAATCTGGGGGGTGCAGACAGTCGCAACAAACTGCGAAGGCCATATCTTTCAGGAACGAGATTTGTTTTCTGCAAAACTAGACTCCAGAGTGAAGCCCCTGACGAGATCTTAGAAATGAATCAGGAACCGGCTAAAAACTCGTCCTGCAGCTCGAGATATAGCCGAAACAATAAAACTGGGCTGCAAGTGCATCCACGTGAAACAAGTTGCGAAGGCGATAGCTTTCATCTGTGAGCTCCGTTTTCTACACAACCAAAGTCCACAGTGAAGCCCCTGAAAAGAGCTTCGCAACAAAAAAAGAATCGTCTCGAAACTCGGCCTGTAGCTCGAGATATCGTCGAAACAGTAAATGCTGCCCGAAAACGCTCAGAATCTGGGGGGTGCAGACAGTCGCAACAAACTGCAAAGGCCATATCTTTCAGGTACGAGATTTGTTTTCTGCAAAACTAGACTCCAGAGTGAAGCCCCTGACGAGATCTTCGAAATGAATCAGGAACCGGCTAAAAACTCGTCCTGCAGCTCGAGATATAGCCGAAACAATAAAACTGGGCTGCAAGTGCATCCACGTGAAACAAGTTGCGAAGGCGATAGCTTTCATCTGTGAGCTCCGTTTTCTACACAACCAAAGTCCACAGTGAAGCCCCTGAAAAGAGCTTCGCAACAAAAAAAGAATCGTCTCGAAACTCGGCCTGTAGCTCGAGATATCGTCAAACAGTAAATGCTGCCCGAAAACGCTCAGAATCTGGGGGGTGCAGACAGTCGCAACAAACTGCAAAGGCCATATCTTTCAGGTACGAGATTTGTTTTCTGCAAAACTAGACTCCAGAGTGAAGCCCCTGACGAGATCTTAGAAATGAATCAGGAACCGGCTAAAAACTCGTCCTGCAGCTCGAGATATAGCCGAAACAATAAAACTGGGCTGCAAGTGCATCCACGTGAAACAAGTTGCGAAGGCGATAGCTTTCATCTGTGAGCTCCGTTTTCTACACAACCAAAGTCCACAGTGAAGCCCCTGAAAAGAGCTTCGCAACAAAAAAAGAATCGTCTCGAAACTCGGCCTGTAGCTCGAGATATCGTCGAAACAGTAAATGCTGCCCGAAAACGCTCAGAATCTGGGGGGTGCAGACATTCGCAACAAACTGCGAAGGCCATATCTTTCAGGAACGAGATTTGTTTTCTGCAAAACTAGACTCCAGAGTGAAGCCCCTGACGAGATCTTAGAAATGAATCAGGAACCGGCTAAAAACTCGTCCTGCAGCTCGAGATATAGCCGAAACAATAAAACTGGGCTGCAAGTGCATCCACGTGAAACAAGTTGCGAAGGCGATAGCTTTCATCTGTGAGCTCCGTTTTCTACACAACCAAAGTCCACAGTGAAGCCCCTGAAAAGAGCTTCGCAACAAAAAAAGAATCGTCTCGAAACTCGGCCTGTAGCTCGAGATATCGTCAAAACAGTAAATGCTGCCCGAAAACGCTCAGAATCTGGGGGGTGCAGACAGTCGCAACAAACTGCAAAGGCCATATCTTTCAGGTACGAGATTTGTTTTCTGCAAAACTAGACTCCAGAGTGAAGCCCCTGACGAGATCTTAGAAATGAATCAGGAACCGGCTAAAAACTCGTCCTGCAGCTCGAGATATAGCCGAAACAATAAAACTGGGCTGCAAGTGCATCCACGTGAAACAAGTTGCGAAGGCGATAGCTTTCATCTGTGAGCTCCGTTTTCTACACAACCAAAGTCCACAGTGAAGCCCCTGAAAAGAGCTTCGCAACAAAAAAAGAATCGTCTCGAAACTCGGCCTGTAGCTCGAGATATCGTCGAAACAGTAAATGCTGCCCGAAAACGCTCAGAATCTGGGGGGTGCAGACAGTCGCAACAAACTGCGAAGGCCATATCTTTCAGGAACGAGATTTGTTTTCTGCAAAACTAGACTCCAGAGTGAAGCCCCTGACGAGATCTTAGAAATGAATCAGGAACCGGCTAAAAACTCGTCCTGCAGCTCGAGATATAGCCGAAACAATAAAACTGGGCTGCAAGTGCATCCACGTGAAACAAGTTGCGAAGGCGATAGCTTTCATCTGTGAGCTCCGTTTTCTACACAACCAAAGTCCACAGTGAAGCCCCTGAAAAGAGCTTCGCAACAAAAAAAGAATCGTCTCGAAACTCGGCCTGTAGCTCGAGATATCGTCAAAACAGTAAATGCTGCCCGAAAACGCTCAGAATCTCGGGGGGTGCAGACAGTCGCAACAAACTGCAAAGGCCATATCTTTCAGGTACGAGATCTGTTTTCCGCAAAACTAGACTCCAGAGTGAAGCCCCTGACGAGATCTTCGAAATGAATCGGAACCGGCTAAAAACTCGTCCTGCAGCTCGAGATATAGCCGAAACAATAAAACTGGGCTGCAAGTGCATCCACGTGAAACAAGTTGCGAAGGCGATAGCTTTCATCTGTGAGCTCCGTTTTCTACACAACCAAAGTCCACAGTGAAGCCCCTGAAAAGAGCTTCGCAACAAAAAAAGAATCGTCTCGAAACTCGGCCTGTAGCTCGAGATATCGTCGAAACAGTAAATGCTGCCCGAAAACGCTCAGAATCTGGGGGGTGCAGACAGTCGCAACAAACTGCGAAGGCCATATCTTTCAGGTACGAGATCTGTTTTCCGCAAAACTAGACTCCAGAGTGAAGCCCCTGACGAGATCTTCGAAATGAATCAGGAACCGGCTAAAAACTCGTCCTGCAGCTCGAGATATAGCCGAAACAATAAAACTGGGCTGCAAGTGCATCCACGTGAAACAAGTTGCGAAGGCGATAGCTTTCATCTGTGAGCTCCGTTTTCTACACAACCAAAGTCCACAGTGAAGCCCCTGAAAAGAGCTTCGCAACAAAAAAAGAATCGTCTCGAAACTCGGCCTGTAGCTCGAGATATCGTCGAAACAGTAAATGCTGCCCGAAAACGCTCAGAATCTGGGGGGTGCAGACAGTCGCAACAAACTGCGAAGGCCATATCTTTCAGGTACGAGATCTGTTTTCCGCAAAACTAGACTCCAGAGTGAAGCCCCTGACGAGATCTTAGAAATGAATCAGGAACCGGCTAAAAACTCGTCCTGCAGCTCGAGATATAGCCGAAACAATAAAACTGGGCTGCAAGTGCATCCACGTGAAACAAGTTGCGAAGGCGATAGCTTTCATCTGTGAGCTCCGTTTTCTACACAACCAAAGTCCACAGTGAAGCCCCTGAAAAGAGCTTCGCAACAAAAAAAGAATCGTCTCGAAACTCGGCCTGTAGCTCGAGATATCGTCAAAACAGTAAATGCTGCCCGAAAACGCTCAGAATCTGGGGGGTGCAGACAGTCGCAACAAACTGCGAAGGCCATATCTTTCAGGTACGAGATCTGTTTTCCGCAAAACTAGACTCCAGAGTGAAGCCCCTGACGAGATCTTAGAAATGAATCAGGAACCGGCTCAAAACTCGTCCTGCAGCTCGAGATATAGCCGAAACAATAAAACGGGCTGAAGTGCATCCGTGTGAAACAAGTTGCGAAGGCCATAGCTTTCATCTGCAAGCTCCCTTTCTGCACAGCCAAAGTCCACAGTGAAGCCCCAGAAAAGAGCTTCGCAACAAAAAAAGAATCGTCTCGAAACTCGGCCTGTAGCTCGAGATATCGTCGAAACAGTAAATGCTGCCCGAAAACGCTCAGAATCTGGGGGGTGCAGACAGTCGCAACAAACTGCGAAGGCCATATCTTTCAGGTACGAGATCTGTTTTCCGCAAAACTAGACTCCAGAATGAAGCCCCTGATGAGATCTTCAAAATGAATCAGGAACGGGCTCAAAACTCGTCCTGCAGCTCGAGATATAGCCGAAACAATAGAACGGGGCTGAAAGTGCATCCGTGTGAAACAAGTTGCGAAGGCCATAGCTTTCATCTGCAAGCTCCACTTTCTGCACAGCCAAAGTCCACAGTGAAGCCCCAGAAAAGAGCTTCGCAACAAAAAAAGAATCGTCTCGAAACTCGGCCTGTAACTCGAGATATCGTCGAAACAGTAAATGCTGCCTGAAAACGCTCAGAATCTGGGGGGTGCAGACAGTCGCAACAAACTGCGAAGGCCATATCTTTCAGGTACGAGATCTGTTTTCCGCAAAACTAGACTCCAGAGTGAAGCCCCTGACGAGATCTTGAAAATGAATCAGGAACGGGCTCAAAACTCGTCCTGCAGCTCGAGATATAGCCGAAACAATAAAACGGGGCTGAAAGTGCATCCGTGTGAAACAAGTTGCGAAGGCCATAGCTTTCATCTGCAAGCTCCCTTTCTGCACAGCCAAAGTCCACAGTGAAGCCCCAGAAAAGAGCTTCGCAACAAAAAAAGAATCGTCTCGAAACTCGGCCTGTAACTCGAGATATCGTCAAACAGTAAATGCTGCCTGAAAACGCTCAGAATCTGGGGGGTGCAGACAGTCGCAACAAACTGCGAAGGCCATATCTTTCAGGTACAGATCTGTTTTCCGCAAAACTAGACTCCAGAGTGAAGCCCCTGACGAGATCTTGAAATGAATCAGGAACCGGCTCAAAACTCGTCCTGCAGCTCGAGATATAGCCGAAACAATAAAACGGGCTGAAAGTGCATCCGTGTGAAACAAGTTGCGAAGGCCATAGCTTTCATCTGCAAGCTCCACTTTCTGCACAGCCAAAGTCCACAGTGAAGCCCCAGAAAAGAGCTTCGCAACAAAAAAAGAATCGTCTCGAAACTCGGCCTGTAACTCGAGATATCGTCGAAACAGTAAACGCTGCCCGAAAACGCTCAGAATCTGGGGGGTGCAGACCGTCGCAACAAACTGCGAAGGCCATATCTTTCAGGTACAAGATCTGTTTTCCGCAAAACTAGACTCCAGAGTGAAGCCCCTGACGAGATCTTGAAATGAATCAGGAACCGGCTCAAAACTCGTCCTGCAGCTCGAGATATAGCCGAAACAATAAAACGGGGCTGAAAGTGCATCCGTGTGAAACAAGTTGCGAAGGCCATAGCTTTCATCTGCAAGCTCCACTTTCTGCACAGCCAAAGTCCACAGTGAAGCCCCAGAAAAGAGCTTCGTAACAAAAAAAGAATCGTCTCGAAACTCGGCTTATAACTCGAGATATCGTCGAAACAGTAAATGCTGCCTGAAAACGCTCAGAATCTGGGGGGTGCAGACCGTCGCAACAAACTGCGAAGGCCATATCTTTCAGGTACAAGATCTGTTTTCCGCAAAACTAGACTCCAGAGTGAAGCCCCTGACGAGATCTTCAAAATGAATCAGGAACCGGCTCAAAACTCGTCCTGCAGCTCGAGATATAGCCGAAACAATAAAACGGGGCTGAAAGTGCATCCGTGTGAAACAAGTTGCGAAGGCCATAGCTTTCATCTGCAAGCTCCACTTTCTGCACAGCCAAAGTCCACAGTGAAGCCCCAGAAAAGAGCTTCGCAACAAAAAAAGAATCGTCTCGAAACTCGGCCTGTAACTCGAGATATCGTCGAAACAGTAAATGCTGCCTCAAAACGCTCAGAATCTGGGGGGTGCAGACCGTCGCAACAAACTGCGAAGGCCATATCTTTCAGGTACAGATCTGTTTTCCGCAAAACTAGACTCCAGAGTGAAGCCCCTGACGAGATCTTGAAATGAATCAGGAACCGGCTCAAAACTCGTCCTGCAGCTCGAGATATAGCCGAAACAATAAAACGGGCTGAAAGTGCATCCGTGTGAAACAAGTTGCGAAGGCCATAGCTTTCATCTGCAAGCTCCACTTTCTGCACAGCCAAAGTCCACAGTGAAGCCCCAGAAAAGAGCTTCGTAACAAAAAAAGAATCGTCTCGAAACTCGGCCTGTAACTCGAGATATCGTCGAAACAGTAAATGCTGCCCGAAAACGCTCAGAATCTGGGGGGTGCAGACCGTCGCAACAAACTGCGAAGGCCATATATTTCAGGTACGAGATCTGTTTTCCGCAAAACTAGACTCCAGAGTGAAGCCCCTGACGAGATCTTGAAATGAATCAGGAACGGGCTCAAAACTCGTCCTGCAGCTCGAGATATAGCCGAAACAATAAAACGGGGCTGAAAGTGCATCCGTGTGAAACAAGTTGCGAAGGCCATAGCTTTCATCTGCAAGCTCCACTTTCTGCACAGCCAAAGTCCACAGTGAAGCCCCAGAAAAGAGCTTCGTAACAAAAAAAGAATCGTCTCGAAACTCGGCCTGTAACTCGAGATATCGTCGAAACAGTAAATGCTGCCCGAAAACGCTCAGAATCTGGGGGTGCAGACCGTCGCAACAAACTGCGAAGGCCATATCTTTCAGGTACAAGATCTGTTTTCCGCAAAACTAGACTCCAGAGTGAAGCCCCTGACGAGATCTTGAAATGAATCAGGAACCGGCTCAAAACTCGTCCTGCAGCTCGAGATATAGCCGAAACAATAAAACGGGCTGAAAGTGCATCCGTGTGAAACAAGTTGCGAAGGCCATAGCTTTCATCTGCAAGCTCCACTTTCTGCACAGCCAAAGTCCACAGTGAAGCCCCAGAAAAGAGCTTCGCAACAAAAAAAGAATCGTCTCGAAACTCGGCCTGTAACTCGAGATATCGTCGAAACAGTAAACGCTGCCCGAAAACGCTCAGAATCTGGGGGGTGCAGACCGTCGCAACAAACTGCGAAGGCCATATCTTTCAGGTACAAGATCTGTTTTCCGCAAAACTAGACTCCAGAGTGAAGCCCCTGACGAGATCTTGGAAATTAATCAGGAACCGGCTCAAAACTCGTCCTGCAGCTCGAGATATAGCCGAAACAATAAAACGGGGCTGAAAGTGCATCCGTGTGAAACAAGTTGCGAAGGCCATAGCTTTCATCTGCAAGCTCCACTTTCTGCACAGCCAAAGTCCACAGTGAAGCCCCAGAAAAGAGCTTCGCAACAAAAAAAGAATCGTCTCGAAACTCGGCCTGTAACTCGAGATATCGTCGAAACAGTAAATGCTGCCTGAAAACGCTCAGAATCTGGGGGGTGCAGACCGTCGCAACAAACTGCGAAGGCCATATCTTTCAGGTACAAGATCTGTTTTCCGCAAAACTAGACTCCAGAGTGAAGCCCCTGACGAGATCTTGGAAATTAATCAGGAACCGGCTCAAAACTCGTCCTGCAGCTCGAGATATAGCCGAAACAATAAAACGGGGCTGAAAGTGCATCCGTGTGAAACAAGTTGCGAAGGCCATAGCTTTCATCTGCAAGCTCCACTTTCTGCACAGCCAAAGTCCACAGTGAAGCCCCAGAAAAGAGCTTCGCAACAAAAAAAGAATCGTCTCGAAACTCGGCCTGTAACTCGAGATATCGTCGAAACAGTAAACGCTGCCTCAAAACGCTCAGAATCTGGGGGGTGCAGACCGTCGCAACAAACTGCGAAGGCCATATCTTTCAGGTACAAGATCTGTTTTCCGCAAAACTAGACTCCAGAGTGAAGCCCCTGACGAGATCTTGGAAATTAATCAGGAACCGGCTCAAAACTCGTCCTGCAGCTCGAGATATAGCCGAAACAATAAAACGGGGCTGAAAGTGCATCCGTGTGAAACAAGTTGCGAAGGCCATAGCTTTCATCTGCAAGCTCCACTTTCTGCACAGCCAAAGTCCACAGTGAAGCCCCAGAAAAGAGCTTCGCAACAAAAAAAGAATCGTCTCGAAACTCGGCCTGTAACTCGAGATATCGTCGAAACAGTAAACGCTGCCTCAAAACGCTCAGAATCTGGGGGGTGCAGACCGTCGCAACAAACTGCGAAGGCCATATCTTTCAGGTACAAGATCTGTTTTCCGCAAAACTAGACTCCAGAGTGAAGCCCCTGACGAGATCTTGAAATGAATCAGGAACCGGCTCAAAACTCGTCCTGCAGCTCGAGATATAGCCGAAACAATAAAACGGGGCTGAAAGTGCATCCGTGTGAAACAAGTTGCGAAGGCCATAGCTTTCATCTGCAAGCTCCACTTTCTGCACAGCCAAAGTCCACAGTGAAGCCCCAGAAAAGAGCTTCGCAACAAAAAAAGAATCGTCTCGAAACTCGGCCTGTAACTCGAGATATCGTCGAAACAGTAAACGCTGCCTCAAAACGCTCAGAATCTGGGGGGTGCAGACCGTCGCAACAAACTGCGAAGGCCATATCTTTCAGGTACAAGATCTGTTTTCCGCAAAACTAGACTCCAGAGTGAAGCCCCTGACGAGATCTTGAAATGAATCAGGAACCGGCTCAAAACTCGTCCTGCAGCTCGAGATATAGCCGAAACAATAAAACGGGGCTGAAAGTGCATCCGTGTGAAACAAGTTGCGAAGGCCATAGCTTTCATCTGCAAGCTCCACTTTCTGCACAGCCAAAGTCCACAGTGAAGCCCCAGAAAAGAGCTTCGCAACAAAAAAAGAATCGTCTCGAAACTCGGCCTGTAACTCGAGATATCGTCGAAACAGTAAACGCTGCCTGAAAACGCTCAGAATCTGGGGGGTGCAGACCGTCGCAACAAACTGCGAAGGCCATATCTTTCAGGTACGAGATCTGTTTTCCGCAAAACTAGACTCCAGAGTGAAGCCCCTGATGAGATCTTGAAATAATCAGGAACCGGCTCAAAACTCGTCCTGCAGCTCGAGATATAGCCGAAACAATAGAACGGGGCTGAAAGTGCATCCGTGTGAAACAAGTTGCGAAGGCCATAGCTTTCATCTGCAAGCTCCACTTTCTGCACAGCCAAAGTCCACAGTGAAGCCCCAGAAAAGAGCTTCGCAACAAAAAAAGAATCGTCTCGAAACTCGGCCTGTAACTCGAGATATCGTCGAAACAGTAAACGCTGCCTCGAAAACGCTCAGAATCTGGGGGTGCAGACCGTCGCAACAAACTGCGAAGGCCATATCTTTCAGGTACAAGATCTGTTTTCCGCAAAACTAGACTCCAGAGTGAAGCCCCTGACGAGATCTTGAAATGAATCAGGAACCGGCTCAAAACTCGTCCTGCAGCTCGAGATATAGCCGAAACAATAAAACGGTGCTGAAAGTGCATCCGTGTGAAACAAGTTGCGAAGGCCATAGCTTTCATCTGCAAGCTCCACTTTCTGCACAGCCAAAGTCCACAGTGAAGCCCCAGAAAAGAGCTTCGCAACAAAAAAAGAATCGTCTCGAAACTCGGCCTGTAACTCGAGATATCGTCGAAACAGTAAATGCTGCCTGAAAATGCTCAGAATCTGGGGGGTGCAGACAGTCGCAACAAACTGCGAAGGCCATATCTTTCAGGTACAAGATCTGTTTTCCGCAAAACTAGACTCCAGAGTGAAGCCCCTGACGAGATCTTGAAATGAATCAGGAACCGGCTCAAAACTCGTCCTGCAGCTCGAGATATAGCCGAAACAATAAAACGGGGCTGAAAGTGCATCCGTGTGAAACAAGTTGCGAAGGCCATAGCTTTCATCTGCAAGCTCCACTTTCTGCACAGCCAAAGTCCACAGTGAAGCCCCAGAAAAGAGCTTCGCAACAAAAAAAGAATCGTCTCGAAACTCGGCCTGTAACTCGAGATATCGTCGAAACAGTAAACGCTGCCTCAAAACGCTCAGAATCTGGGGGGTGCAGACAGTCGCAACAAACTACCAAGGCCATATATTTCAGTTACGAGATCTGTTTTCCGCAAAACTAGACTACAGAATGAAGCCCCTGATGAGATCTTCAAAATGAATCAGGAACGGGCTCAAAACTCGTCCTGCAGCTCGAGATATAGCCGAAACAATAGAACGGGGCTGAAAGTGCATCCGTGTGAAACAAGTTGCGAAGGCCATAGCTTTCATCTGCAAGCTCCACTTTCTGCACAGCCAAAGTCCACAGTGAAGCCCCAGAAAAGAGCTTCGTAACAAAAAAAGAATCGTCTCGAAACTCGGCCTGTAGCTCGAGATATTGTCGAAACAGTAAACGCTGCCCGAAAACGCTCAGAATCTGGGGGTGCAGACCGTCGCAACAAACTGCGAAGGCCATATCTTTCAGGTACAGATCTGTTTTCCGCAAAACTAGACTCCAGAGTGAAGCCCCTGACGAGATCTTGAAATTAATCAGGAACCGGCTCAAAACTCGTCCTGCAGCTCGAGATATAGCCGAAACAATAAAACGGGCTGAAAGTGCATCCGTGTGAAACAAGTTGCGAAGGCCATAGCTTTCATCTGCAAGCTCCACTTTCTGCACAGCCAAAGTCCACAGTGAAGCCCCAGAAAAGAGCTTCGTAACAAAAAAAGAATCGTCGTGAAACTCGGCCTGTAGCTCGAGATATTGTCGAAACAGTAAACGCTGCCCGAAAACGCTCAGAATCTGGGGGTGCAGACCGTCGCAACAAACTGCGAAGGCCATATCTTTCAGGTACAAGATCTGTTTTCCGCAAAACTAGACTCCAGAGTGAAGCCCCTGACGAGATCTTGAAATGAATCAGGAACCGGCTCAAAACTCGTCCTGCAGCTCGAGATATAGCCGAAACAATAAAACGGGGCTGAAAGTGCATCCGTGTGAAACAAGTTGCGAAGGCCATAGCTTTCATCTGCAAGCTCCACTTTCTGCACAGCCAAAGTCCACAGTGAAGCCCCAGAAAAGAGCTTCGCAACAAAAAAAGAATCGTCTCGAAACTCGGCCTGTAACTCGAGATATCGTCGAAACAGTAAACGCTGCCTGAAAACGCTCAGAATCTGGGGGGTGCAGACCGTCGCAACAAACTGCGAAGGCCATATCTTTCAGGTACAAGATCTGTTTTCCGCAAAACTAGACTCCAGAGTGAAGCCCCTGACGAGATCTTGAAATGAATCAGGAACCGGCTCAAAACTCGTCCTGCAGCTCGAGATATAGCCGAAACAATAAAACGGGGCTGAAAGTGCATCCGTGTGAAACAAGTTGCGAAGGCCATAGCTTTCATCTGCAAGCTCCACTTTCTGCACAGCCAAAGTCCACAGTGAAGCCCCAGAAAAGAGCTTCGCAACAAAAAAAGAATCGTCTCGAAACTCGGCTGTAACTCGAGATATCGTCGAAACAGTAAACGCTGCCTCAAAACGCTCAGAATCTGGGGGGTGCAGACCGTCGCAACAAACTGCGAAGGCCATATCTTTCAGGTACAAGATCTGTTTTCCGCAAAACTAGACTCCAGAGTGAAGCCCCTGACGAGATCTTGAAATGAATCAGGAACCGGCTCAAAACTCGTCCTGCAGCTCGAGATATAGCCGAAACAATAAAACGGGGCTGAAAGTGCATCCGTGTGAAACAAGTTGCGAAGGCCATAGCTTTCATCTGCAAGCTCCACTTTCTGCACAGCCAAAGTCCACAGTGAAGCCCCAGAAAAGAGCTTCGCAACAAAAAAAGAATCGTCTCGAAACTCGGCCTGTAACTCGAGATATCGTCGAAACAGTAAACGCTGCCCGAAAACGCTCAGAATCTGGGGGGTGCAGACCGTCGCAACAAACTGCGAAGGCCATATCTTTCAGGTACAAGATCTGTTTTCCGCAAAACTAGACTCCAGAGTGAAGCCCCTGACGAGATCTTGGAAATTAATCAGGAACCGGCTCAAAACTCGTCCTGCAGCTCGAGATATAGCCGAAACAATAAAACGGGGCTGAAAGTGCATCCGTGTGAAACAAGTTGCGAAGGCCATAGCTTTCATCTGCAAGCTCCACTTTCTGCACAGCCAAAGTCCACAGTGAAGCCCCAGAAAAGAGCTTCGCAACAAAAAAAGAATCGTCTCGAAACTCGGCCTGTAACTCGAGATATCGTCGAAACAGTAAACGCTGCCCAAAACGCTCAGAATCTGGGGGGTGCAGACAGTCGCAACAAACTGCGAAGGCCATATATTTCAGTTACGAGATCTGTTTTCCGCAAAACTAGACTCCAGAGTGAAGCCCCTGACGAGATCTTGGAAATTAATCAGGAACCGGCTCAAAACTCGTCCTGCAGCTCGAGATATAGCCGAAACAATAAAACGGGGCTGAAAGTGCATCCGTGTGAAACAAGTTGCGAAGGCCATAGCTTTCATCTGCAAGCTCCACTTTCTGCACAGCCAAAGTCCACAGTGAAGCCCCAGAAAAGAGCTTCGCAACAAAAAAAGAATCGTCTCGAAACTCGGCCTGTAACTCGAGATATCGTCGAAACAGTAAACGCTGCCTCAAAACGCTCAGAATCTGGGGGGTGCAGACCGTCGCAACAAACTGCGAAGGCCATATCTTTCAGGTACAGATCTGTTTTCCGCAAAACTAGACTCCAGAGTGAAGCCCCTGACGAGATCTTGAAATAATCAGGAACCGGCTCAAAACTCGTCCTGCAGCTCGAGATATAGCCGAAACAATAAAACGGGGCTGAAAGTGCATCCGTGTGAAACAAGTTGCGAAGGCCATAGCTTTCATCTGCAAGCTCCGTTTTCTGCACAGCCAAAGTCCACAGTGAAGCCCCAGAAAAGAGCTTCGCAACAAAAAAAGAATCGTCTCGAAACTCGGCCTGTAACTCGAGATATCGTCAAAACAGTAAACGCTGCCCGAAAACGCTCAGAATCTGGGGGTGCAGACAGTCGCAACAAACTGCGAAGGCCATATCTTTCAGGTACAAGATCTGTTTTCCGCAAAACTAGACTCCAGAGTGAAGCCCCTGACGAGATCTTAGAAATGAATCAGGAACCGGCTCAAAACTCGTCCTGCAGCTCGAGATATAGCCGAAACAATAAAACGGGGCTGAAAGTGCATCCGTGTGAAACAAGTTGCGAAGGCCATAGCTTTCATCTGCAAGCTCCCTTTCTGCACAGCCAAAGTCCACAGTGAAGCCCCAGAAAAGAGCTTCGCAACAAAAAAAGAATCGTCTCGAAACTCGGCCTGTAGCTCGAGATATCGTCGAAACAGTAAACGCTGCCTGAAAACGCTCAGAATCTGGGGGGTGCAGACAGTCGCAACAAACTGCGAAGGCCATATCTTTCAGGTACGAGATTTGTTTTCCGCAAAACTAGACTCCAGAGTGAAGCCCCTGACGAGATCTTAGAAATGAATCAGGAACCGGCTCAAAACTCGTCCTGCAGCTCGAGATATAGCCGAAACAATAAAACGGGGCTGAAAGTGCATCCGTGTGAAACAAGTTGCGAAGGCCATAGCTTTCATCTGCAGCTCCGTTTTCTGCACAGCCAAAGTCCACAGTGAAGCCCCAGAAAAGAGCTTCGCAACAAAAAAAGAATCGTCTCGAAACTCGGCCTGTAGCTCGAGATATCGTCGAAACAGTAAACGCTGCCCGAAAACGCTCAGAATCTGGGGGTGCAGACAGTCGCAACAAACTGCGAAGGCCATATCTTTCAGGTACAAGATCTGTTTTCCGCAAAACTAGACTCCAGAGTGAAGCCCCTGACGAGATCTTAGAAATGAATCAGGAACCGGCTCAAAACTCGTCCTGCAGCTCGAGATATAGCCGAAACAATAAAACGGGGCTGAAAGTGCATCCGTGTGAAACAAGTTGCGAAGGCCATAGCTTTCATCTGCAAGCTCCACTTTCTGCACAGCCAAAGTCCACAGTGAAGCCCCAGAAAAGAGCTTCGCAACAAAAAAAGAATCGTCTCGAAACTCGGCCTGTAGCTCGAGATATCGTCGAAACAGTAAACGCTGCCCGAAAACGCTCAGAATCTGGGGGTGCAGACAGTCGCAACAAACTGCGAAGGCCATATCTTTCAGGTACAAGATTGTTTTCCGCAAAACTAGACTCCAGAGTGAAGCCCCTGACGAGATCTTGAAATGAATCAGGAACCGGCTCAAAACTCGTCCTGCAGCTCGAGATATAGCCGAAACAATAAACGGGCTGAAAGTGCATCCGTGTGAAACAAGTTGCGAAGGCCATAGCTTTCATCTGCAAGCTCCACTTTCTGCACAGCCAAAGTCCACAGTGAAGCCCCAGAAAAGAGCTTCGTAACAAAAAAAGAATCGTCTCGAAACTCGGCCTGTAGCTCGAGATATCGTCAAAACAGTAAATGCTGCCCGAAAACGCTCAGAATCTGGGGGGTGCAGACAGTCGCAACAAACTGCGAAGGCCATATCTTTCAGGTACGAGATTTGTTTTCTGCAAAACTAGACTCCAGAGTGAAGCCCCTGACGAGATCTTCGAAATGAATCAGGAACGGCTCAAAACTCGTCCTGCAGCTCGAGATATAGCCGAAACAATAAAACGGGGCTGAAAGTGCATCCATGTGAAAAAGTTGCGAAGGCATAGCTTTCATCTGCGAGCTCCGTTTTCTGCACAGCAAATCCACAGTGAAGCCCAGAAAAGAGCTTCGCAACAAAAAAAGAATCATCTGAAACTCGGCTGTAGCTCAAGAAATCGTCGAAACAGTAAACGTTGCCCGAAAACGCTCAAATTGGGGGGTGCAGACAGTCGCAACAAACTGCGAAGGCCATATCTTTCAGGTACAATATTTGTTTTCTGTAAAACTGGAGTCCAGAATGAAGCCCCAGAAAAGAGCTTCGCAACAAAAAAAGAATCGTCTCGAATCTCGGCCTGTAGCTCGAGATATCGTCAAAACAGTAAACGCTGCCCGAAAACGCTCAGAATCTGGGGGTGCAGACAGTCGCAACAAACTACGAAGGCCATATCTTTCAGGTACAAGATTTGCTTTCTGCAAAACTAGACTCCAAAGTGAAGCCCCTGACGAGATCTTAGAAATGAATAAGGAACCGGCTCAAAACTCGTCCTGCAGCTCGAGATATAGCTGAAACAATAAAACAGGGCTGAAAGTGCATCCGTGTGAAACAAGTTACAAAGGCCATAGCTTTCATCTGCGAGCTCCGTTTTCTGCACAGCTGAAGTCCACAGTGAAGCCCCAGAAAAGAGCTTCGCAACAAAAAAAGAGTTGTCTCAAACTCGGCCTGTAGCTCGAGATATCGTCGAAAGAGTAAACGCTGCCTGAAAACGTTCAGAATCTGGGGGGTGCAGACAGTCGCAACAAACTACGAAGGCCATATCTTTCAGGTACGAGATTTGTTTTCTACAAAACTAGACTCCAGAGTGAAGCCCCTGACGAGATCTTTGAAATGAATCAGGAACCGGCTCAAAACTCGTCCTGCAGCTCGAGATATAGGCGGAACAATAAAACGGGGCTGAAAGTGCATCCGTGTGAAACAAGTTGCAAGGACCATAGCTTTCATCTGCGAGCTCCGTTTTCTGTAAAACTGGTCCAGATGAAGCCCCAGAAAAGAGCTTCGCAACAAAAAAAGAATCGTCTCGAATCTCGGCCTGTAGCTCGAGATATCGTCGAAACAGTAAACGCTGCTCGAAAACGCTCAAAATCTGGGGGTGCAGACAGTCGCAACAAACTGCGAACGCCATATCTTTCAGGTACAAGATTTGTTTTCTGCAAAACTAGACTCCAAAGTGAAGCCCTTGACGAGATCTTAGAAATGAATCACAAACTGGCTCAAAACTCGTCCTGCAGCTCTAGATATAGTTGAAACAATAAAACGAGGCTGAAAGTGCTCCGTGTGAAACAAGTTACGGAGGCCATAGCTTTCATCTGCGAGCTCCGTTTTCTGCAAAGCCGAAGTCCACAGAGAAGCCCCATAAAAGAGCTTCGCAACAAAAAAAGAGTCGTCTCGAAACTCGGTCTGTAGCTCAAGAAATCGTCGAAACAGTAAACGCTGCCCGAAAACGCTCAAAATATGGGGGGTGCAGACAGTCGCAACAAACTGCGAAGGCCATATCTTTCAGGTACAATATTTGTTTTCTGTAAAACTGGAGTCCAGAATGAAGCCACAGAAAAGAGCTTCGCAACAAAAAAAGAATCGTCTCGAAATGAATATAGGGGGTGCAGACAGTCGCAACAAACTGCGAAGGCCATATCTTTCAGGTACAATATTTGTTTTCTGCAAAGCCAAAGTCCACTGTGAAGCCCCATAAAAGAGCTTCGCAACAAAAACAGAGTTGTCTCGAAACTCGGCCTGTAGCTCGAGATATCGTCGAAAGAGTAAACGTTGCCCAAAAACGCTCAGAATCTGGGGGGTGCAGACAGTCGCAACAAACTGCGAAGGGCATATCTTTAAGGTACGAGATTTGTTTTCTGCAAAACTAGACTCCAGAATGAAGCCCCTGACGAGATCTTCAAATTGAATTAGGAATCGGCTCAAAACTCGTCCTACAGCTCGAGATATAGCCGAAACAATAAAACGGGGCTGAAAGTGCATCCATGTGAAATAAGTTGCGAAGGTCATAGCTTTCATCTGCGAGCTCCGTTTTCTGCACAGCTAAAATCCATAGTGAAGCCCTAGAAAAGAGCTTCGCAACAAAAAAAGAATCATCTTGAAACTCGGTCTGTAGCTCAAGAAATCGTCGAAACAGTAAACGTTGCCCGAAAACGCTCAGAATATGGGGGGTGCAGACAGTCGCAACAAACTGCGAAGGCCATATCTTTCAGGTACAATATTTGTTTTCTGTAAAACTGGAGTCCAGAATGAAGCCCCAGAAAAGAGCTTCGCAACAAAAAAAGAATCGTCTCGAATCTCGGCCTGTAGCTCGAGATATCGTCAAAACAGTAAACGCTGCCCGAAAACGCTCAGAATCTGGGGGTGCAGACAGTCGCAACAAACTACGAAGGCCATATCTTTCAGGTACAAGATTTGCTTTCTGCAAAACTAGACTCCAAAGTGAAGCCCCTGACGAGATCTTAGAAATGAATAAGGAACCGGCTCAAAACTCGTCCTGCAGCTCGAGATATAGCTGAAACAATAAAACAGGGCTGAAAGTGCATCCGTGTGAAACAAGTTACGAAGGCCATAGCTTTCATCTGCGAGCTCCGTTTTTGCACAGCTGAAGTCCACAGTGAAGCCCCAGAAAAGAGCTTCGCAACAAAAAAAGAGTTGTCTCAAAACTCGGCCTGTAGCTCGAGATATCGTCGAAAGAGTAAACGCTGCCTGAAAACGTTCAGAATCTGGGGGGTGCAGACAGTCGCAACAAACTACGAAGGCCATATCTTTCAGGTACGAGATTTGTTTTCTACAAAACTAGACTCCAGAGTGAAGCCCCTGACGAGATCTTTGAAATGAATCAGGAACCGGCTCAAAACTCGTCCTGCAGCTCGAGATATAGGCGGAACAATAAAACGGGGCTGAAAGTGCATCCGTGTGAAACAAGTTGCAAGGACCATAGCTTTCATCTGCGAGCTCCGTTTTCTGTAAAACTGGGGTCCAGAATGAAGCCCCAGAAAAGAGCTTCGCAACAAAAAAAGAATCGTCTCGAATCTCGGCCTGTAGCTCGAGATATCGTCGAAACAGTAAACGCTGCTCGAAAACGCTCAAAATCTGGGGGTGCAGACAGTCGCAACAAACTGCGAACGCCATATCTTTCAGGTACAAGATTTGTTTTCTGCAAAACTAGACTCCAAAGTGAAGCCCTTGACGAGATCTTAGAAATGAATCACAAACTGGCTCAAAACTCGTCCTGCAGCTCTAGATATAGTTGAAACAATAAAACGAGGCTGAAAGTGCCTCCGTGTGAAACAAGTTACGAAGGCCATAGCTTTCATCTGCGAGCTCCGTTTTCTGCAAAGCCGAAGTCCACAGAGAAGCCCCATAAAAGAGCTTCGCAACAAAAAAAGAGTCGTCTCGAAACTCGGTCTGTAGCTCAAGAAATCGTCGAAACAGTAAACGCTGCCCGAAAACGCTCAAAATATGGGGGGTGCAGACAGTCGCAACAAACTGCGAAGGCCATATCTTTCAGGTACAATATTTGTTTTCTGTAAAACTGGAGTCCAGAATGAAGCCACAGAAAAGAGCTTCGCAACAAAAAAAGAATCGTCTCGAAATGAATATAGGGGGTGCAGACAGTCGCAACAAACTGCGAAGGCCATATCTTTCAGGTACAATGTTTGTTTTCTGCAAAGCCAAAGTCCACTGTGAAGCCCCATAAAAGAGCTTCGCAACAAAAACAGAGTTGTCTCGAAACTCGGCCTGTAGCTCGAGATATCGTCGAAAGAGTAAACGTTGCCCAAAAACGCTCAGAATCTGGGGGGTGCAGACAGTCGCAACAAACTGCGAAGGGCATATCTTTAAGGTACGAGATTTGTTTTCTGCAAAACTAGACTCCAGAATGAACCCCTGACGAGATCTTCAAATTGAATTAGGAATCGGCTCAAAACTCGTCCTACAGCTCGAGATATAGCCGAAACAATAAAACGGGGCTGAAAGTGCATCCATGTGAAATAAGTTGCGAAGGTCATAGCTTTCATCTGCGAGCTCCGTTTTCTGCACAGCTAAAATCCATAGTGAAGCCCTAGAAAAGAGCTTCGCAACAAAAAAAGAATCATCTTGAAACTCGGTCTGTAGCTCAAGAAATCGTCGAAACAGTAAACGTTGCCCGAAAACGCTCAGAATATGGGGGGTGCAGACAGTCGCAACAAACTGCGAAGGCCATATCTTTCAGGTACAATATTTGTTTTCTGTAAAACTGGAGTCCAGAATGAAGCCCCAGAAAAGAGCTTCGCAACAAAAAAAGAATCGTCTCGAATCTCGGCCTGTAGCTCGAGATATCGTCAAAACAGTAAACGCTGCCCGAAAACGCTCAGAATCTGGGGGTGCAGACAGTCGCAACAAACTACGAAGGCCATATCTTTCAGGTACAAGATTTGCTTTCTGCAAAACTAGACTCCAAAGTGAAGCCCCTGACGAGATCTTAGAAATGAATAAGGAACCGGCTCAAAACTCGTCCTGCAGCTCGAGATATAGCTGAAACAATAAAACAGGGCTGAAAGTGCATCCGTGTGAAACAAGTTACGAAGGCCATAGCTTTCATCTGCGAGCTCCGTTTTCTGCACAGCTGAAGTCCACAGTGAAGCCCCATAAAAGAGCTTCGCAACAAAAACAGAGTTGTCTCGAAACTCGGCCTGTAGCTCGAGATATCGTCGAAAGAGTAAACGTTGCCCAAAAACGCTCAGAATCTGGGGGGTGCAGACAGTCGTAACAAACTGCGAAGGGCATATCTTTAAGGTACGAGATTTGTTTTCTGCAAAACTAGACTCCAGAATGAAGCCCCTGACGAGATCTTCAAATTGAATTAGGAATCGGCTCAAAACTCGTCCTACAGCTCGAGATATAGCCGAAACAATAAAACGGGGCTGAAAGTGCCTCCGTGTGAAACAAGTTACGAAGGCCATAGCTTTCATCTGCGAGCTCCGTTTTCTGCACAGCTAAAATCCATAGTGAAGCCCTAGAAAAGAGCTTCGCAACAAAAAAAGAATCATCTTGAAACTCGGTCTGTAGCTCAAGAAATCGTCGAAACAGTAAACGTTGCCCGAAAACACTCAGAATATGGGGGGTGCAGACAGTCGCAACAAACTGCGAAGGCCATATCTTTCAGGTACAATATTTGTTTTCTGTAAAACTGGAGTCCAGAATGAAGCCCCAGAAAAGAGCTTCGCAACAAAAAAAGAATCGTCTCGAATCTCGGCCTGTAGCTCGAGATATCGTCAAAACAGTAAACGCTGCCCGAAAACGCTCAGAATCTGGGGGTGCAGACAGTCGCAACAAACTACGAAGGCCATATCTTTCAGGTACAAGATTTGCTTTCTGCAAAACTAGACTCCAAAGTGAAGCCCCTGACGAGATCTTAGAAATGAATAAGGAACCGGCTCAAAACTCGTCCTGCAGCTCGAGATATAGCTGAAACAATAAAACAGGGCTGAAAGTGCATCCGTGTGAAACAAGTTACGAAGGCCATAGCTTTCATCTGCGAGCTCCGTTTTCTGCACAGCTGAAGTCCACAGTGAAGCCCCATAAAAGAGCTTCGCAACAAAAACAGAGTTGTCTCGAAACTCGGCCTGTAGCTCGAGATATCGTCGAAAGAGTAAACGTTGCCCAAAAACGCTCAGAATCTGGGGGGTGCAGACAGTCGCAACAAACTGCGAAGGGCATATCTTTAAGGTACGAGATTTGTTTTCTGCAAAACTAGACTCCAGAATGAAGCCCCTGACGAGATCTTCAAATTGAATTAGGAATCGGCTCAAAACTCGTCCTACAGCTCGAGATATAGCCGAAACAATAAAACGGGGCTGAAAGTGCCTCCGTGTGAAACAAGTTACGAAGGCCATAGCTTTCATCTGCGAGCTCCGTTTTCTGCACAGCTAAAATCCATAGTGAAGCCCTAGAAAAGAGCTTCGCAACAAAAAAAGAATCATCTTGAAACTCGGTCTGTAGCTCAAGAAATCGTCGAAACAGTAAACGTTGCCCGAAAACGCTCAGAATATGGGGGGTGCAGACAGTCGCAACAAACTGCGAAGGCCATATCTTTCAGGTACAATATTTGTTTTCTGTAAAACTGGAGTCCAGAATGAAGCCCCAGAAAAGAGCTTCGCAACAAAAAAAGAATCGTCTCGAATCTCGGCCTGTAGCTCGAGATATCGTCAAAACAGTAAACGCTGCCCGAAAACGCTCAGAATCTGGGGGTGCAGACAGTCGCAACAAACTACGAAGGCCATATCTTTCAGGTACAAGATTTGCTTTCTGCAAAACTAGACTCCAAAGTGAAGCCCCTGACGAGATCTTAGAAATGAATAAGGAACCGGCTCAAAACTCGTCCTGCAGCTCGAGATATAGCTGAAACAATAAAACAGGGCTGAAAGTGCATCCGTGTGAAACAAGTTACGAAGGCCATAGCTTTCATCTGCGAGCTCCGTTTTCTGCACAGCTGAAGTCCACAGTGAAGCCCCATAAAAGAGCTTCGCAACAAAAACAGAGTTGTCTCGAAACTCGGCCTGTAGCTCGAGATATCGTCGAAAGAGTAAACGTTGCCCAAAAACGCTCAGAATCTGGGGGGTGCAGACAGTCGCAACAAACTGCGAAGGGCATATCTTTAAGGTACGAGATTTGTTTTCTGCAAAACTAGACTCCAGAATGAAGCCCCTGACGAGATCTTCAAATTGAATTAGGAATCGGCTCAAAACTCGTCCTACAGCTCGAGATATAGCCGAAACAATAAAACGGGGCTGAAAGTGCCTCCGTGTGAAACAAGTTACGAAGGCCATAGCTTTCATCTGCGAGCTCCGTTTTCTGCACAGCTAAAATCCATAGTGAAGCCCTAGAAAAGAGCTTCGCAACAAAAAAAGAATCATCTTGAAACTCGGTCTGTAGCTCAAGAAATCGTCGAAACAGTAAACGTTGCCCGAAAACGCTCAGAATATGGGGGGTGCAGACAGTCGCAACAAACTGCGAAGGCCATATCTTTCAGGTACAATATTTGTTTTCTGTAAAACTGGAGTCCAGAATGAAGCCCCAGAAAAGAGCTTCGCAACAAAAAAAGAATCGTCTCGAATCTCGGCCTGTAGCTCGAGATATCGTCAAAACAGTAAACGCTGCCCGAAAACGCTCAGAATCTGGGGGTGCAGACAGTCGCAACAAACAACGAAGGCCATATCTTTCAGGTACAAGATTTGCTTTCTGCAAAACTAGACTCCAAAGTGAAGCCCCTGACGAGATCTTAGAAATGAATAAGGAACCGGCTCAAAACTCGTCCTGCAGCTCGAGATATAGCTGAAACAATAAAACAGGGCTGAAAGTGCATCCGTGTGAAACAAGTTACGAAGGCCATAGCTTTCATCTGCGAGCTCCGTTTTCTGCACAGCTGAAGTCCACAGTGAAGCCCCAGAAAAGAGCTTCGCAACAAAAAAAGAGTTGTCTCAAAACTCGGCCTGTAGCTCGAGATATCGTCGAAAGAGTAAACGCTGCCTGAAAACGTTCAGAATCTGGGGGGTGCAGACAGTCGCAACAAACTACGAAGGCCATATCTTTCAGGTACGAGATTTGTTTTCTACAAAACTAGACTCCAGAGTGAAGCCCCTGACGAGATCTTTGAAATGAATCAGGAACCGGCTCAAAACTCGTCCTGCAGCTCGAGATATAGGCGGAACAATAAAACGGGGCTGAAAGTGCATCCGTGTGAAACAAGTTGCAAGGACCATAGCTTTCATCTGCGAGCTCCGTTTTCTGTAAAACTGGGGTCCAGAATGAAGCCCCAGAAAAGAGCTTCGCAACAAAAAAAGAATCGTCTCGAATCTCGGCCTGTAGCTCGAGATATCGTCGAAACAGTAAACGCTGCTCGAAAACGCTCAAAATCTGGGGGTGCAGACAGTCGCAACAAACTGCGAACGCCATATCTTTCAGGTACAAGATTTGTTTTCTGCAAAACTAGACTCCAAAGTGAAGCCCTTGACGAGATCTTAGAAATGAATCACAAACTGGCTCAAAACTCGTCCTGCAGCTCTAGATATAGCTGAAACAATAAAACGAGGCTGAAAGTGCCTCCGTGTGAAACAAGTTACGAAGGCCATAGCTTTCATCTGCGAGCTCCGTTTTCTGCAAAGCCGAAGTCCACAGAGAAGCCCCATAAAAGAGCTTCGCAACAAAAAAAGAGTCGTCTCGAAACTCGGTCTGTAGCTCAAGAAATCGTCGAAACAGTAAACGCTGCCCGAAAACGCTCAAAATATGGGGGGTGCAGACAGTCGCAACAAACTGCGAAGGCCATATCTTTCAGGTACAATATTTGTTTTCTGTAAAACTGGAGTCCAGAATGAAGCCACAGAAAAGAGCTTCGCAACAAAAAAAGAATCGTCTCGAAATGAATATAGGGGGTGCAGACAGTCGCAACAAACTGCGAAGGCCATATCTTTAAGGTACAATGTTTGTTTTCTGCAAAGCCAAAGTCCACTGTGAAGCCCCATAAAAGAGCTTCGCAACAAAAACAGAGTTGTCTCGAAACTCGGCCTGTAGCTCGAGATATCGTCGAAAGAGTAAACGTTGCCCAAAAACGCTCAGAATCTGGGGGGTGCAGACAGTCGCAACAAACTGCGAAGGGCATATCTTTAAGGTACGAGATTTGTTTTCTGCAAAACTAGACTCCAGAATGAAGCCCCTGACGAGATCTTCAAATTGAATTAGGAATCGGCTCAAAACTCGTCCTACAGCTCGAGATATAGCCGAAACAATAAAACGGGGCTGAAAGTGCATCCATGTGAAATAAGTTGCGAAGGTCATAGCTTTCATCTGCGAGCTCCGTTTTCTGCACAGCTAAAATCCATAGTGAAGCCCTAGAAAAGAGCTTCGCAACAAAAAAAGAATCATCTTGAAACTCGGTCTGTAGCTCAAGAAATCGTCGAAACAGTAAACGTTGCCCGAAAACGCTCAGAATATGGGGGGTGCAGACAGTCGCAACAAACTGCGAAGGCCATATCTTTCAGGTACAATATTTGTTTTCTGTAAAACTGGAGTCCAGAATGAAGCCCCAGAAAAGAGCTTCGCAACAAAAAAAGAATCGTCTCGAATCTCGGCCTGTAGCTCGAGATATCGTCAAAACAGTAAACGCTGCCCGAAAACGCTCAGAATCTGGGGGTGCAGACAGTCGCAACAAACTACGAAGGCCATATCTTTCAGGTACAAGATTTGTTTTCTGCAAAACTAGACTCCAAAGTGAAGCCCCTGACGAGATCTTAGAAATGAATAAGGAACCGGCTCAAAACTCGTCCTGCAGCTCGAGATATAGCTGAAACAATAAAACAGGGCTGAAAGTGCATCCGTGTGAAACAAGTTACGAAGGCCATAGCTTTCATCTGCGAGCTCCGTTTTCTGCACAGCTGAAGTCCACAGTGAAGCACCAGAAAAGAGCTTCGCAACAAAAAAAGAGTTGTCTCAAAACTCGGCCTGTAGCTCGAGATATCGTCGAAAGAGTAAACGCTGCCTGAAAACGTTCAGAATCTGGGGGGTGCAGACAGTCGCAACAAACTACGAAGGCCATATCTTTCAGGTACGAGATTTGTTTTCTACAAAACTAGACTCCAGAGTGAAGCCCCTGACGAGATCTTTGAAATGAATCAGGAACCGGCTCAAAACTCGTCCTGCAGCTCGAGATATAGGCGGAACAATAAAACGGGGCTGAAAGTGCATCCATGTGAAACAAGTTGCAAGGACCATAGCTTTCATCTACGAGCTCCGTTTTCTGTAAAACTGGGGTCCAGAATGAAGCCCCAGAAAAGAGCTTCGCAACAAAAAAAGAATCGTCTCGAATCTCGGCCTGTAGCTCGAGATATCGTCGAAACAGTAAACGCTGCTCGAAAACGCTCAAAATCTGGGGGTGCAGACAGTCGCAACAAACTGCGAACGCCATATCTTTCAGGTACAAGATTTGTTTTCTGCAAAACTAGACTCCAAAGTGAAGCCCTTGACGAGATCTTAGAAATGAATCACAAACTGGCTCAAAACTCGTCCTGCAGCTCTAGATATAGCTGAAACAATAAAACGAGGCTGAAAGTGCCTCCGTGTGAAACAAGTTACGAAGGCCATAGCTTTCATCTGCGAGCTCCGTTTTCTGCAAAGCCGAAGTCCACAGAGAAGCCCCATAAAAGAGCTTCGCAACAAAAAAAGAGTCGTCTCGAAACTCGGTCTGTAGCTCAAGAAATCGTCGAAACAGTAAACGCTGCCCGAAAACGCTCAAAATATGGGGGGTGCAGACAGTCGCAACAAACTGCGAAGGCCATATCTTTCAGGTACAATATTTGTTTTCTGTAAAACTGGAGTCCAGAATGAAGCCACAGAAAAGAGCTTCGCAACAAAAAAAGAATCGTCTCGAAATGAATATAGGGGGTGCAGACAGTCGCAACAAACTGCGAAGGCCATATCTTTCAGGTACAATATTTGTTTTCTGCAAAGCCAAAGTCCACTGTGAAGCCCCATAAAAGAGCTTCGCAACAAAAACAGAGTTGTCTCGAAACTCGGCCTGTAGCTCGAGATATCGTCGAAAGAGTAAACGTTGCCCAAAAACGCTCAGAATCTGGGGGGTGCAGACAGTCGCAACAAACTGCGAAGGGCATATCTTTAAGGTACGAGATTTGTTTTCTGCAAAACTAGACTCCAGAATGAAGCCCCTGACGAGATCTTCAAATTGAATTAGGAATCGGCTCAAAACTCGTCCTACAGCTCGAGATATAGCCGAAACAATAAAACGGGGCTGAAAGTGCATCCATGTGAAATAAGTTGCGAAGGTCATAGCTTTCATCTGCGAGCTCCGTTTTCTGCACAGCTAAAATCCATAGTGAAGCCCTAGAAAAGAGCTTCGCAACAAAAAAAGAATCATCTTGAAACTCGGTCTGTAGCTCAAGAAATCGTCGAAACAGTAAACGTTGCCCGAAAACGCTCAGAATATGGGGGGTGCAGACAGTCGCAACAAACTACGAAGGCCATATCTTTCAGGTACAATATTTGTTTTCTGTAAAACTGGAGTCCAGAATGAAGCCCCAGAAAAGAGCTTCGCAACAAAAAAAGAATCGTCTCGAATCTCGGCCTGTAGCTCGAGATATCGTCAAAACAGTAAACGCTGCCCGAAAACGCTCAGAATCTGGGGGTGCAGACAGTCGCAACAAACTACGAAGGCCATATCTTTCAGGTACAAGATTTGTTTTCTGCAAAACTAGACTCCAAAGTGAAGCCCCTGACGAGATCTTAGAAATGAATAAGGAACCGGCTCAAAACTCGTCCTGCAGCTCGAGATATAGCTGAAACAATAAAACAGGGCTGAAAGTGCATCCGTGTGAAACAAGTTACGAAGGCCATAGCTTTCATCTGCGAGCTCCGTTTTCTGCACAGCTGAAGTCCACAGTGAAGCCCTAGAAAAGAGCTTCGCAACAAAAAAAGAGTTGTCTCAAAACTCGGCCTGTAGCTCGAGATATCGTCGAAAGAGTAAACGCTGCCTGAAAACGTTCAGAATCTGGGGGGTGCAGACAGTCGCAACAAACTACGAAGGCCATATCTTTCAGGTACGAGATTTGTTTTCTACAAAACTAGACTCCAGAGTGAAGCCCCTGACGAGATCTTTGAAATGAATCAGGAACCGGCTCAAAACTCGTCCTGCAGCTCGAGATATAGGCGGAACAATAAAACGGGGCTGAAAGTGCATCCGTGTGAAACAAGTTGCAAGGACCATAGCTTTCACTTGCGAGCTCCGTTTTCTGTAAAACTGGGGTCCAGAATGAAGCCCCAGAAAAGAGCTTCGCAACAAAAAAAGAATCGTCTCGAATCTCGGCCTGTAGCTCGAGATATCGTCGAAACAGTAAACGCTGCTCGAAAACGCTCAAAATCTGGGGGTGCAGACAGTCGCAACAAACTGCGAACGCCATATCTTTCAGGTACAAGATTTGTTTTCTGCAAAACTAGACTCCAAAGTGAAGCCCTTGACGAGATCTTAGAAATGAATTAGGAACCGGCTCAAAACTCGTCCTGCAGCTCGAGATATAGCCGAAACAATAAAACGGGACTGAAAGTGCATCTGTGTGAAACAAGTTGCGAAGGCCATAGCTTTCATCTGCGAGCTCCGTTTTCTACATAGCTGAAATCCACAGTGAATCCCTAGAAAAGAGCTTCGCAACAAAAAAAGAATCGTCTCGAAACTCGGCCTGTAGCTTGAGATATCGTCGAAACAGTAAACGCTGCCCGAAAACACTCAGAATCTGGGGATTTACAGTCTAGATACTTGCCTTTTTACATTGAATACCTTTAGTCATAGTTTTCTATAATTTATTTTCACTAGAATATCTATTTCTTTTAATTTATTATTCTTTTACTTTTAGCAATTTCATCAACAAGGTTTATTTTTCATATTTATTAACAATTACGCAATTGAAGAAAAGTTTCTTAATAACAGTCCCTGTGGATACGACACTTGGTACTTTAATTTTAATTTTAATAATATTACTTTGACAACGGGTACACTTGCCCAGTGATCAGATTTTTACACACCAAGTCGACAGTGGAGGCTCATAGATTATCCAGTATACTGCCGACAGACCCATCGAGATTGTCTTTTCTGTACCTCCTGGTGACACTCAGTTACCTTACCCCGCCTTGTTTGCTTCTCCCACACCCATGTCTGTAGACCCCCGTACACCTACTATGAGATCTACTCCTGCACCTGCACCATTCTCTTTTATGTCCCCCACTTCTTCACCTGTGCCAATGGAGAGGGATATCCATGTGGTAGAATCCTCCATTAGGTATACCACTATACCCTCTTACATGCATCCTGCACACCCGTCTACTTTGGTTCCACCTGCTGCTACCCGTTCATCCCCTCACCCTGGTGGATGGATAAACGAGGATAGTGGAGATTTTGTGGCTGCAACTCCTAGTTCCGCTTCCCCGACATCATCTGAGGAGTCTAACCCTATTGAGGATTATTCGCCTCTTGATTGATGTTATTTTTAGTTATGTTGTAGTGGAACTGCTCTTAGGGAGTTGAGTCTATTTCTATCCTACTTATGTTGTATCTGAACCATGTTGACCGTACTGTTGAACTATGAACCTATCGTTTCTGCACATTATGTTTAATATATTTGAGGTATCTTCTGATGATGAGTTATGATGAATTGATATAAGTATATTATTGATAGTGAGTTATAGATTGATGAGATGAGAAGATATATGCATGTTAACTCTCTTCTTGAAAGAGAACTATTATTGCAAGTTGTGTATGTGTCAAAAAAAAAAAGAAAAAAAAATATTCCAAATTTTGGTGTTTTCTGAATTATCATGTTATAAAGTAGTATCAATAAATGTAGTGAATTCGGGTCGCTGCACTTGGCTTTTCCCTCAGTCATCACCTTGCTTTGTGAGGATGCAGGAGTGGAATTTGGAGATTACCAAGAGAAGATCAGGGCTGCACCATCCATTACTACAGCTATGATAAAAGAAATTTATGCTACTGTCTCCTGCACTTCTGTAGCTCTCATTCCCTCACAATACAAGAAAGGATGATGAAGGATACTCTGAAGCAACTAGCTGAAGGGCAAAATCAATTGGCTGAAAGGAAAAATGAGCTTCACAGTAGCCTAAAGGCTGGAGTTATAATGATGGAGTGTATAATGCTGAATATTGGTCAAAAATTGAGAATGACCAAAGATGAAATGTATCACACTCCTGATTTGGCAGAGAATGCTCAATGCCTTCGCTCCTCTGTGTTCAAAAATATGCCAATCTACAGAACCCATTTTCCTCAGCCAACATTTGAAGAAGAAGAAGAAGAACAAGAAGAACAAGAAGAGGAAGGTTCTGAAGAAGAAAGTTCAGCAGATGAAGATAGTGCAGAAGAATAGAATAGGAATTTTATTTTTGTTGTTTTTCTAACAGTTTGTAAATTCAGTAGTTGTTCAGAACAATTGTTAATGTTTTTAGTTGTAATGATAATCACTTTCTGTTCAGTTTTATAATTCTGCAGTTTTAATCTCTTTTGTTTCTGCCAATTTATGGAATTTTGGTGTTTTGTGCAGAAAATGTCACACACACATCACTCACACAATGGATGATGACACTTGCACAAGTTGCCATGAAAAAGGGGGTTTTTACTCCTTACCTCTTGATTCATGTGTTAGCTACACAATACACTGAAATTTTATTAATAATAGTATAGGATATGAGTTGTTTTCTACAAATTGACTGCAAAATCCTTGATAATTCTGTAAATTCTGTTTGAAATTTTTTTAAGTTGTTTTTCCCATTCTCAAAATGAAATCACACTTCTATGGTCAAAATGAGGCAGTCTTGCCACCAGGTGCATATAATTCTGAAAAGTGAATTGTGAGTTCATTGATTAGCCTATCACTTACAAATCCCTAGTGAGATTTGAGCTGCACTCTTCTTTTCATGTGTGATTGATCATATTTTGCTACATTCTCTAGAACTTGCCCTTGTTCTTAATTGAATATGCATGTTTACAGTTTTCACACACATGATGGAGGCCATGTTTGATATACTTAGTGACCTATATGCCTTCCCTTATGCTTGAATGCCCTAGTTCACCCCTAAACCCTAAACCTCATTACAAGTCATGCTGAAAAACCAATTTTGCCATTCAATTAATCAGTGGCATAGTGAGTCTAATCAAGAATGAGCTTTAAAACTAAGTTTAGGGTAGCATCCATGTTGTACTTGCTTGAGGACAAGCAAATTTCTAAGTTTGGGGTAGAGGAATAGCAAGCTATATGTACTGCAAAAAAATAAAAATTATGCAGAAAAAAATTGTGAAAAGAGTAAAACATGAGTTCAAAAACAGAATTTGAGTTGAAAAAAGCAAAATGGAGATAAAAAAAAAAGAAATTCGCAGTAAACTGTTGCAGAGAAAGAGAAAAAGAAATTCAAGGAAAAGAAAAGAGTAAATGAAAGCAAGAGAAGAAAAAGGAAAATAAAAATGTTGCTACACAAAAACTTGTTTGATGCATAATTGAGGGATTTAATGAGAATTGATGCAAAACCAAACTAGTTTTAAAGTCATTCACTCAAAATGCCTCTGATCTTTTGAAATTGCAAATTGTTTCTTATTTTGTTCAGTATCTACCTTATCCTAAGTCTTGTTATAACCGGCAAAAAGCCCTCTGAATGTGTGATTAACTGTACTAAGCAGAGGAGATGGAGAAATTGGGCAAGCATATGGTAGAGTGTAGTTGAATTGATAATTAAAGAGACAAAATGATACCTAAACACTATATAGCAATGAGGGAAACACTGTCTAGTGAGAAGTGATTATGCTTTTTAATGTTTCTCACATGAACTTAGCTGATATATATTCACTTAGATAGCAATTCTTGCTTAAAATTTGATGAATACATTGTGATTGCCATGATGAGTCATTGGATGAACATCTCAATTGAAAACTTATGCAGAAAATACAGAATTGAAAATTGGAAAATCTGAGAAAAACAGTTTCTTAATTCAATTTGAAATTGGAGGAAATGACCTTTGGTTTCATTTGATTTGCTTGAGGACAAGCAAAAATTCAAGTTTGGGGTAGTGATGAATCCATATTTTTACATATATTTTAGCGTAATTCTAACACATTTGATAAGAAAAATATATGAAGAAAGCAGAAAAACTCATAAAAGAGAATGAATTGAAGTATTCTTTAAAATTGTAATTATCTTAGTAATTGTGAAATTTTTGTTTAGGAATTAAGTTTTTAATCTTGTTTTTGAAGGAATAATTCGAGCAAGGTTCATGAAAATGGAGGCTTGATGACAAGGAAGAGGAAAGAAGCAAATCTGGACTCCAAAAACTCAAGAACAAGAAAATGCAGACTGGGCGTGATCACTATTGTCAGTGAAAGTGATCACTCTAGAGCTCAAAGAAGAAGTGAAGCATGGGCGTTACCACTTTTATCATTAAAAGTGAGCGTTCCAGAGAGGCAAAATATCAGGAAAGCTCTGCGTAACCACTATTTTCATCGAAAGTGAACGTTCTAGAGAGCCTTCAACTGGGCGAGTTGCGCGTAATCACTTTTATTCATAAGAGTGATCACGCACAACCACTTGAGCTCTGCGTTGTCACTTTTATCAGCAAGAGTGATAGTTCCAGAGAGCTCTCAATATCAAGAAAGTTGCGCGTGGCCACTTTTTCTTATAGAAGTGTTAACACGCAACCATAAACCTTCTGCGTAGCTACTATTTTTCATAAAAGTGATAACGCGCAAATTTGGGAATTTCTATAAATACCAAAGCGCCCAGATTTTCGGTGCGCAGTTTTATTTTTCCATTTTTCTGTTAGATTGTCGTTGAGATAGATTGAGAGAGAAGATTGGGGTCAAGTCTTGAAGCTTTCACAAAGAGGAATCGAATTAGAGCTTCTGGCCATGGCTTCTTGGAGTTCTTCTTCTTCTTTCTCTTTCTCTTCTCCCATGTCTGAGTAGTTTTCTTGTAGTTAGGAGTTTATGGAACTCAAATTGATGTATTGATTTGATTCTTGCTTTTGAATTTTGAGTTCTTGGATTAATTGAATTGTGAATTCTGCTTTTCTTGCAATCTATGAATGGAAATTCGTATGGTTTATCAAAAAGGAACATTTACCAATGGAAGTTGGATTTGATTCTCTTATCTGAGTTTGCAATCAGAATTTAGGGATTTCTTAGGGATAAGGAGACCTAATTCTGCAATCTTAAGGTTCTAAGTCTTAATGCAACTTGAAATTGAACTTCACCTAAGGGATTAGGGTGGTTTAGTTGCTTGTTAGGGTCAATGAGTTAAGGGATTAACCTTCGGCTATTGAAATGTGAAACTGATTGTTAATTAACCAAATTCTTGAATTTTTAGAAGCAAAATTTAATTAATGTTGACATTCTTGTGAAGTAAATTCCTAACTACTTTTCAATCCATTTCTAATCTCACATTGCATTCATTGATCTATTTTCTGCACGTTTTCTTTACTTTTAATTGTTTTGGTTTATTGCTTTTGTATGTTACAATCTCCTTCAAAATTCGTATGGCTCAAATAGTTACAATTTTGTGAATTGATACTTGAAATCTAAATTCCATGTGGAGACGATATCCTGTTCTTAAAAATTACTCATTACTTGTTGCAATACTAGTGCACTTGCTAGTGTTTAGATTGTGAACAACAAGGTCCCAGATCCGTTTTCCGCAAAACCAGACTCTAGAGTGAAGCCCCTAACGAGATCTTCAAAATGAATCAAGAATCGGCTCAAAACTTGTCCCGCAGCTCGAGATATCCCAGAAATAGTAAAACGGTGCTGAAAGTGCGGCCATGTGAAACAAGTTGCGAAGGCCAAAGCTTTCATCTGTGAGCTCCGTTTTCTGCAAAATCGGAGTCCATAGTGAAGCCCCAAAAAAGAGCTTCGCAACCCGTAGCTCGAGATATTATCGAAACAGTAAACGTTGCTCGAAAATGCTCAGAATCTGGATGAGTGCACTCAGTCGGAACAAACTACAAAGGCTATATCTTTCAGGTCCGAGATCCGTTTTCTGCAAAACCAGACTCCAGAGTGAAGCTCCTGATGAGATCTTCAAAATGAATCAGGAACTTGCTCAAAACTCGTCCTGCAGCACGAAATATCGCCAAAACAAAGAAATGGGGCTGAAAGTGCAGCCATGCGAAACAAGTTGTCAAGGCCATAGCTTTCATCCGTGAGCTCCATTTTCTGCAAAATCGGAGTCCATAGTGAAGTCTTAGAAAAAATTTTCGCAACCCGTAGCTCGAGATATCGTTGAAATAGAAAATGTTGCCCGTAAACGCTCAGAATCTAGAGGGGTGCAGCCAGTCACAACAAACTATGAAGGCCATATATTTCAGGTCTGAGATCTGTTTTCCACAAAACCAGACTCTAGAGTGAAGTCCCTGACGAGATCTTCAAAATGAATCAGGAACTGACTCAAAACTCCTCCCACAGCTAGAGATATCACCCAAAGAGTAAAACGCGACTGAAAGTGCAGCTGTGTGAAACAAGTTACGAAGGTCATAGCTTTCATCTGCGAGCTCCGTTTTCTGTAAAAGCAGACTCTATTGTGAAGCCCCATTAAAGACCTTCGCAACAAAAAAAGAATCGTCTAGAAACTCGACCCGTAGCTCAAGATATTGTCGAAACAGTAAACGTTGCCCAGAAACGCTCAAAATCTAGAAGGGTGCAGCCAGTCGGAACAAATTGCAAAAGCCATATATCTCAGGTCTGAGATCCGTTTTCTGCAAAACCAACCTCCAGGGTGAAGTCCGTGACGAGATCTTCAAAATGAATCAGGAATCGGCTCAAAACTCGTCGCGTAGCTCGAGTCATTGCCCAAACCTTAAAACGCTGCTGAAAGTGCTGCCGTGTGGAACATGTTTCGAAGGCCACAGCTTTCATCTACGAACTCCATTTTCGGTAAAACTGGACTCCGTAGTGTATCCCTAGAAAAGAGCTTTGCAACAAAAAAAGAATCGTCTCGAAATTCAGCCCGTAGCTGGAGTTATCGTTGAAAGAGTAAACGTTACCCGGAACGCTCAGAATCTAGAGGGGTGCAGCCACTCGGAACAAACTACAAAGGCCATATACTTCAGGTTCGAGATCCGTTTCTACAAAACCAGACTCCAGAGTGAAGCTTGTGACGAGATCTTCAAAATGAATCAAGAACCGGGTCAAAATTCGTCCTGCAGCTGAGATATTGCCAAAACAGTAAACGTTGCCCGAAAATGCTCAAAATCTGGAAGGGTGCAGCCAGTCGAGACAAACTACGAAGGCCATATATTTCAGGTCCCAGATTCGTTTTCTGCAAAACCAAACTCTAGAGTGAAGCCCCTGACGAGATCTTTAAAATGAATTAGGAACCAGCTTAAAACTTGTGCCGCAGCTCGAGATATCACCGAAAGTGCAGCCGTGTGAAACAAGTTGCAAAGGCCATAGCTTTCATCTGTGAGCTCCGCTCAAAGTCCATAGTGAAGCCCCAGAAAAGAGCTTCGCAACCCGTAGCTCAAGATATCATTGAAATAGTAAACATTGCCCAGAAAAGCTCAGAATTTGGAGGGCTTCAGCCAGTCAGAACAAACTACAAAGGTCATATCTTTCAGGTTTGAGATCTGTTTTCTACAAAACTAGACTCCAGAGTGAAGCCCCTGACGAGATATTCGAAATAAATCAGAAATCGACTCAAAACTCATCCCACAGCTCGAGATATCCCCCAAAGAGTAATATAAGGCTGAAAGTGCAGTTGTGTGGAACAAGTTACGAAGGTCATAGCTTTCATCTGCAAGCTCTGTTTTCTGTAAAGGCGGACTCTATTGTGAAGCCCTATAAAAGAGTTTCCTAACAAAAAAAGAATCGTCTTGAAACTCGGCCCGTAGCTCGAGATATTGTCGAAATAGTAAACGTTGCCCGAAAATGCTCAATATCTGGAGGGGTGCAGCCAGTCAACAAACTGCGAAGGCCATATATTTCAGGTCCAAGATCCATTTTCTGCAAAATCAGACTCCAAAGTGAAGCCCCTAACGTGATCTTCAAAATGAATCATGAACCAGCTTAAAACTCGTGTCGTAGCTCGAGATATCGCCGAAATAGTAAAACTAGGCTGATAGTGCAGCCGTGTGAAACAAGTTGCAAAGGTCATAGCTTTCATCTGCGAGCTCTATTTTCTGCAACACTAGAGTCCATAGTGAAGCCCCCGAAAAGAGCTTCGCAACAAAAAAAGAATCATCTCGAAACACAGCCCATAGCTCGAGATATCATCGAAACTGTAAACGTTGCCCGTAAACGATCAGAATCTGGAGGGGTGCAGCTAGTCGGAACAAACTGTGATGGCCATACCTTTCAGGTTCAAGATCTGTTTTCTGTAAAACCAGACTCTAAAGTGAAGCCCTTAACAAGATCTTTGAAATGAATCAGGAACCAGCTCAAAACTCGTCCTGCAGCTCGAGATATCGCCGAAATAGTAAAACTAGGTTGATAGTGCAGCCGTGTGAAACAAGTTGCGAAGGCCATAGCATTCATCTGCGAGCTCCATTTTCTACAAAACTGGAGTCTATAGTGAAGCCCCAGAAAAGAGCTTTGTAAAAAAAAGAATCATCTCGAAACTTGACCCGCAGCTCGAGATGTCTTTGAAACAGTAAACATTACCCGGAAACGCTCAGAATCTGGAGGGGTGCAACTAATTGAAACAAACTGCGAAGGCCATATCTTTCAGGTCTGATATCTATTTTTTGAAATACTAGACTCTATAGTGAAGCCCGTGACGAGATCTTTGAAATGAATTAGAAATCGGCTCAAAACTCGTCCCGCAGCTCGAGATATCGCCAAAACAGTAAAATAGGGCTAAAAGTGCAGTCATGTGGAACAAGTTGCAATGGCCATAACTTTCATCTAAGAGCTTCGTTTTCTGCAAAACTGGACTCCATAGTGAAGCCCCAGAAAAGAGCTTCACAACAAAACAAGAATCGTCTCGAAACTCAGCCCGTAGCTCGAGATATCGTCGAACCAGCAAACGGTGCCCAGAAACGCTCAGAATCCGGAGGGGTGCAGCCGCTTGGAACAAACTGCGAAAGTCATATCTTTCAAGTCTGAGACCTGTTTTCTGCAAAACCAGACTCCAGAGTAAAGCCCATAACAAGATCTTTGAAATGAATTAGGAACCGACTCAAAACTCATCTCACAACTCGAGTCATCGCTCAAACCTTAAAACGCAGCTGAAAGTGCTATCATAGCTTTCATCTACGAGCTCCGTTTTCTGCAAAACTGGACTCCATAGTGTAGCCCCAGAAAAGAGCTTTGCAACAAAAAAAGAATCATCTCGAAACTCAGCCCATAGCTCAAGTTATTGTTGAAAGAGTAAATGTTGCCCGGAAACGCTCAGAATCTGGAGGGGTGCAGCCACTCGAAACAAACTGCGAAGGCCATATCTGTCAGGTCCGAGATCCATTTTCTCCAAAACTAGACTCCAGAGTGAACCCCATGACGAGATCTTCAAAATGAATCAGGAATCGGCTTAAAACTCATCCCGCAGCTCGAGACATCCCTCGAACAGTAAAACGCGGCTGAAAGTGCAGCCGTGTGGAACAAGTTGCGATGGCCATAGCTTTCATCTGCGAGCTCTATTTTCTGCAAGACTGGATTCCATAGTGAAGCCCCAGAAAAGAGCTTCGCAACAAAAAAAAAGGAATCATCTCGAAACTCGACCTGCAGCTCGAGATATAGTTGAAACAGTAAACATTGCTTAGAAACACTCAGAACCTAGAGGGGTGCAGCCACTCGGAACAAACTGTGAAGGCTATATCTTTCACGTTTGAGATCTGTTTTCTCCAAAACCAGACTCCAGAGTGAAGCCCCTAGCGAGATCTTCGAAATGAATTAGGAACCGGCTCAAACCTCGGCCCACAGCTTGAGATATCACTCAAACAGTAAAATGGAGCTGAAAGTGCAGTTGTGTGAAACAAGTTACAAAGGTCATATCTTTCAGGTCGAAGATCCGTTTTTTGGAAAATCGGACTCTAGAGTGAAGCCCCTGATGAGAGCTTCGAAATGAATCAAGAGGACTTCTATTGCTATTACTAGCCATATAAAATGTTGGAAACCCAAATCGTGCAAGGAAGGAACCTAATAATGGAAGCAAGACACCCTAATAATAGAAGAAAGGAAGAAACCCAAGTAACTCAATCAAAACCAAGAACCCTAACCCTAATAGTGAAAGACTAGAAACGCATAACACATGCTGATATGTTTAGGCAAAGAGGTCCTTGGATCAGAATGTCATCGCTTCACTAGTAGAGGTGTCTCGCCAGCTTTCAAAAACGATGTCGTTTCTGCCAAGTAGAATTATGATGTAGCACTTAACATGACAACTCAGTCTTCTGTCACAATTTCTTAACGGAGTCTGATGTTATGGACTAAAATAAATGACGGAGAAGGAAGTTGGGGACTAACGTTATATTTTAAAAGTCTCAGGGACTAAAATGTTAGACTCAAACTCTCTCAAAGACTAAAGTGAGCCTTTAGTCCTTTTCTTCTCAAAATAAAATAAGCTAATATTTTCTTGCATATATTTTACCGGTCACAATATAGCGAGTTGTTATAAATTTCATGTTATATACTTCAAGAACTTATTACCTATTACACATTTATTTATTCAATGAGAAATCAAGCATATAAATACATAAAATAAAACTAAAAGTGGGTTATCAAACATATAATTTAACACAAGTATATATTATTCATTTATTTTATTTTTAGAAAAATTTAAAATGTTTTATGTGTAAAACTAAATATATCAAAAGATATTTATGACTTATAGTTTAAAAACTTTTTAATGTGAAAAAAATATAAATTAGTATAAAAGTTTAATAAACATTTTTTTAATTATACAATAAATCTAGTAAGAATAAGCTTTTATATTATGAAGTCAAAATTAGTATTTTCATTCTCTAACTTAAGGGTAAATTTGATTTCATTCTTTAATTTTATTTTGATTTATTTTTGTTCTTATATTTTTTAAAACGTTTCAAATAAGTTTTTTTTTGTTAGAAGCTTAATATTTTTTAATCTTTTTATACCATAAGTATTGTTTTGCACTATTTATAATCTTCTTTTTCAAGTTCATACATTGTTCATCACAATTATTCATAAAGCTTGTTTCTTCTATCGCAAAATATAATGACTATAACAACTATTTATATACATATAACAATGCACTACTATAAGTCAACTCCACTTAAATCCAAACATTTTCACATAAGCGATAGAGTCAAACAACTTTATATTAAAGTCTAATACCACAAAAATATAAAAAAACAAAAATTCTTAAATAATAAAAAGAAAAAAAAACTTCAAAAACATATATTGAAATCCAAAACATTCAAGGAATATGATCACATTCTCATGGATATAAATATAACTAGTGTCAATAAAAGAAGAAAAGATAAATTGGAGAAAGAAAAGCCCTAATTAAAATGTGAATACTAAAATTACCTTCAAATGAGACATTGTGGGACTTGAAATCACCAGAGTAGGATGCATGTAGCATCACTTGATGTCAATCCAAATCAAAGAAAAAAGTAGCTAAATCAAACTCAAAGAGGAAAAGACCTTGCAAGATAGTGTTCATGCAATGCACCAAGCATAACTTTGACTTTTAGACCTTGTGAGACAACATCCCTCCATTGCTTACTCCTTCCATCATCATCTAACTCACAATTTCAATCCATGAACAACAATGATGATGAATTACAAATCCTAAGTGCATTACATTAAGGAAAAAAAATGATAAAAAATGCATAAGGATGATAAAGTGCAAAATAGTTCAAGTGACATAAAAAAAAAAAAATATTAACAAAATTAATGCTTTTAAAAGAAAAAAATTATTTAAAATATTTTTAAAAGTTTAAAATTAAAATGAATCAAAATAAAATTAAATAAACACTAATTTTTCCTATTATGAATTATATTCAAAAAAATTTACATTGTCATACAAATATAAGTACTAATAAATAATAATTATTTTATGTGTAACTAGTTATTATTAATGCAAATATAAAATCATATTACAAATTAATATTCAAATGTATATAATTTAATTAAGAGTTTAAATTTATAATATTTTTATAGTATAATATATACAAAATAAATTTACAATGGAGATATTTTAAATATTTATTTGGAAGTATTTTTTTAAAAATTCGTCATAGCATTATTTTAAAAAATTTTAAAGTACAAATTCAAAATATCATAAGTTCTTTTTTTCTTTTAGGCTATGTTTGGGAGTTGAATTTAAGAAGGGAGGAGGGGGAAGGGAGGGGTTACAAGGGGTTAACTCTCATTTGCGAGTTATTTAATTAGGAGACGGTGGTTTTATAAGATTTTCTAAATTCTCTAAAACTTTCTTAGTTTTTTAAATTCCTTTAATTTGAAGTTTTTTAAAGATTTTTTCTCTCTTAGTCTCTCATACTCTTTCCTAATTAGAATTATAACTTTTTTTAAAATATAAATTTTTTAAGTGAGAATTTTTTTAAAAAATTATAAAAAATAAAAATATTAATTTTAAAATTATTAATTTTTTGAGAAAGAAAAATATTTAATATTTTATTTTTTGTAAAAAAAAATATAAATAAAAGATAAAATATAATAATATCATTTATATAATTAAACTTTCTATTATAATCATTATTTGAGAGTTGTTTAACTAGGAATAGAAAGTTTTGAAAAAAAATTTAAACTTTGCTGACCCTTATTTTTTGAATTCTTTTATTTTAAAATTTTAGAATATCATAATATTTTTTCTATAAAATATCATAATATTTTAAGAGATGAAACAGATAAATTAATATTATAAAAAATATCTTCTATATGTTAAATTTGATTCACCTTTATACAAGTCCTCAAATTAAAAATTAACATTCAAATCAACCCGTAACAAAATAGAAAAAAAAATGATAATAAAGATTTTTTAATTTTATATTCAACCTTAATCTTAAAAAAGATTGGGCCTAAGCTCCGTAACTGAAATCATTCTAGGTTTGTGCTATAGATCAATATCTCTTTCGATTCCGCCTTTCTCATGGTTTCATCGCTTTTATGATTTATTTATCCATTTTATCGATTCATTTTGTTTCCGTTATTATAGTTCATTCGTGACAAATTTTCCGCACGTGCCTTTGGTTGGAGACGGTGTCACCGACCTTTCTCATTCTCCACGGCAAAAGCATCGCGAATCCTCGTCGGCGTGGTCGTCGATAATTTGGGGGTTCCATTCCGATTCCATATTGCGACATCGAATTCGTGTTTGACTCTCTACTCGATCATTCACCGTTTTAGGTTTGTCGTAACTCATTAATCTATTAGGGTTTCCGTGTTCCTTAACACGTATTTACGGATTTGATTCCGTATCTAGGGTTTTTTGCAGTTCTTATGTTTGATTGATTTTGTATGATATTATTTTAATCTTTCAGTTTCAATCACAAGCTGAAAGGGGATCCGCTTAGCGTGATTTCTTAGACGGCTTTTTTTTTTTTAAAGAGTTTAGCAAAATTGATAAAGATTGCTTGCATTCCATCTTTTGCCTTTTTCCTTTAAGGTTTTATATCTACTGATAACATAGGCTTCTTCCCACTTCTTTTCCTTCGTGCCACTGATGGAATTGTTGACTGTTGATTTACATCCAAATGGATTTGGACATTGAATTCTCATATCATCGGGGTGTTTGCTTTGTACGGCAATTACAGGGGTCTGGTACGGATGGAGTGTTAGCACATGGTGATGGCTGGATCATGAAACATTTTAAGTTATGTGAAGAATAAAGAAAAGAGATGAAACTACAAGCACATATTCCGGGGCAGATGTCAGGACAGGTACCAAATCAAGCAGGGTCTCAATTGCCTGGACTGACCCAACTAAATGGGAATGCGCTCCCTCATCAAATGCCACCTTTAGGTGGTGTACCGCGTGCAACAATTAATATGGACCCAGAATTTCTTAGAGCACGCTCATTTATTGAAGAGAAGATGTAAGTTGTTTTTTGTTTGTTTAACTGCATTCATTCGGGGGATAAATTAACTACATTGATTCTTAGGAGGAAGTTTATCTATTGGTGTAAGAAGTGGAGATGGATATTGTTAAAACTAAGCACCATCATTCTAGTGTAAACTTAATCGAGAATAAATTACACTCCCTTCCTTGAGAGATGATTAAATTACATTTCTCTTTCCTCTTATTTTAGAATATACACCATCTGCTCCCAAGAAATGAATATCAGTTATACTTTAATCCTTTTCAATATAAACAAATATTTATACAGCGGTGAATAATTATGTGTCTCCCATTGATATTATGGGGATGTTTTGATGAGTTTACAAGCAGCTTATAAATATAGTTTATGACTCTCATTAGGTTATTTTATCTTATTTCAATAAGTTATTTGATGTAGCTAATGAAAATAAGCTCTTTTTAGGTTATTCTAATAAGTTTCACTGTTAAATTTATGACATAAGCTCTCATAGAAAAAGAGCTTTTTGATTAAGTTATGTACCCAAACGTATCATTTGTCTTTTTCTACAACTCTTAATGTTACGAGCAGATAATATTAAATGCCTTGTTATTAATTTTTTTATTTTAGAAAGGAAAATTAAGTTTTAAATAACTTTATATTGAGTTTAAACTTTTACTTGAAATCTTTTTTTCATCTTCTCAGGTCATAGAATTGGTATTAGAAGCACCAAACTAGCTATTAATTATGTTGAGAATCACCACACAAGAAGAGATCTCTAAAGTTAAACTGTTCATTTACATTAAAGTGAGCTCAAATGGAATGCATACTTATCTTTTAAGGGAGGAGAGTGTAATTGAAGAATCTCTTAGGAGAAGAATATAACTTACTCTAACTTAATCATGAAAGCTAGTATATGTTATAGATAGGTTCATAAACAAAATCAGTAGTTGGACATATCTAGAATCAAAAGGGAAAGGAAACTATTTTTCTTTTACTCTTGATCTTTATTATATATTTCCTTTTATGTCCCAATATGTGCTTTGTGGCTCACTTGTATACCTAGTTGAATGTTTAGGCTAGGATGCGGTTATTTGCTGTAATATTCTTCATAATTCAGATTTAATGATCTGCAGTGTGTGAAACAGTATTTGCAACTTGCTTGACAGCATTGAGTCACGCAGTTATGCTTTGTTATCTTCCACTGTATAATTTATGGCTTAACTTTGTATAGCTTGATCATTATATCAAAGTTGTTGATGAGGGATCCCTGCAGTGTAGATGCCATTATCTCTCTGTCTCTTGTAGTGTTATGTGTCAGTTGGTCCCACCTGCATTGGATTTTTTACTTAAAAATAGTGTAATATGCACATGAGATAACTATGAACTTTTTTCGTTCCTGTCAGTTTTAATTAACAGCAAAAGGTATTTTGCTTTTTACCTTCCAGCTATGATATGTTATTGCAACGACAACAGCCAGCAGCTACAGAAGTAGTTAGAAGGAAGCTTAAGGATCTTGCAAAACGCTTGGAGGGGGGCATGTTAAAAGCTGCTCGCTCGAAGGTTTTTACTGGGCCTGTAGCTATTTTTCTTTTGTAGTTTCCACTGGTTGCAAGGATCTAAATCTTCATCCTTAATTTAGATACTTGAGATTTCTGATTGTGGAAGTAACAACATGGAACTGTCATACTTCCTTAATTTTCAATACTATTTTTGTGTTGACAATGTCTTTGACTCATCTTTTAGGAGGATTACATGAACTTGGATACACTAGAGAGTCGTTTATCGAATTTCCTCAGACGAGCACCTATGAATAATCATAACCAACAATATCCACAGCCTGTTAGCTCCTCTCCAATTGGTACAATGATACCAACCCCTGGTATGTCACATGTTCCCAATTCAAGCATGGTGGTTGCATCTTCTATGGATGCCTCAATGATTTCTTCCCGCGGATGTAATAACATAGTATCAACTTCTTTCAATAGTGTAAACATGTTACCAGCTGGTGACATGCTTGACAGTTCCTTAAATAGATTTGATGGTAATATTAGGTGTAATTTTCTGCCAATCTTCTTGTTTTTCTTTTCTCGTCCTTCATTCTAGAGTCTATTTGTTGCAGGCTTGTCTAATGGTTATCAGCAGTCTTCTGCCAGCTTTTCTGTTGCTTCAGGGGGGAACATATCATCAGTAGGGGCACAGAGAATTGCTAGCCAGATGATCCCCACTCCTGGATTTACTGCCAGCAGTAATCATTCACACATGAATATAGATTCTTCCACTAATGGTGGTGCCTTTTCTAGTGTAGAGTCTACTATGGTACCACAGTCACAGATGCAGCAGCAGAAGCTGCATGTTAGTGGCCCAAATAATCATGTGTTGCAGAACCTCAGCAGCCAAATGGGTAGTGGAATGCGACCTGCTTTACGACACAAGCCATTTGCAAACTCAAATGGTGCTGTAAACAATGGGCCAGGCTTGATTGGAAACAATATACCGCTTGCAAATGAACCTGGCACTTCTGACAGCTTTGCTTCAACTTATGCTACTTCCCCTATGCACTTGCAACAGCACTTCGATCAAAATCAGAAACCAGTAGTGCAGGGTAATCTTCCTTACTCCTTTTTCTTTATTTTATGAAGAAATAAGCCTAAAACCTTTACTTTCACCCCAGCACCTGTGCTAACTTGCATAACCTTTTTCGCTATATTATGTTTGGTGAGTTTTTGTTTTCCGTGTCTGCATACATGTTCCATATTTCCAACTTAGAAATGGACTTATATCAGAAAGAATGACAAGTTTATTATCAGGTGATGGATATGGATTGAATAATGTCGACACTTTTGCTTCTGGAAACTTTTATGCATCTGCACCAGGCTCTGGTTCTGTAGGGAACACTCAGAACAGTAATTCAGTAAAATTATCATCAATACCCAAAACTAGCTCAATGATAAGTGGTCAGTCAAATTTCCATGGTATGCAGCAGGCAGCTCATATAAAGTCTCAAGCAATTAATCAGTTTGAAAAGTTGAATTTTCAGTCTTCATTGACTTCAAGAGATGGCTTTATGCATTCTCAACAGCAATATCAGCACAGGCCACAACAATTTCAACAGCCAGATCAGTATGTGCAGCAGCAATTTCAATCAATGCAAAGTCAACAGCCTCAGCATGTGGTCAACACTGATGCTTTCAGTCAATCTCAGCTGTCTTCTTCCAATCTGGAAAACCGAGTGAAGTCTGAGCCTGGAATTGAGCACCATAAAGAAGTGATCAATTCTCAGGTCTCTGAACAGTTCCAAATGTCTGAGATGCAGAATCAGTTCCAGCAGAACCCTTCAGAAGATTGCTCTAGGGGTGCTCAACATCTTTCATTCCCATCTGGTCACCAAGATTTATCATCATCAGCGCCTCAAAATTCACAACAAATGTTGCACCCACATCAATTGATTTCAGAGTCTCAAAATAATTTTAGCTGTCTTACAGTTGGGGCACAAACCAAATCAGTAGTTTTAAACCAATGGCCTCAATCACAAGATGGTAACCACACAGCTGACAATATTTCACATGACCAGCATCTCCACATGGATTTTCATCAAAGAATATCTGGACAAGATATAGCACAGTGCAATAATTTATCATCAAATGGATCTATTATTGGTCAAGCTGTGGCTTCTGGAGGCTCAGCTGAGCTGCTGGACTCAGGAAGTGCTATAAAAAAGGCTCACAGGAATCAACAAAGGTGGCTTTTATTTCTACTTCATGCCCGACGATGTTCTGCCCCCGAAGGACTATGCAAAGAACGCTTTTGTTCTATTGCACAAAAGTTATGTAAGCACATAGATGGATGCACTCTGCGCCATTGTCCATATCCTCGCTGTCATCATACTAGGGTGTTGCTTCATCATTTCATAAACTGCAAAGATCCATGTTGTCCTGTTTGTGTTTTTGTAAGAAATTATCGACGTGCATTTCAGCTCAAAACTCAGATTCGGCCAGAACCTGAATCAAACTTGCCTACTACAGTGAATGGATCCTGTAAATCTTACAATATTGTAGGCACATCACCTAGATTGATCTCAAAGCCTCCATTAGTTGTTGAAATTTCAGAAGACTTGCACCCATCTCCAAAACGAATAAAGATTGAGCATCGCTCCCAGTCCATTAATCCTGAAAATGACCATTCTGCGTCATCTTTTTCTGCAAATTGTGAATCTGTTGTATCCAGGGAGGCTCAGTCCCAACCCTATCCCAATGCTGATAAGTCTTCCTTGGTAAAATCTGAGCTTACAGAGGTTAAGGATGAAGTTCCAACACATGTGGTACATGAAAAGCTTACTAAGATGAAAATGGATAACAATAATGCAGAGGATAAAATGCATGGTGGTGAACCTGTCAAATATGATGAACCTGCTAATTTAGCTAGGCCAGATAATATCAAAACTGAGAAAGAAACTGGACAAGACAGGCAAGAAAATGTTGTGCAGCCATCTGAAAATCCAGCTGGAACCAAGTCAGGTAAACCAAAAATAAAGGGAGTCTCACTAACAGAATTATTTACCCCGGAGCAAGTCAGGGAACATATCACTGGCCTCAGGCAATGGGTTGGCCAAGTAAGTCTTTGCTATGTTGATCCATCTTTTCACAGGAAAGTTATAATTTAATTCATTAGTTGAGTGATACTTTTTCTGTAGTATAAACTAGTTCCATTGTAATTTAAATCTAAAAAATCCCCTTATGTTTTTTTTTACATATGTTATTTCTATCAATACTTTGTGACTTTCTGTTTGTTAATTGAAATATGATTTCAAATTTACGTAATTATGTTTTAACAAACGTGATTCATCAGTGACCTCAAGTTACTTCAAGACACCAGTAACTGGGAAAGTCACAAGTTCAAAGAATCCTTTTAGTTGTAGTGGTGTCTAACACACTAAATCAACTCAAGTTAAGATAGAATGAGAATGCTGAATAGACCACATGCTGTCATTTTTTGGTAACACAACAATGGACAACTTATTTTAATAATTTATAGGAGGAAAATTTATTAGAATGAGGAAATGAGAACAAAAAGAATTCATGGTAGAACTACTTTTGTTCAAAAACTGAATGGGATTCTTTGAAAGTAAGCATGTGCTGAAACCTGGACTGATAGCAATTAGTCTAGGGATGATTATTTTCCTTTGTCAATTTAGGCATTTTGCCCCAGCCAAAGACAAAGCATATTGCCACAACAATATGCCCTCCTTTCTCTGACCAAAGCCTGTGAATGTACTAAGAGAGAATACTCCAATCTTTTGAGTACATTTCCTAGATTCACCTGATGTAGTCCTAGTCAAATGTATCAGTAAGACAAAATTGTGCTTAACATGCTAATGAAGAACTTGGGTTCCTTAGTAACAATTATTGCATTCTTTTCAATGCTCTTAGCTATTGTTGTCTCGTAAATAGCCATTTTTATGGTCTCCTAAAGGTTTTTTTTTTTATAATCCAGATAAGATGTCTGTCATGTATTTCTTTGTTTAAAATGTTTTATTCATCTCATCTGGTTGTTTTTGTAGAAATGTGATTTCGTATACATGTCCTAGAGGGTAGAGGCTTGATTTACATAATGCATTCAGCTTCATAAAACACCATAACATACTGCATACAACAAATCAGAAAGACTAATTCAGCTATTATACTTTTTTAGCCCAAATGTGGGGATAACTTGGTAGGTCCAAATATATGGTCCTGAGATACACATCCAAAATAATATTTCCTTTGACCTCATTATTTAACATCCTAGGTTGTTATTTCCTGATGCTGAAGTTGTAAATATTCTAAGGTTTGGCTAAGCATTATATTATATTTTTTAATTGTTCATTTGCTATATTTCACGCATAATATTTCTCTAATTCTCTTTGGTATCCACATGTTACCGTGGTGCATCATTTTCTTGTGACAGAGTAAGTCAAAAGCTGAGAAGAATCAAGCAATGGAGCATTCAATGAGTGAGAACTCCTGTCAATTGTGTGCTGTAGAGAAGCTTACTTTTGAACCACCGCCTATTTATTGCACAACTTGTGGGGTTCGCATTAAACGAAATAATATGTATTATACCACGGGTACTGGAGATACACGGCATTATTTTTGTATTCCATGCTATAATGATGCTCGTACAGAGAACATCATTGTTGATGGGACTCCTATTGCCAAGTCAAGATTGGAAAAGAAGAAGAATGATGAGGAAACTGAGGAATGGGTGTGTAATGTGTGCCATACATGTCATTTTGTTGCTTAGTAGTTTATTTGTTTTATTAACAGTTTATTTTTGTGTGCAGTGGGTTCAATGCGATAAATGTGAAGCATGGCAACATCAAATTTGTGCTTTATTTAATGGTAGAAGAAATGATGGTGGACAAGCTGAATATACTTGCCCTAATTGCTATATTCAGGAGGTAGAAAGAGGAGAGCGCAAGCCTTTACCCCAAAGTGCTGTTCTTGGGGCCAAGGATTTGCCAAGAACTATTCTTAGTGATCACATAGAACAGCGGTTATTTAGACGTTTAAAGCAAGAAAGACAAGAGAGGGCAAGGCTTCAAGGGAAAAGTTATGATGAGGTGGTTGGCAGAAATATGTTTGGTTCATTTTTTTTATTTCGTCATTAATTTTTTGTATATTTTTGTTCTTTCATCATTATTTTAGGATATGTATGAAGGGTTCCAACTAGTGTGAGAACAAAAGGTGGGGCCACAGCAGATTTTCTCAAAACTGTAGGATTATATCAAGGGTCAACTCTAAGCCCAATTCTTTTTACCTTGGTCTTGGATCTCTTATGTTAAGCATACCCAAGAGCCAGTGCCATGATGCATGTTTTTTCCGGAGGATATAGTCCCTAGTTTTAGATGCAATAAATGGGAAGTAAGAAATGTGGAGACAAGCTTTGGAAGTGCAAGGCTTTCATTTAAGTAGAAGAAAGATGGAATAAATATAATATAAGTTTAGCTGCAGACATAACATTCCTATCTTAGAGGTGAAATTGGGAAGCATATCTTACTACATGTTGTATGGTTTAAGTATTTTGGATCCATCATACAAAACCATAATATTGATATAGAGAAGTGTCTCAGGTGTTCTTTGTGACAAAATGCTTAAGGCAACTATAAGCATGGTAGTCCAAATATCCATTTGGATTTTGGGATTGCATGAACCTACCATTTTCCCAATTCCAAACAATCCAAATCTGTTGTTTTGATCAATGAGATTGCACAATCTTTGGCATAAATTCGGTGGAATCATACAATCATGTTGTGCCAAGGAAAAGCCTCTTTTCTTGAAAGAGAGAGAAATAGTGACAGGATTCTCACTAGTGCCTTTAGTGAACTTCTTTGTACATTTTGATACTACCATAAATGTTTTTCTGTCATCTTTTTTTACTTTAAGTGCTTTAATATTCTTGTGTATAAAATCATTTCTTATTCTATCTTTTTTTTTATGTGACTATTCATTCATTCATTCATTCATCTTAGCATTCTAATTTTTGAAATTCTTACTTTTTTTCTTGTATTGATTGTCCTTTAAGATAGCTAGGTAGCCTAGTTGTATAACAATATGATAAATATTTTCTTTTAGCTTGATAAGTACTTTATTATCACAAATAACTTTTGATGTCTTTCTTCACTTTAACCATCTAGCTATGAGTAACCTCTTTATTAATTTCTTTATCATTTTGTAAAATCAATTCCAAGTATTTAAATTTGCAGACTTAGTAGCTAAAGTTGAGGTAGAACTTATTGTGGAAGAAGTGATAGAATCTTGCCTTAGGTGGTTTGGGCATGTATGGGGAAGACTTGTAGAAGCCCTAATAAGGAGGCTAAGGAAAAATTTAGAGCTTAAATGGTTTACCTATAAATAGGTAGTTGACTCTACCTAGTGGGAAAGGATTGCTTGTGGTTAATATTTTTCTTCTTGGCTAATAATACTGTGCTCCAAGATGAGTTTGGAGCATAGATTCACTTTTGTTTAATGACTTGTTAGCTGAGGAATTTTTTTTAACCAGTTTTTATATGTTTGGAGCATAGATTCATTTGCACTTCACCATTTTTCACTTCTACACTAGCTTCACCATGTGTCAGCTACCCTTGTTTTAGCTTGTATATAGTTGCTAAGGCAGAAGCAACAACAGTGACTGCGTGAAGGAACTGATGATGGCCATCTGTTGGTTTAACTCGGAATCATTTTCACCAGCTCTTGTTGTGGCTGTTGAATACAATTGATATGTGAAATCAACATATCAAAAATGTTGGAGTTACAATTTTCATGCTTCACCCACAAAAGTTACTCCAACAGCAATAGGCATCCTCATAGACTATTTGCTGAAAACCAATAGACCAAAAGGGTTTATTCAAAGTGCATTGTTATCATAATAGACAATCCCGGATAGCAGCGGAGCAGCCAATCCCCAAAACACTAGCAGATAGTGGAATGACTGTTATTACACCAAATATAGGTTGTGCTACACATATATATATGCTGAAGATTTCAAATTTCAATTGTGTGGAGATTTTCTTAGAAGTCGAAACAAAACACAGAAGAAAAAAAGAGAACGAAACAAAGTAGTCTCCCCAGAAAAAGCCCCCAATGTAGATGGTCTAGCTGGAAAATGTGTGGGTCTTGCTGGAAATGAAGATGACTATAACTTGCTGGATATGGTGAACAGAAGCTTGTTGGACGAAGCAGAAGTTGCTGAAGATGGTGAATGGGAGAACTTAGGGTTCAAGAGTACTGAATTTGAATGATATGACAACTTACAGAAATTGACAATGTAAAGGGAAAGCAAAATCCTAAAATTACCCCCCCTTAAAAGCCTTCTAATGTTAAGAAAACAAGGGTAAATTTGAGATTTCTGTTGTGCATCAAATAGCAGCCACTATGGCCATGATTTGCAATTTTGGCTGCAATTTGCGCCGCTCCAGTGCTACATTGAACTGTGACGCTGTGCACTTGGAATAATGATAGGGAGCTGCTCCACTCTGCCATGCTGTGATAGCAGCCACTATAGCCACGATTGACCACCATGACTGCTATCATTATCAATTTCATCTAGACAATTTTTTTTATCAGATTTGTCTACTCCCTTGGGCTTAACTATTGATAGCTAGGCTGAAGTGTTGGTGTTGTAAAAAATTATTAAGAGTTAAAATTTAGATAAATCACAGGGTTTGAAAATGCTAAAATTGTTTTGAGGGGTATTCGAGACTAACCAAATGGAATGCTAAGTGATGGTGTCAAAAAAAGTTGAGAATAATTAAATTTAAGATACTAAAATATAAAATTTTAAAATTTATCAAGTTACCTGTTTAGGTGATCACAGGTAAAAAAATCATAACCAATTTTTTTTTTTGTGTTTGAATTCACTGAAAAAATAGATTATTTCAATATTTGATTATATCTACGGTTGATTATTGTGATAATGCTTGGATGTGTTAAGTGAGAAGTGATTTTAAGATAATCATTATGTTTAGGTTGATAAAAGAATCACTTTTTTAAGTGAAATTACAAAAAAGGGTATGATATTATGTGTAATAGTTAGTTTTGTATTTAAAATAAATAATTATTAAGGATAAAATGGGAAAATAAAAGTTAATAGAGATTATAAGCTAATATTTTAAGAGAAACCAAACAAGATTGAATAGTATTCTTTTTTCAGTTTTTTTCAAATAATCAACCAAAATAATTCAATCCAGACACGTACTTAATTCGTTATGAAGGGTTAATACAACATAGGGAATAGATACACCCATTCTACTAGGAAGTATGGTAGAACTTGTCTTAGTTCTTTTATCTTTGTTTACACGTGTCTTTTATGTTTCTTGGATATTGATGATTACACTCCTTGCTAGCGTATCCTGGTTTTTTATGGACTATTAAGTCCATTTTCACTTGGATGTTACCAGGTTCCAGGAGCAGAAGCTCTTGTTGTAAGAGTTGTGTCATCTGTTGACAAAAAGTTAGAAGTGAAACCACGGTTTTTGGAGATTTTTCAGGAAGAGAATTACCCAACAGAATTTCCTTATAAATCGAAGGTAACAGGAAAGTTGCTTTTATAGATCTGATTGTTGTTGAATCATTACCATGAACATTCATGCCCTTAACTTTCTATTCCAGGTAATTTTGTTGTTTCAAAAGATTGAAGGTGTGGAAGTATGCCTATTTGGCATGTATGTTCAAGAATTTGGATCTGAATGTCAATTTCCCAATCAGCGCCGGGTATACCTTTCATATTTGGACTCTGTGAAGTATTTTAGGCCTGAGGTTAAAGCAGTGACGGGAGAGGCTCTTCGGACATTTGTTTACCATGAAATTCTGGTAAATTTACGCACTTAATAGTCTTGCTTTGTAACTGTTTCTCGGTGATGTTCTAGTTCCGTGTTGTTAGTATCTTCTCTTGTAAATTATATTCAATAATAAGTGAATATCTTTTTACAATTTATTCCTTTGTAGATTGGATACCTTGAATATTGCAAGAAACGTGGTTTCACAAGCTGCTATATATGGGCATGTCCCCCATTAAAGGGTGAAGATTATATTTTATATTGTCATCCAGAAATTCAGAAAACACCAAAATCTGATAAGCTACGGGAATGGTGAGCCTTTAGACCTTCAGTATAGGCAAAATGAGAAATAGTCTTTTTATTTTCCTTGTACATGTCATATATTTATTCTTCTCTAACAACATTTGGGAACATGTTTCTTCAGGTATCTATCCATGTTAAGAAAAGCTTCCAAGGAGAATATTGTGGTTGATCTCACCAACTTGTACGATCATTTCTTTGTGTATACTGGACCAGAATGTAGAGCTAAGGTTACAGCTGCAAGACTCCCATATTTTGATGGTGACTACTGGCCTGGTGCTGCAGAGGATTTGATATATCAGCTTCGTCAAGAGGAAGATGGAAGAAAACAAAATAAAAAGGGAACAACTAAAAAGACTATAACAAAAAGGGCTTTGAAAGCATCCGGTCAGTCAGATCTTTCAGGAAATGCCTCAAAAGATCTGCTCCTTATGCACAAAGTAATTCATTACTATACATATACAACACAAATAGTTTTGTTCTCCTCAACCAATGAGATTACTTGCAAATAATTTTTAAATTCTTTGGATATATTATGTAGCGATGATATTTTTATTAATATCATTATTAGTTTTCAAACATTAATATAATCTCCTTACTTAACTGCTTTTAATATTATGTAGCGATGATATATTATGTTGGACTCCACATGTGAAATAATATTCTTATGAAGTTCTTGATTTTTCTCCAGCTTGGTGAAACCATTTGCCCAATGAAGGAAGATTTTATTATGGTTCATTTGCAGCATGCATGCACTAGCTGTTGTATTCTAATGGTGTCTGGAAACCGTTGGGTTTGCAATCAGTGCAAGAATTTTCAGATTTGTGATAAGTATGGATTCTTTTATCTTATCTCCATGTTTTGTCATGTAACACGTTAACTACTATGCACTATCAAAAACTGTGTCTTCTTCTGAACTGATGTATATGAAGCACAAACACATATACCAACCGGATTAGCCAATCTCAGATAGCAGTGCATAGCAGCCAATCCTAAAAATGATATGGAAGGTAGCGGGATGGCTGCTACTCTGAAGATTTGAAATCCACCTAATATTTAAAAGGGGTGGGGGTGTTCAAAGAAGAAAAACAGAAAAGAACTTAGAAGAAAAACAAAAAACAGAGTGGTCTGTTACCCAAAAAAAGGCTCTCTCAGCAGAAAACGTGTGGAGCTTAGCTGGAAACAGTAAACATAATAGAGGTGTGACATATTATTGGGATTTGTATAAATTAGTGAAGAAAATATAAAAAATTTTAAATAAAATTAATAAATAAAATGTATAAATATAATTAAAGTCTTTTTAATTTTATTTAATTATTTCATTTTTTTTCTTTGCAAATTTCTATAAATTAATTATACACTGCATCTTTGTTATACTCTTGTTAATTATTAGATAAAAGTTCGGGTGTGAGACTTTATTTGAACAATTAGAAAATGATGAGTACTAAATATGAGCAATTAAATCTAGCAGAACTAATATCACACATATGTTCTGCAATATGTGAACTAAAAGTTCAATAATTGCCTTTATGTTATGCTAGTCTTGTAATATATTTTACTGGTTTTTAACATGGTTGCCATGCATCTGCTACTTTCTACAACACTATCCGCCATAATGACATGGATAATTTATAGCTTGCTGCCACCCATCATTCATAACACACTTCTATTATAAAAAGAAGTTTTACTTCAGATTTGAACAAAATTTTGAAACTAGTAGACTGTTGAGGATATTGGCCAAGTTTGGATTAGCTTTTAGCTTATGACCGATTTTTCTGAGACAAATATTTTATTCTTTACTTACAAAAAAGTCCTTATAAGTTGTAGTGCATAAGTTTATTTTAGCTTATGTAAGAAGTTTAATTCATTTTACTTCTTTAAATTATTTTATTTTCTTCTCCTATCGGTGTGTATCAAGAAGTTTATTCTAACTGGGTCTTTGGCTCAGAACTGAATTTTTTTTGTATCTTGACATCATATTAGTCTTATGATTTTATTAGTATTGATTGTTAACATCCCTTTTTATGATCCATCTCTTTTATCCCTTGCTAACTGAATGCTTCCAAACTCAATGAATCAATTTTGCTAATCACACTCATCTGTCTTGCCTTCTCTTAGGTGTTATGAAGCAGAACTCAAACGAGAAGAGAGAGAAAGGCATCCTATTAATCAGAGGGAGATACATACTCTTTATCAGGTAAGTAGCTTTAATTTTGATATACAATGAGTGCTTCTGTACTATTTCATCTCTTCTGTACTTTTGTATGAGGTATTAGCCCTTTACTGTTGATCATCTTAGTGTCTGCCTAATTCCTGCTATGAAGAACTAAGTTAAAAAAACAAATTATGTAGTTCTAATTTTTAACCAATATGTCTTTCTCAAGCATTTTTACTTTTGGCTTTTCCAAAAGCAAAATAAGCTATTCAACTACACCCACATGATCATGCAATAGCCTCGGTTGTGAAAAGCACACAATAGCGCTGCTGCAGCAATCTCACATTGCATTGCTGTGGCCTGCCAGCTGCTATTTCAAGCTCACCGCAAGGTAGTTAAAATCGGGATTTTACTTTAAATCGTAAAGGAGAGTGAAAATCGTAAATCGTAAAATCGTAAATTGAATCGTAAGATTTTATAAAATTCATATATATGATATAAATTCATATTATTCATATAAAATATCATAAATTAAGGGAAAAAAGCTTCAAATCAGTAAAAGTATTTAAACAACGTAGTACTTACAAATCATAATTTATTCCATAAGAATGTAATGCATTTACATGAATAAAAAATAGACCAGAATAGAAAAGATGCAAGAACAACAACAATAAATTTAGTTGCAGACCAGGTTGCACGCACTAGGAGGACTGTTGAATGTTGACAACAATGTTAGGGTTTAAAGCTGCTAGAGGCAAATTAGATTCCATAAAAAGGAGATATATGAAAGAGGCGTACGATAGGGTTCAACAAAATAGACTTTGCTAGAAATTTTCAAAATCGAAGTGAAATCGTAAAATCTCACAATTTGAGGGATTTTATGATTCAAATCGGGATTTTACAAAGATTTTACTCAATTAGGATTTTATCCACGATTTAAATCGGCGAGACTTCCAAAATCGTAAAATCGTAAGATTTTAAGATTCAAATCGGGATTTTAACTACCTTGGCTCACCGTGTTGCTCTTCTTGTGGCTGTTGTGGATATAGTGGTGGAAATTGTGGCTTTTCACGTGTCTTGGCCACTACTGTCAAATTCTTTTAAAACCCAAAAGTGCCCTAAATTTTAATGTTGCAGAACCATGTATGGGGGTATTTTGGGCCAAAATAAAAAAAGGCTTTAAATGGATTTTGAAAAACCAATTGTACCTCTTTCCAGTTTTGCACCCTCTTCTCTCTGACCCTTCATTACTGTGTAACCCCTCACATCAACCCACTGCTCTCTGGTGACTTTGTGGTGAGCTCCTGGTGTTTTCCAGCCAGTTTCTGGTGTTTTGGGCAAACTACTGTTTTCTGCTCATTGTTCTGCATTTTGTGCTCTTGTTTTACCCTTTGTTACCCACAAATTGTTCTCTCACTGACTTCTCTTTTTTCCCCCTCATCTTTTTGTTTTATTGGGTTTTGGCTGTTTTGTTCTTTGATCTTTCTCTCTCTCTTTTTTTCGTCTGAATTCTCTCCTTATTCAGTTCTAGTTTTATTTGGTCTTTAATGTTTTGTTACTTTAAGCCATTGAGTTAGAGACTTAAACTTGTTTAATTTTTCCTAACTACTATATCATGAATTTTAGTATTTGTTTTAGAATTTTTTTACCATTTATATATACACTAGAAGTTATATACTTCATAAAAAATTTTAAAATAGCAGCTATCCCACTATTCACTATAGCGTTTTTAGAGTTGGCCGCTATGCACTACTATCCAAGATTGATATCTATGGCAATAGCACTGATTACAATTGAATTTGCAATTTTTTAAAATCCATCTTGCAGGTTGAAATTACTGATGTGCCATCTGATACGAAGGACAAAGATGATATTCTTGAGAGTGAATTCTTTGACACTAGACAAGCATTTTTGAGTCTCTGCCAGGGGAATCATTACCAATATGATACACTAAGGCGGGCCAAGCATTCCTCAATGATGGTTCTATATCATCTTCATAATCCAACAGCTCCTGCGTTTGTTACAACTTGTAATATATGCTATCTTGACATAGAAACTGGTCAAGGTTGGCGCTGTGAAGTTTGCCCTGAGTATGATGTGTGCAATGCTTGTTATCAAAAGGAAGGAAGTGTTGATCATCCTCATAAGTTGACAAATCATCCATCAATGGTAGATCGTGATGCTCAAAATAAAGAAGCAAGGCAACTTCGAGTATTGCAGGTGTTGTATAGGATTTTGTTTTGCTCCTGTGAATTGTCTTGTGAGAATGGATCCTCTCATGTCAAATTTTAACATGACAAGCTCATGCATGAAATCTTGTGACGTGACATTAGAAAGGGAGAGAGATAGACACAAGATTTGAACAATACCTGTCAAATAAAACCACCATATTCACATGTGATGAAATTTGAGCATGAATAGGAGTTGTTTCTTTCATTTAGTATAACAAGTAGAACATATAAAAACTGTAAATTAAATGAATTTGACCATAAAATTAAAAATTTTCTTGAAGATGTTTGATGATTTTCAATAAACATTGACCCAAAAAAAGGAAATATCAATGACATGATGATTCTAATATATTGCACACTTAAAAGAGTGAAGTCCCAAATTCTTTATTGTGTTATTACATTATTTATTGAGTCCAGTCCCATATTTTAGTGTGTGGTCACACTAATATTTCCATCATTAATTATTCAATTTGTTATAGATGTATATAAAGGTAAAAATGTGAAAATGTCTATATGCTTCTTTGTGCACTGATATAAATGTATCCTGTAATTACAGCTACGGAAAATGCTCGATCTCCTTGTACATGCATCCCAATGTCGTTCCGCACATTGCCAATATCCAAATTGTCGCAAGGTGAAGGGGCTTTTCCGTCATGGGATGCACTGCAAAACTCGTGCTTCTGGAGGTTGTGTTCTTTGCAAGAAAATGTGGTATTTGCTACAACTTCATGCTCGTGCTTGCAAAGAATCTGAATGCCATGTGCCACGATGCAGGTTCGTGAAGCAGGCATTACCATTATACTCATGTTTACTCTTTATCATACAGATTTTGGATGTATTAACAATTTTGTGCCTTTTCGTGGTTGAATCAGAGATTTAAAAGAACATTTAAGGAGGTTGCAGCAACAGTCTGATTCGCGGCGTAGAGCTGCTGTAATGGAAATGATGAGGCAGAGAGCTGCAGAAGTTGCCAACAATGCTGGATGAGCAATTTGTGCATGTAAATATGACATATGTGGCGCTTTGGAGAAATGCTGTAGACAGGAGGTAGTCATTAGTTTCACCTATGATTCGACAGCAGTGATTGTTTCTGTGAATGGAATACATAGGGTACATGTAACCTTGCAGGTTCACTTATCCATGTCAACGTGATTGTCCAGAGAAGATCTAAGTTCAGGCATTCAGTGATGCTGGCCCTCTTCTGCACGGACTAACCAGGTCCGGCAGGTTATTAGGTGGTGTTTCTGTTTTTGTGGGCCGATTTGGTAATTCTTTCATTTTGTCAAGTTACTTGTTTTATGTCAAATGCCATCCTTGGGTGGCGGGTGTACTATAGTCCTAATTAGGTATCAAATTTCTTTGTGGGAGGGAGGATGAAATCAAGTCGTTTTTAGGTTGGCCCTTTTTAAGGTTCAGTGCATTTTGTAGAATCTCTATTTGAAGATAAAAGTAAATAATTTAGAATCTTCGCCATATACAGTAATTCATTATTAGTTCTGCTTCCTTTATTGGCAGTATATCTTGTCACTTCGATATTCTACGATTTATTGCTATGAAAGCTATTATGTGAATTTTTTAAATGGCTATTTCTTTAAGCCATTAGGAAAATATATCTTCTTTAATTATTAGTAAATATATGATGTATAAAGTAAGAATCGTTCATGGTTCAGTTTAAATTAATCGAAAGCACATTTTAGAATATAAATTATTGAATCAATTTGAGTCCAGGGAGTAAAAGTTGTAAAATTATATTTGTCTTTACCGTTGATTAAATTTACAGGAGAACTATTTTGAAATCTTTTATGCAATGCTAGTATTTTTCTTTTGGGTTTTGTAGAGTACTAAAAGTATTTAATAAATATAGCATTAATTAAAATTATAATAATTTTAAATTTTAGTTTATTCAAACCATACATATCTTTAATTTAATAAAGGATATCAAGGTTGAAAACACAAAATAAAATAAAATAAACATTATTTAATAAAAATAAAATAAAATTCAAATACCAAATAAAAAAGGCATCGAAGAAAATTTTTTAAAGAAGTTTTAAAACAACGACGACAGATGAATTGCTAGAATTCAAGAATTTCTTCGTTCCAGCCCGGAAGAGAACAAGTCGCCTACGTGGAAGCACCATGTTCTCCATTTTCCTGGATGCAATCTAAAATTATGTGGTTGAAATTATTCTTTACGTGTCTGCCTTTTCACATTTGAGCATCATGGAAGTCCAGTTGCCAATACAGAAACACGGGCCACTCACATTTTCTGGTTTCGAAGCACAGCAAAGCCAAAACTCGTTGGCGTTTTTGCTGGCACTTACAAAGGCTTTTGGGAAACATTCACGACACTGCATTTTACTACATATGCGACTTTGTTTTTCAACAGCAACAGCCGAGTCATGAACTCCTCGGCGTCAGCAACGACTAATAGCATTGTTTACTGCAAGTGCAAACCTTCCTCGGATCTTCGAGGTTCCTTTTCTTTCTCAAAACTCAATCATTTTCTGTCCTTCAATGACGTTCCTCAACGCAACTCTTCTTGGGGATGGGGGCGGAAGTCTCAGTTGCTTCTAGCTCCAAGGGCTGCTGCTCCTGATACAGGCAAGGACAGCAAGAACGAAAATGTCGGTGACGATGAAAATCATGAGGCCCAAAAGCAGCGTGTGCTACAACCACCATCCGTGTCGCTTAGCCTGGACGACGTCAATCCTGTGGGACTAGGTCGAAGATCGCGGCAGTTATTCGATGAAGTTTGGAGAAAGTTCTCGGGATTGGGTCAGATTTCTAGGACAATCCGCACTGATGATACGGAGGCTCTTGATGCTCTTCTCGTCCGCGAAGGTCCCATGTGCGAGTTCGCAATCCCTGGCGCTCAGAATATTACTGTGCTGGTTGTTGGTGCCACCAGCCGTATCGGTCGCATCGTTGTTCGTAAGCTCATGCTCAGGGGTTACGCCGTGAAGGTGTCTGCGCCTTTTATCATTGCTTTTAAATCTGATAGATATACCCTTAATGGTTTAACAGACTCGGCAAGACTGTATAAAATTGATAGATACAACTTCTGTTATTCAAAAGCTTTTATATAATATAGGTGATTACACTATTACTTTTATTGGATGGACGGTATAAAGCTTTTAATTACTTCAATCCAAAATTAAGTAAATCTGAATAACTAGTTACTGAATGAATACAATAGGAAATAGTGGACGGAGATTTTGGTTCAGATGGATGTTTTCCTGATGTTATTGGATATTATACAATGCAATGATTAGGAATGCAGCTGTTACTGATTTTCTTAACACCTTCAATATTTGCTTTGAATGGCTGTTCAACATAAATTAGTCTAAAGATATTACATGATTTTTTTCTGCTGTAAAGGCTTTGGTCAGGAGGGCAGATCAGGAGGTGGTAGACCTGCTTCCAAGGTCAGTAGAGATAGTGATTGGGGATGTTGGTGATCCCACCACTGTCAAGTCTGCTGTAAAAGGTTGCAACAAAATAATATATTGTGCCACTGCACGCTCTGCTATTACCGGTGATCTCTTCAGGGTTGATCATCGAGGAGTTTATAATCTAACTAAAGCATTTCAGGTCTGCCTCTACACTTCAAACTAACCCCGCTCCCCTCCACACAGACACTTATAAAAAGACAACGGAAAGAAGAAAAAAAAGCTGTATGCATGCCTGCCTTCATGTCAAAAGAAGAAAATTACCAAGTTAAAATCCAGACAAATCCCATCCATCCTCAATTTTATATGTAGATAATACATCATTACATATTCATATCAATCCAAATGCTGCTTGTTAAAACTTAAATTTGACTTGAAATTTCAGGATCACAATAATAAACTGGCACAGTTGCGGGCTGGGAAAAGCAGTAAAAGTAAGCTCTTGATTGCCAAATTCAAATCTGCATCTTCATTGAATGGATGGGAAGTTCGTCAAGGGACTTACTTCCAAGATGTAGTTACCACAAAATATGATGGAGGGATGGATGCTAAATTTGAGTTCACTGAGAATGGAGATGCTGTTTTCTCAGGTATATCTGGTGGATATTAATGAACAATACCACCTTGTGTATGATATTTTTTGTTTATAGTTGAGAAGTCTACTTATTCTCTTTTACCCCGGTATTTCCATGTTGATTTCAGGGTATGTCTTCAATAGAGGAGGCTATGTAGAACTGTCAAAAAAGCTTTCTCTACCATTAGGTTGTACACTTGACAGGTATGAAATAGATAAATGACTTTTGTGGATAACCATCAAAATTGTTTTGTATATTTGTTTTTGCTAAAAGTATTATGTTCTATATACATTCAAGCATAATGAGTTGATCTGTAATGATAGGTATGAGGGTCTGGTTCTCTCTGTTGGTGGCAATGGAAGATCTTATGTATTAATTCTAGAAGCTGGTCCTTTGGGGGATCCAAGCCAGAGTAGAATGTATTTTGCAAGAATTAGTACAAAAGTGGGATTTTGTAGGGTAGGAATCTTTTTTTTTTTTTTGAAAAAAATTATGGTTTCTCCATTCTCTCTAGCCTGCTTTAAAGATTTTATTGTTGTTGGCATTGATGATAAATCAAAGTTATAACCTTCATGTTTCCTATTTGTATTACTATGACAGGTTAGAGTACCATTTTCATCATTCCGCCCAGTGAAACCAGATGATCAATTGTTAGACCCTTTTCTTGTACATACATTGACTATACGCTTTGAACCTAGAAGACAGGTTTGCTTCCTTATTGCTTCAAATTCACTTTCTAAAACTTGACTTGTATTTTCAAACCTTGAGTTTGTCTTTGTAATATAAATCCCCAACATCTTGCCCTGCTTTCTTTTGCTAATATCTGGAAAATGGGTGAGAAACCAAAAACAAAAAAACAAACTGCATAAATTCAATGCTCACGAGAGAACCCTAAAGAAATTACTGTAGCAATGTTTCAGTGCGAAAAAGGACTGGCAGTTTCCAAACTCCCATAACAAGCTTCCTGACCTGATTTGGGCTTTGAGCTTTATCAGGTTGGGCAAAAAAGCCTACATTTTATTTGGAATGTAAAATAAAAGTTCAAGCCCAACCAAAATCCACGTTTTATCCTTAAATAGATTGGGCTAACCTGAACCTAACCAAAGAAAAGTTCATATGGTCGGACATAAATAAACCAAAATTAATTCAAGTCTAAAGCCCAAGTCCTATGTCTTAGCGGGCTAAATTGATTTGACTTGTTTGGTTGGCCCCTTTTACCAGTTCTACATAATAGAAGGTTATTGAGTGTTGGTGTCTGATTAAAAGCCTAAACTTAAGAAGGAACGTTACTTTGCAAGATAATTTAGGGTTGTATTGTGAGTAGATGGGCTCAAAATGATTTTCAAAATGTTGAAATATTTATATTTTTATGAAATACCAATAATTAATTATAGTAAATGATTTGAAATTTCTCCCATTTGAAGCTTTCAAAACATCCATACTATGTGACCCAAAACATTTTGGAGTTAAATAACTTTATATAATAGTAGTTAACAAACTAAACAAATGCATAAATTATAGACAAAGAGGGTAACATGTAAGTTAAAATTAAGAGGGAGTCTGTGACTATCTTTCCAATTTTTTTCAAAGAGATTGAGATCATATTTAAATGTGAAGGTGAAGTGGGAAACATAGCCGGGATAGGAAAAGGAGAGTAGAAACCATAGACGAGGCAAATTTTTCAGCAAAATTTTGACACCAATAGACAGTGGACCTACTGTATGGCCATGGATTGAGGTTGCCTTTCCTTAGGCTCTAGGTATTATATTGAAAGAGAAGAAAAAAAAGACAGAGCATATGGATTAAATCCGTGTCTCAATCACTCAATGGGGCAAAATATATATACTGAGAGTAATAAATACCAGGAGTTATTGTTAATTACCGTTATTACATTATATCCCTAATTACCTAATTAACTTATAATTACTTTGGTTACCTTATTTCCAACAGTAATAACCTGCAACATGAATATATATAGTTGGTGGTCTCATCTTTCATCAATGATTTTCTATATTGACATACAACTAAAGAACGATATATGAAATTGAATTAATGAAACCTGTCTGAATTCATTAAACGATGCTCGATGATTAAAGGATAGCACCCCTTAAGCAAATCCCTTTTTTTTTTCTAACACTCCTTATCTATGACTACATTTTCAATAAACTTCCTATCCTTATTCTTTGCAAATTAACTAGATTGTCATTTCTTAGATGTGAACATATTTATCAAAGCTCTCTTGTTCTCATTCAAGCAAACAAAGTAAAGTAACATGTGACAAAACAAGTACTGGCGAGTTTAACAGAAGCAATGATTTACAAAGTTGTCCTATTTCCTTTTTTTTTTTTAACATAATTTTTTCCATTCTTTTCCCTATCAGGACTTCTAACTTTTTTATTTTTCAACAGTACACAATTGAAATGTGCTGATTCTATGTTCATTCTTGTTTCAGAGGCCTCTCGAAGCCAATGCAACAGTGAAGCAGGATTTGAGAAGCTTTAAGCTGATATTGGAATATATAAAAGCGCTTCCTGTAGGTGCTTCAATGCAATTTCTTTTTTATTGTGGCATAAACTACAATGTTGGTTATACACTTTATCGACTGTTCACCCTATGTCATAAAATCACTAGTTCAATTGAAGATTACTGTGGAAGTTGTTAGATGAATGAGAAATATAAAATAGATATACCATTTTTTTCTTTGAGATACTGAAGTGGTAGGATGCAATAATAGTATGGGCTGTTAAGGTTGACACACTTTTGAGATTGAGTTAAGCGTGGTTCATTTTCTAATAGAAAAGGGATGAATTTAAGCACAAGATAATGGGGCCTGTGCATTGTCCATGCTTCTAGACCAATGGGTACTGGATACGGATCCAGTGTAGTTAACGTGGGAACTGCACGTGCAATTTCATTTCCGCTTGAGCAAAAATACAGAAAACGAAAAAAAAATTTATATAAAATTGGCTTAAGCGAATTTTGCAGATTCGCTTAAGCGAATCTTGTTTAGCTTAAGTTAATCTTGTGCATTTGAGGATATGAAGGTTAGGTAAGGGAAGTAGAGAGAATTGAGAATAGATAGAAATAAGAAGATGGGTGGTATAAGGGTGGTGGTGAAGGGAGAGGAGGGTGGAGAGTTTGGGATGAAACAAAGAGAGAGATATAGGTATGAGGTAGAGAGAGAGTGAGAAGAAGAAGAAGAGAAGAGTTGGGCATGGGTGAAGGAAAGAGGGAGTTGGAAGAGGATCAAATGAGTTAGGTGAGAGAAGGAAGAAGGTTGAATATGGAGGTTAAAGAATGTTAAATATAAAGGTTGAGGAGAGAGTATTAGGCATGAGAAGCAGAAAAGAAGATTGAGAAAAAAAAACTCAAAATTTGCTTAAGCTAAACATGATTCGCATAAACCAAAAAAAATTTGCTTAAGCCAATTTTATATAAAAAATTTTGTCGTTTTCTGTATTTTTGCTTAAGCAAAAATAAAACTGCACGTGCAGTTTCCGCGTTAACTGCACTTGATCCGTATCCATGGGTACTTACATGTGTGGACATGTTAGAATATAATATTAAAACCATTGGTGTCTTAGCCTAATAGCTTAAGCTTTTGAGTGAAGCCACATGAATTGTTTTATATTATATTTCTAGCTTTGTATTTCATAATGCTCTCTGAATTATGTTTTCTGCTTTTTTATCTCTCTCTCTCTCTCTCTCATAAACACTATATTTCCTTATCAAAATTGTTTATCTTATTCACTTGGAGGAGATTGACATACTAAAATTTTTTGTGCTGGTAGTTTTCAATTTAAAATACTAGGGTCTGGCAGCTTTCTAATTTTTGGCATTTGTTTGTCCAAGTGCTAACAACTTGAATCTGCTTTTGTTGAAACTGGCCCTTCCCCTCCCCCATCATTATTATTAATTATACCTCTCTTTCTTGTAGGATTGTAGGTAAATTGATATTCTAGAGCAAGTCATGAAGGGAACTATTGTCATCTTCTTTATTCAAATAATTTATTCCAAGAATGCTATTGTCTCGTGTATTTTTACTTGACAGTGCGAAAAGCATTTGTACTGCATACATTTCATTGCTCTCTTGCAGATCTTGTTCTGCGTGGTGCCTATATTGTGAAATAACTAAAACAAAAATGACTGCCTTACAAGGCATCTGGATGGTATATGTTCTGCACTACTGTTAATCTTAATAATACTTGTCATCCTTATGTAAATTTTGCATGTGAATGTACTGCAGACTGGGCAAGAAACGGATTTTGTCTTAGTTTCATGTTCTGGACTAGGAATTGAACCTTCCAGGCGAGAGCAAGTTCTTAAAGCAAAGAGGGTTGGTTTCATTATTTGTTTTGTTTCTTTTACTTAGTTGAAAACTGGTATTTCCGTTCCTTTAATATGGGCTTGTGTGTGATCATGTTAATGTTGAATTCCCCAGGCAGGTGAAGATTCCTTAAGAAGATCCGGCCTTGGATACACAATAGTTCGTCCTGGTCCATTGCAGGTAAAGTTCCTATTGCAGCTTGTAGGTTGAACACGTGCCTGATTTTGTAGCACAAATAAGTGCTTCTGTGACATTTGAATGTGAGGGAGAAAATGAAAAGTGAAATTAGTGAGTGATTTCCTTGAAACCTGTTGTGAAGCCAAATGTCATTGGGAGCCACACGGCCCTACCAACATCACTGACATTTTGCTCTAGATTTTATGGAGCTTAGATCATTACCCTTACCGTATTTTTTTAAATTGCCTTGTGCTGTTTGTCAATATTTGTGTGACTAATTTGGACCAATTTTTAAAATAATTGTCCTACACAAGTCCATATTAAGTTTTTTTTTTTAAAGGACTAAACAACATAATTTTAAATGCTATATCATGTTTCAACTTTTATATTTCTAGGGTGAATCATATGAACTTACAAATGTTTATTCGTTGAGCTTGAATAAGTTGTTATATTTATTGTGAATGCATGTTACTTTCTCAATATGTTAGTTTATTACTTTATTGTTTGATACAATATATAAAATTAAAATATGTATGCTTAATTATCACTTCTTTGACAACAATAATACCAATGAATCGTGTAATAATGCCTTCATCGGTTAAATGCCTGGTTCGACTTTAAAAATATGAATAAATTATTCACATTTCTTAAAAGAAGAACATGGGTTATACTTCGATCAGTTTTTATTAAAATGTACTTCTTAGCGTTTTTTCCCTTGTAGGTGTAATTTTAAGCATCAATAGTTTGTTTTGCACCTCTATTATCAAGTTTATAAAGTAAAGATTTTGGATAAATTCTGAAGCCGATAGTTCACGTATGTAAAACTTCATTTCATCTTCATCTAAAGCCGTAAATCAATTTGTCCTCTGCATTCTAATTGTAGAAATATAATTTAGCGTTCTATTGTTAACTAACTAAACTGTTTTTGACAGGAAGAACCTGGTGGGCAGCGTGCTCTGATATTTGATCAAGGAAACAGAATATCTCAGGCTAGTCTATTCTATTCTATTCTGTACTATCACTATCATTCTGGATCCGACAGTTGCAATCAGATACACGCCTCTAAATTTTGAGCTACTATTTACTTGAGCATTTCAAATACCCGTAATCTACTTAGTATTATAGTAATAACCGATCTGATTAATGCCAATTGTTAAAATTGATTTTTAGGGCATTAGCTGTGCTGATGTAGCTGATATATGTGTGAAGGCATTACATGATACAACTGCAAGAAACAAAAGCTTTGATGTGAGTAAACCCTACCTGGTTATTAGATTGAACATAAATCCAAACGAAACTAAACCTCTTCAACCTTGTCTATACTCTATAGGTATGTTACGAGTATGTTGCTGAGGGTGGGAGAGAGCTCTATGAGCTGGTAAGGGAACAATGATTGATAGCATTTTCGTAAAGAGAAAAAAAAATTAGATAAAAATCTTACAATCGTGTCTGCATTCATGGAAACTGGTTATTTGTGTCTGCTTAGGTTGCACACTTGCCCGACAAAGCAAATAACTACTTGACACCGGCACTCTCTGTCTTGGAGAAGAATACCTGATCCCCCCTTGTTGAGACAAAACACTTCCCGGAAGATTTCATAAAAACTTCTACATGGCTGCCTCAAGTGATTTCATGTAACTATTTTTCCTGTATATATTCACCTGCAACCCAAATCTACGACTTGAGTAATTAAATATGTTTATAAATTTCTCCTTTGAAAATTGAAACTATACAGAAATATAGATTTCAATTGGAATACATCGTGCAATCAATGGTAAGGATATGTTTATCTTGCCTTTTATAGTGAAAGAATAACTTGAACATATTTTTGGTCACCATAAAACTTCTGACCTAACAGACCAGGCTGCTATAGACATGAATAACAAGATGTCTTTTAAGATTGGTTTGAGAGAGCGGTGAGAGCTAGCTCAGCAGCAATACTATGGATGGAAGGAAGGTAGTCAATCATTGACGACATGCCTTCAATAATAGAACTGAGTTATACGTTTCTACTCTTGGGTTGTATTCATGATGTAGTACCTTTTTTTAACCATTGTTTATCCATATTCCCATTTTTTCGGTTTGTGTTGGGATGGAAACTTATTAAACAAACAAGATTTTACCCCCAAGAAAATGTTATTTTAATTTGTAAGAGAGAACAATTGTTTAGTTTTTTTATATTATACAAATTGTAATATTTGAAACTTTTATTTGTGTAATTCATTTGACCCAAAGGTCTATACAAGTACACAAAAATCTATATTTTACATGGATTACACCATGATATTGAATTTTGGTTTAAAACTAAAATTTTAGTAATATTATTTATTAATAGATTTTTTTAATAATTTTCTTAAGGTTTTTCAAAAAATTTCTCTGTTTTATTTTGTTAAACTAAAAGTTATGTTATTCATTTTTTTAATTAGTGCTTCTAATGATGTTCCAGAATTATTATGTATACAATATTTTCTGTATAATCATTTATTCACTTAAAAAGAATTTTTAAGTTAACATTGACTACTAAATAGAATTCATGTACCATAAAATTTTTCTTTCAACTTGATATGTATTGTCCAATTACAAATAATTTTTTATATATTTTTTTTATATTTTTTTATTTTTATTTTTATTTTTATTTTTATTTTTATTTTTTTGTTAAACTTGTAATGGATACTTTATCTTACTTATGATCATGCAAATATCCTTGTATTCCAAAGTCTTCTTTCATAACTTAAGTTTAATATAAATATTTTTTTTAATTCTCAATTAATATTGTTCATTCTAATATTAATTATAAAATATTATCTAATAAAGATAATCTTGATATTATATTTCTAATTACTATATTTGCATATTAATGAGTCTAATCATGATATTTATATATTAATACTGCTCCTTGAGGTGGAGCATACATATCATATATATCAAACTTGTTATAAATATATTTCATTTAAATTTCCTTCAATAACTTGGTAAACAAATTAGTCAACTAATTATTAGCGTAAACAAAGTTTATTACGATTTCACTTAATTTCTAATAAAATGGCAATTTGTTATGTATAGTTTTTTGTTTTTTTTTTACTATTTTAGAATGGTCAAAGGTCTCTCCTTTAGTTTAGGCTTAAAATAAGTTTGCTTCTTTTATCTTCTCTTTGTTTATATGAGTGTGTTTGAGTGAAGACACCAATGAAAAAATATTGAGGTATTTAGGTGTATTTGGACTTTGGGATTTGAGTGAGACTATCATATAAATTATGCAAAAGTCAACTCTTGTCAACAACTAAAGGAAGCGTCAATCTAACATTGTCAACTAAATCACTAAAGAAAATTTTCTGATGAGAAATGTTAATATATTCTCGAAAACACTCTTTTTAGCACATTCTTAGTTATTGGCTAAAATATATTAAAAATTACAAAAATGGTATGTTACTCTTTTTTACTCCTAATTTAATTATTCACTCTTATATTTTTATAATTTTCAATAACTTTGAACTAGTAATTAAAATTGTGTTAAAAAAATATTTTAAAAAATGTATTCCTAACACTCCTCAATCACTTAATTATCCAAATCTATTTTTAGAGTATTATTTTGTGTTCCTTCCTGAAAAACAACTGTCTTCAAACCTCTGATCAGGCGTCCTTCTTGTTGATTCGCTGATAAGGAGAATACCTGCAAAAGGCACTCTGATGGTAAAGTCAGGATTCGGTTCTGAGCAATAAATATTATTTAATGATGGGAAGTCAACCCCTTACCTGTATTTCTTACCTTCTTTTTATAGACATTCTATTGGGCTAATGGGCCTGAGTCAGTTTTTATATTGAGGCCCATAGTATTTTGATTATCTTTAATTGGATTATTTACCTTTTGATCCTGACGAGGGGTACCCGGTTTAGTATGCCGAGTAGGTATTCGATCTCTTTTTCTTGAGGGTGGAACCGAGTTGATTCCTTTCCCAGTACATTTACCTTTTGATCCTGACGAGGGGTACCCGGTTTAGTATGCCGAGTAGGTATTCGGTCTCTTTTTCCTAAGGGTGGAACCGAGTTGATTCCTTTCCCAGTACATTTTGCAACTAACCAAACTTCGTAACTTTCAACGCTGCCATCAACATTTTATTTCCACGGGCAAGGTCAATACGTGAGAAGCCAAGTGTGGTTTTGGTTCTGAAGCATAAATTTCATGGTTCAATATTGTTTTCCAAGAGCATGTTTCAATGCTTGATTGTATGTTTTTGGTTCAGGAATATATAAAAAGTGAAAAAAGCAAAAGCTTAATAGGAATTAGAAAATTTTATGATATGATAGAAAATTGAAAAGATAGATATACAGTAACTAAGAAGTTGTTTGGGAAAGGAATTTTTTGAAGGAAGGGATAGGAATAACAAATTTTTTATTTTGAAATAATTTATTTAAAATTAAATTTTTTAAATAAAAATTATAAAATATATTAACATAAATTTAATTTATTAATTATGCATTTATTATCCTAAATAATATATAAGAGAGGTAGTAGATGAAGAAAGTGAAAAGTCAAGATAAGAGTTGGAATTTGAATTAAAAGTAGAAGGGAAGCTACAGAAAATTTGTCAATGAATCAACTATTTCGGGATTGTATAAAAGAAAAATGCTTTTAGAATAAATAATGTGTCTATTTAGGAAGAACTCTCTACCCTGCATGTTTAAAAATAACCCTTCTGAGATGAGGTTAAATTTCATCTATTAGCAATGAGAATTGAGAGTAAAGGTATAACGAGTACGTAATAAGTAAAATTAGTTTCTAAAATCATAAATATTAATTAATTAATTTAGGCTTTAACAAGATTAATTAAAAAAATATTAAGTGATAATTTTTTATGACAGTCAATTTTTTAAAATATTATTATTACTAGAAATAAAAATATTAAATTTAGAAAAATTAAAAGCAAAATGAAAATTTTTAAAAACTAAAATCAAAATCTCTTCCGAAAATAAAATTTTTTAACGTATAAATAATATAATGATATCAGTTGATAATAAGAACGAAGTGTTAAGACCTATTTTTATGTTTTTAGTTCCAGAAAAATTCTATTACATATGTAGTGAGTTGATATATTTAATATAGTATATTTAATATAGTATATTTGTAAGTGCTTAACATGTGAATTACTTTATAACTTTTGTTTCTAACTACAACATCTTTAACATGAAATTTTCTATGTCAGGTACATGAATGTCTATTGTCACTCTACTATGTTTATTATCATTCTTATTAAAATATTTTTTTTATCTAAAATATTTTTATTATTAATATAGTTATAAAAAAAAGTGAAAATATTTTGTAGACAAAAGATTACTTAAAATAAGAATGACAATAAATATATCGGAACGACAGTAGACATTTTCAAGAAACATTTGATCAAGTAAAAAAGTGCAATATTATTTTATACAAGTATATATAACAATAACGCATGCATTATTAAGAATAATTATACATTTTTTATGATCTTTATCTCATTAGCATGTTATCTTATGTTTCAATAAAATAATATTAAATTTTTTTTTTTGCATATTTAAAAATTATATGAATTCTACAAGATTACTATGCATTTTAGCAAGTTGATAAAGAAAGTAGTAATATTAATAATCAGCACTTTTTCATTTGACTTAAAAAAATCTATTAGATTTGTGTTAGATTGATATATTCGATATAATCTTATAATTATTTAAAAGGTATCCATAATATGTTATTTTATGTTTTTCTTTTCTAAATTCAATACATTTAATTTTTTTATTATATTTACAATGTCAAATGATATTCAAGTATTATAACAAATATTAATAAAACTCTTAACTAGATAGAACAGCATAATATTATTTGGTTCAAACATAATAACACATTGGTAAAGATATAAAAAAAAAACTATGATTTAAATCTCACTACTTATTGTTGATACAGGCAAGCAACTCCTCATCTGCTTGAAACTTTGACATGTCCTCCACATTTAAGCTAACATAAGCCTCTATGCCACCACCATTCTTGGTGTCTATGAACACAAGAAGATTTTTAAAAGTTAAAGCGGGTGAACCTACCCACGTTGGTTTTCCCCATCCAAAATCAGCGTCGTACAGAGGAAACCTACACAAACTAGTAATATTAAATGAGACTAATTCCCCCTTAACAAGGACTCTATAAGAACTATCCTTAAGGAAATCCAAATGCTCGTTTCCTTCTTGGAGTTTTGTGACATAATCATTGTCAATCTTCTTAATCTCATCTCTCACCTGTTTCACGCACTCCTCTCCAGTACTCAGCGACGGAATCGTCATAGTGATTCGGTAGTAATTCCCAAAGGAATCTGGAGGCAGTGGTGGTTGCATCTTTGGACGCAGGTTCACTGCGTGAATCATAGCATATGTTCTATGTGGACCATATTGCTCTCTTGTCACAGCCACATAACGACTCCAAATGAAAGCAGATAAGGCCTCCACTCGGGTAGGGCGCTTCTCGTTTTCCAAAGCATATCTTGCCCTAAGATTTTCTACAGTAGAAGCATCAAATACAAACATCTTGCAGACGATGTTCTCCTTCATGATCCCACTTCGAGGATCAAATCCAGATATATTTTTCGGTGGAAAGAGCTTAGCTGAAACAAACTGTGGATTTGGCAACACAGCTTCAGCTTCTCCCCTAGCAATGCCAGCCCAACAATTCAGGAAAGTGAAAAACGATAGACCGTCTGCAATCTGATGAGAAAGGCAAGCACCGATTGCAATACCACCGCAGTCAAAAACATTAAGTTGAACACCAAATGTTATATTGGTGATATCATCAAGTACAAATGGAACCAAATGGTTAAGATCTCCGGGAACTGGATTTTGAATAACATCCACAAGTTTGCCCATCACTTTTGCTTCTAAGTAGGGAACGCCCTTGTCGTTGCAGTCTATGAAACTGTTGGTATTCAGTCGGCCGGCAAGGGGGTAAAACCGGGTTAAAACATGAGACAGAGATTTCTTGAGCTTTTCGGATACGGAGGTTCTGTTGAAGTCAGCGATACCGTGGAAAGAGTAAAAGAGAACGACAGGGTTATACACCATGGGAGAGACTTGGTCGAGAAAAGAGAGTTGGTAATGACGGAGATGGTGTGGGGTTGGAGAAGAGGGTTTGATGATTTCTTTGGAGATTACCTTCACTTCTAACTTCATCCTTTTTCTTTGGAGAAGAGGGTTATGCAATTTCTCTGTTCTTTTACCTTGTGTTGTGTGCTTTCGGTGCCTGCAGCTACTACTAAATTACACTAAGCGGCGGATGACGACAATTTTTCAAACCCATCCCTCCATCCCGTCCTTTTCTCTCTCATTGTAAGTTTCGTGTAAGCTTTACGTCCATATTTCTATTTTTTATTTTTCTATAAATATTCTTTTTATTCAAAATTATTACTGTTTCAACTTTTTTTTATAATAAACTTTGTATAATCATATCACATATTATAACATTATAAATGTATGATCTTACAGCTGACATTTGTTTATACTTTTCAAAATATAATACACATTAAAATAAAAGTATTGCTGAAATATCAAATAATTTCTAAATTTTATAAACTTTTGTAAACATTATCTATTTTTTAGAATTCTTAAATCAACGTTTAAATTAATAAAATGTTATTAAATATAATAAATTAATTAGTACTTATTTTTAGAGGAAATGAATCATTTTTCATATATATTATGCAGGTTAGGTTAATGCGTACAGGTCATAAAGATATGTCCAGATCCGGTAATGTTTCTCATTCAAGCACGAAAATGGACCAAGTCCTTTTTCATTAATTTGTATGTTGTAGTTCGTGGGTTACCTCATTGATTCAAACTCGTGGTATGATTCAGATGCATGCAGACATTGTAATGTAATTAAGTAACAAAAAAGAAAAAAAGAAACTTGTGCAGTTTTTTTTAATCTTTTTATATCATCTTATTTAAAAAAAATGTGTTAAACTGAATTTTCTTATAAGTGTATAGAGAGATGGAAAGAAAAGTGTGGAAGTTGACATTCGGATCTTCTTGAAGAAAGATGTGACCATAGTTATTATTCATTAGCAATTTTTGCGTTACTGATCGGCAAATAATCCGTAAGATTGCATGGACTATTATTTACGGTCAAAATATCGGAAGTATAATTTGAACAGAAAAAATAGCATATCACTTGTGTAACACGGTGAGATTCAATTAAACAAGCTAAATATATTTTTATTCTCCACAGAAGTAACACTATTTATAATTAGTTCTTTAAAAAATTAAAATTAAAATTTAATTCCCCGTTAAATACTAAATAACATAATAGAATTTCAACTCATCTATTTTAAATATCGTATAATTAAAATATTAAATTTTGTAAAATAGTTCCTTAAATTAACTTTTTTTTTCGGCTTTCTCCTTCCTCTTTCCCTCATCTCCCTCAAACTCTCGAACCTCATACTCTTCGGCGAGCTCGTCGTCGCCCAGGCACCATCTCCACCCTTTCCCCAACCCAATCACACCATTCTTCCCACCCTCAACCCTCAAACCAACCTCTTTGACCTTCGCCTCAACCACGTCCACCTTCTTATCGGAAGTAAACCTCCTCCTCCCCTTATTCGACGTCGCCGAAAAATCCTCTTAAACATCGTTGGAATGTTTAAAGTCGTCGAACGGAAAGTGGCCAGCGAGGATCACGGAGAGGATGACGCTGCAGGACCACGCGTTAGCCTTACAACCATCGTAGCCGCATCAGCAGAGGATCTCTGGCACGGTGTATGCCAAAGTGCCGCACGCGGTCTGGAGAGGCCGTGTTTGACCTGTTCCGGCAGCGCCACGAGGCCGAAGTCGGAGACCTTGAGGTTGCCATCAGCGTCGAGGAGGAGATAGTGCATCAAATTCTCAATTGTATACCACAAGATCTACCAAAAACACCCTATTTCGCGAAAATCAACAACTCCAGCAAAAACTTCAGACCCAAGTCTAATAACCCACCAAAAGTTCAATACCCACAATTTTTCCAGAACAAAAAAAAAAAACCCACAATTAATTAAAAATCGAACTTTCAATCAATTAGATGAATTGATTATTAATTTTTAAAATAATATAATTTTTAAGATTTTTTTTAAACAATCAAATATAAAAAATAACCATAATATTAATGTAAGAAATAATCTTAAATATTTTTTAAAATATCAAAAATAAAATTTTAATACTTTTTTCCTAAAAAAATTTAAAAAGTGTTATTTTTATAAAATAAATTATTTTTATAAGAATAAAAATATAATTAAGTCATTTAATTGTATTTTTTTAAATTTAAAAGAAATGTTGATTATTATAAAAAAATTAATAAAATATTATCTAAAAATAATTATTTATAAATAAGTTACAACAAAAGAAAATAGTTTTTATCGACAACTTCTTCTTAAACAAATTCACAAACTAACACAATTTTTGTTCGTGATATTAGATGTCACAAGTTGATTTATTATTTGCTGTTTAAATTTGCTTTTAAAGAATTTGAAAGTGTCACAAATGTTTTTTAAAAGTTTTAATTTTTTTAAAATGAGTTTTATATTTTTTTTTTATCTCTTTGTTTTAATAATCATTTATAATTTTTTAATCTCTTTATTCTTACATCTTAAATTTTTCATTTTAAAACAATGACTTTTAATCTTTCTTAATTTTATTTTATCAATTTTGTTCTAGCTTTTTTTTTTTTTTCCTGATGGTTGGTTCTTAAAGTATAATTTTTATGTGATAATATGGTACAATAATAAATATTTTTATTTATTTTTCAAATTATATTTATCTTTCTATTTTTTTAAGTGTAACTCATCATCTAATTGAAATTAAGAGAGTTAAATTTAATTTATCATTCAAGTATTTTTATATAATATTAATATAATACTTTTTTTTAGCGATGAATTTAGAACATTGAGAGAAGATCAAACAATAAATTTATAACATTAAGCTATAAACATAGAAAAGATAACTACTAAAAATTGGGAAAATTAGTTTCTTCATCAAGTGAGTTGAATATTATTTAATGTTAAAATTTTAATTTAATTATTTGTTTGACATGATTTGTTAGTTAGGCCATAAATTTAATGCAAGATAAAATTAAAGACTGTTATAACTTTCAACTACAAAGATAGAAAAGTAGCAACTAAAGAATATACAAACTAATTTATTTATTCATGAGTTGAATAATAATTTAATATTAAAATTTTAATATAATTAAGGTAAGAGACATTTTTTACAAATTAAGGTAGAAAATCATTAATTATTTAGCTAAACACAAGGTTGACACATAAAGTTCATTAGTCCATAAAATTGCCTATAAAAGAAAAATAAAAAATATAGGTAAGTAATTGACTTTTGAATATTTAATAACATTTATTACTTAAATTATTATTGGAGTGCTTTTTGCAGGTACACCTCTCACGTCATATAAGTAGAAGTTAAAAATACTTGCAAAGATGTCGTATCATAGAAGATGAATTTTCAGAATACCCTTATATTCCTACTAGAAATAATAAGTGATAACATGTTAAAATTCAATCTTCATAAATGATTGCAAAAAGAGGAATTATTCATAATACTTTCAATATATGAAGGGAAATCCACAGCAAAATAGAATCATTATGTTCTAATATAATCTTTTTTTGAATTGTGCAATCAACCATGCTGTATATCTTATTAACATGCACTTATCCTCTCAATTATTTAATCAATCATATAGTCAAATCTTTTGTATGATTTTTCACTTGCTATTTAAGAGTTGAATGTATATATTATATTTCAACATTAGCAAATCAAAACAAGAAGTTAGATCCTCTCATCCCACTTTATATCCAAACATTATTTAATATATTAAATCAAAATTAAAGATTAATATTATATCGGTAGTCTTACAATTTCATGATCAAAACTGACAAATTATATAATAGGTTATTCTTCTTTTCTCAAAATTAAAAACCTTAATTTTTATTATCAATGTCTAATATCTTTGTCTTTATGACTTTGTCTCATTGTACCATTATTATGAAGTTATTTTTCAAGTTTACTTATTGAGGAACGTTGACTATGTCAGCTTTATAACCAGAACATGAAACAACTCTTCGATAGGAGTTTGGACATAAATATCTAAATATCCATATCGAATGTAATATTAAAGAGTTTCATTATTTTTACTTCACAATAGTTTTTATAATAAAGAGAGAAAGAGAGAGAGAGATAAATGCAAGATAAACGATATAATAGAAAAAAAAATCAAAGAAACATATATTATAAAAAAGGTATTTTAAAAATTATAAAATAGAAATAACATTATTCAAATAGAGTTGAGAGTAATTTCATCCCATCGTTAGAGAGAATATTTTAGGTATCTTTTAATATTTAAGATATATTTTTGACATATATTTATATAAAAAACATAACAAAACATAAATAATAATAGTAATAATAATAATAATAATAATAAACAGCAACAATATTGAATACTAGCTAAATAAGAAAAGTGAATTTCATAGAAACGAGGAGAAAGCAGGAGGAGCTCCGAACCCCCAAAAAAGAGGGAGAAGAGTCTTGGTCTTAGATAAAACTTAAACTTCAGGAGAGTACGCTCTTCGTCAACGATATGAACTCTCAAGGTCGAAAGTGGAATATAAATAAATATTTATACATAAAATAATCAAAAGGGACGAGTTTCAAATTCAACTCTATTTCTTCGAACCATCATCATCTCAATTTTGATTACTCTGAGAAGATCAGGGAGAAACAAAGGCAAGATCCAACTTCTCCAACATACCTTTCTCTCTTCCGAAAACAAAATGGTACAATTCAAATGATTTGATTTATCATCTTATTTTATCTCGTTCGATTTGTCATACGTAGATTGCAACCTTATTATCTGCATACACAATCGTATACCTGATTGCGACAAATATACACGACCATTATATTGATCGCAACAGTATTACCTGTCTCATTTTAATTTTTCCTTTTTGTTTTTGCTTGTTTTGTTTTGCTTTTGTTTTCCATATGAAATTGTAGACGGGAGCTGAAGGCCCAAGCTACACAGTAGATGATGCTCTTGTGGCTTTGGGTTTTGGAAACTTCCAAATTTTTGTGCTTGCCTATGCTGGCATTGGTTGGGTCTCAGAAGCAATGGAAATGATGCTACTCTCTTTTGTTGGCCCTGCAGTTCAAACTGCATGGAGTCTTTCTCCTCATGAAGAGAGCTTGATAACCAGTGCGGTTTTTGCTGGCATGCTAATTGGGGCATACTCATGGGGCATTGTTTCAGATAAACATGGAAGGAGGTAGGTTTCTCTTTTTCCACCAGTTTATTATTATTCTTCGCATCTTTTAGATGCTCTGACATTTGTCAAGTATTTCACAAAAAGGAGCGTGGGGGCAGTGGCCTGCTAACCAAATCTAGGATTAGTGGATTAGCTATGCCTTGTTTAAAATCTTCCAATGGATTTACATATCATTATGTTTACCTTCAGAATATATTAAATTGGTCCTAAGCATATTATGTTAAGGATGGTGCCACGCTAAGCCAACCATTAATTTCCAACTAATCAGGGTTTCTTCTTTAGTTATTTTGTGCCTCCTATTATTTCAAAAAGTAAAACCTATGTCTATTTCAATTTAAATGCTTTATTTTCTAGTATACTTAGCATAGTGAGTTCATTTAATATTATCTTTTTCTTTGGCTTACTTCAATAATTCAGGAAAGGATTCCTTATCACAGCAACAGTTACTGCTATGGCTGGTTTTCTTAGTGCATTTGCTCCTAACTATATATTATTAATTTTCTTTCGTTCTCTGGTTGGTGTTGGTTTGGGAGGTGGCCCTGTATTATCATCTTGGTTTCTAGAGTTTGTTCCAGCCCCCAATAGAGGTACCTGGATGGTTGTTTTTTCAGCATTTTGGACTCTTGGTACAATTTTTGAGGCCTCTCTTGCATGGGTAAATTTTGTTCATTTCCTTATAAATTTTCATTAATTATTATTGCAGTTTGCAAGAAAGTTCTTAAACTTTTGATGTCTTACTATATATATCAGCCTTTTCCCTCCTTCGATTCCAAAGTAGAAGGTTATGAAACTAAATTTTCAGTTTTTCTCAAAAACAGGGAAAGCATATTTATGTTTCTTTCCTAGCTTTGCAGTTAACCGTGAATCTAGATCATCAGTTTCACCCTCAGAACGGTGCATGGGTTTAGATTCACATGTCAAATTCTTTTAATTGATATTTAATGATTCACATCTCAGACATTTTGGAATTACTTAAACTTCTTTATTTGTTATGAGAGCTCCAAAATTAAAGGTTGCTTCAAGCCTACTTTTTAGAATTTTTTTAATTGACCCCAGATTCAAGAACTAACTAAGTGAATTGCAAATTCTATTTCTAATTTTATAAGATACAAGCCCCAGAGAAATGAGTACTTTCTTCGTTTAGCCTAGAAAGTGCTGCTGCTTTACCTCTCATTGTTAAGGAATGTACTTGACTAGTAATCTTGCAAATGATCTGGCAAATTTTTCAAGTTGGATATTATAGTTCTAGTTTCTATTCTTTCTGCATGACTGAAAAATTATAGAGCTGATGATTTCACCTGCTGCAACATTCCTTGTAGATTGTGATGCCAAAACTGGGTTGGAGATGGCTTCTTGCACTATCTTCTCTTCCCACATCTTTCCTTCTACTTTTCTACAAAGTAACTCCTGAGTCACCAAGATACCTATGTTTAAAAGGTAGAACCACTGATGCAATTAATGTTTTGGAGAAAATAGCAAGAGTAAATGGAAGAAAACTTCCTTCCGGTATCCTTGTTTCTGACCGGGAAATCGAGCTACACAAAATTGATAACACTTCAGAGGACACTTCCTTGCTCTCTCCAAGAAAAAATGAAGTTGAGCATTCTGAAGGAATGGTTTCCAATTTAGGTGGTATGTCATCATGGTCAATGCTTCTCTCACCAAGATTGGCCAGGTCAACCCTTCTATTATGGGCAGTATTCTTTGGTAATGCCTTTTCATATTATGGCCTTGTGTTGTTGACCTCTGAGTTGAGTGGACATAGTAAATGCATGCCACATAAATTGCAGACAGAGAAGTCCCAGGACCTTAGCTACAGAAGTGTTTTTATTGCTAGTTTTGCAGGTATTTTTATCAGTGATTTCAGAGTTTTCTTATTCACCCAATGCCAGATAATGCATGACTGATACATTACTTAATTTTGTGCAGAGCTTCCTGGGCTTCTCTTATCAGCTGTGGCAGTAGACAGATTTGGTCGTAAGCTCTCAATGTCAACCATGTTCTTTGTATGCTGTATTTTCCTTCTCCCACTAGTATTTTATCTGCCTGAAGACCTAAAAACAAGCCTTTTGTTTGGAGCTCGCATATGCATCACAACAACCTTCACAATTATGTATATATATGCACCCGAGGTAACGTATTTATTTATTGCTAATAATTTTGAACCATCTTTTTAAAATGGATAGTACTGGAGATAAACAATGTCTGTTTTCAATTTTGGTATATTGATTTAAACTATTGAATGTGATCAGAATGTATGTCTAAACTAATTTTAGCCACAGATTTCTCATTGAAACGTGACACTCTGGGAAATTGATTTTGACCATAAACAAAACAAGCATTTTCTGATGCAAAAATTACAAACCAATGACACCTATTTATACTGTTAAATACAAGTACAATTAGTCCAACCCAATAAGACTAAAATAATAAGGCTCCCTATTCAATGACAATGCTATTATTTTAATACTCTCTCTTAAACTGAAAATTGTTAAGCTTTATGCTTGTTACAGATAAGCATTGTTAAAAACAGTATCAAAGAGAGTAAGTTATATATACACTTTACCAGAGCAAACCTTATACTTGCTAATAATCACGCCCAACCACATTCTTACAAGAAAATTATTTAAGATTAATCTTATAATTTCTTCTTTACAAAATCCATTTAGCTTCTTAATGTAAAATTGAAAGTGATATAATTTGACAAATGATATGAAGAGGAGTGTAATTTATTTATTTCTAATTTTTCTCTAACAAATAATTGATAATCAATGTATGTTTTATTATTTGATTGTTGCTTCATTTTCAAACAGACTTCCAGATAATTAGTTCATTCCTTCAGCTGTATAAATTTTTTTGTATGGAATGCAGGTCAAGTAAAATTAACCATATTCTTACAGAAATCTTTCTGCCACCAATTCAATCAATTGTATGAAGTGCAATATTTATTCTCATAAATAATAGATGGTCATTGTGGTTTGATAGACAGGGTGTAAGACGATGATACTGATAGTTGAAGATGGTTTGACAACATTTTTTTGGTCTAGTACTTCTTTTATGCATGGCTGAAATTTAATATTTGGAAGAATTATTCGAACTGCAGATGTACCCAACATCAGTTAGAACAACTGGCGTTGGAATTGCAAGCTCGGTGGGCAGAATTGGTGGAATGCTATGTCCTTTGGTGGCTGTGGGTTTAGTACATGGTTGTCATCAAACTGCTGCTGTTCTTCTGTTTGAGATCGTAGCTCTTCTTTCGGGAATATGTGTTCTGTTCTTTCCCGTTGAGACCATGGGCCAAGAACTGCGAGATACGGTGCAAGTCTAAGCAGACAAACAACCCATAATGAGGTTTATACCTCGCTCCTTTAAATCTTTTTTTTTTTTTTGTCATTGCTCCTTTAAATCATGAAAACATTTAGACACCCTTTGAAGAAGGAGAAATCGGAGCAGGACGGCAGGAAGGAGCTGGAGAATTATGCGGACAGGTTTCTGCCTCCTAAAAAATACGCCCTTTCTACGTGTTTCTTATTTCATTATATTTGAACTATTTTAATTACGGACAAAATTTAAATATAATTCTTTTGGTATTTTTTGGGTTATTTTTCAATTAAAATTAGAATTTCGCTTCACCAAAAGGTGAGCATTTAATGTTATCACAAATTACTTGAGTAAAACTCCAATTTTTATTAAGAAACAATACTAAAGGTGAGACTAAGTTTGGTCCTTTAATTATTCATTTCCACAAATGTTGATCCTTCTTTTATTGTGTGGATGTATATTCTTTAATAAATTGTGAAGTGAATTGTTGATGAAAATTTAATAACATTATTTTGGCTTTTTTATATAAATAAAATAAAATGAATGGCATATTACATGGATTTTCAAATTAAATATGTTTACAAATATGTCTTTTTTTATATAATAAAAGTTGATTTTAGTCGACTTTTTTGTCATATAAAAATTAATTTTAATTATATTTTATTATTGTTTCTGTGCATATTATTATTTATTATAAAAGTTAATTATAGTACTTTTATTAGTGTACAAAATGTGTAAAGTTATAAGGAAAACCTAAGAAAGAAGTTTAAAAACAAAAAACCTTCCAAACATATGTGCATTATCCATCTTTGATCAAGAAATAGTTTTATTATATAGACGTCAATTTGTTATGGGATAGCAATATATTTGGCCAGTAGGTGCCATCTATTTTCTACTAATATATTTTTTCATATCTCCTTTCATCAAAACTTCTCTATCACTTTTATTCAACAACGTTGTAGAATAAATCTTTAAATAAGTACTTATAAAAAAATAATACTCTTCTAATAAATTAAAATTAATTTAATTTTTTTTAATTTAAACTTTCAAAAAAAAAGTTCATTTTAATTTATAAAAACAATTTATGCATGGTGGGATATGAAATTTGGGTAGAGAATAATAATGAGGATAATAATTGGATTTTTACATCTACACTTGACCCTTCATTTTCTAGGCAACTTATCCTCTTCTTTTTTCTTTTTTTTTAAAAAAAATTAATTATATCAGCTATTCAAAAGTTGATTAGAATTGATTTTTTTTTTTACATTTTTTTATATATTAATAAAAATTAATTTTAACCAATTAAAATTAATTTCTCTCTTAACTAAAGTTGATTAAAATTGATTTTTTTACGCTTTTTATACATTAAAAAAAGTTTATTATAATTAGGTTTTATGATAAATAACGACGTATACAGAAGCAACAATAAAAGTCGACTAAAATTAATTTACTTGTAACAAAAAATTTTTAACTAAAATTCATTTCTATTATATATAAAATAGAACATTTTTGTAAACATTATTTTGAGAATCTACATAATATGCTATTTTTTTAATTTTATTTTTATACAAAAATTTTATTATTTTAGTCTTTAAAATAAATAAATAAGCTATATAATTAGTAATTGTTAATCATTTTAATCTTTTTCCGTAAAAGTTTGTCTAATGTGACTAGTTAAATGTCAATGTAGTACTTATATAGTAATTTGTTAGGTTGTGTTGATTTATTAATTATAAAGTTATTATACATGTTTTGGATTTTTGTATCATAATAATGTATTTTTAAAATAATTTATTAAAATAATACTATTTAAAAAATAATTATCAAAATAAATAAATTCAATGAATTTATAAAGTATTGATTCAAAGAAATAAGTGTTAACAGCAGAAAAAAAAATAAATGTTATATACTAGAATGTACATATGTCACATATTTTTAGTTTGTTGTTTTTGTTCTTTTTTTTACAGATTAAAAATTGACATTTAACACGTTTTGCAATGTGTCACTTTTAGCGTTAGAGCTTAATTAAGAATTTAAATTTTAGTTTTTCTTTCACTTTATCAATTTTTAAAATTGAATTTGAATTTTAGTTTTTTAAATTTAAGTTTTAATTTCTTCTCATGATGTTTGAAATGTGAATTTGAAATTAAAATTTTAGTTTTTCTTTTACTTTAGCTAAAGTTTGAATTCAATTTTTTTCAAACTATTATTTTGAAAACTTGTAGCATATATTTTTATACATTATCACATTTATTTATACTTATTTATTTTTTAATTTTTTATACCACATTAATGCTAAAAAAAAATCATGCAGTGTCCTCCTACAATGACTACACTAACGATTGAAAACTATTTTCAAGAGAAAAAAAATAACTTGTTGCTAGCTTCCTAGTTTAGATGTTAATACATGACATGAGTTGATATTGGTTAGTGACACCTCTTTAAATATTTTGTTATTTATTTTAGTTGTTTTATTATAATAAAATAATTTTTTTAATTTCTTACTTTTCAGATTTACTTTAAATTTTACCTGACAAAAAAAATTATAAAATTTATAGAACTAGTTATTACTTTTCATCTTACGTTGACACAGATTTTTAAGGATTAAACGCGAATAGTTTATTTTTTATTAGAAACTAAATTTTTGTATTAAATATATAAGAATTTATCTACAAACAAGTTTTTTTTTTCACCTTGTAATATATTTTAGAGTTACTTGAATTTATCACTTTAAAATTTTGAAAAAAATTAAAATGAAAATTTTAAAAATAATCAAGATATCAAACACAAATGTTACAATTATAGGAAAAATGAGTTTTCATTGTTACTTGAATCGAGAAATGTACAAACAAATTGCGATATTTGATAAAACTAAAATTTTCTGTTTTTTTCTTCTTAAAAAAAATATTTACTTTATAATTATAATACTATGTCTATTAAATTTGATTAATGTGTCAGTAAACAATAAATCAAAATTCAAATATTTACTGGGATAAATATATTGAATGTTTATGACATTTATTATTATTAAATGTCTAGTTGACACGACTACTCTTTCATTTTTAGACAGTAATGTTTTGCTTGCTTTTTTTGTTCACTCGTCTCTCGTCATTCTTTTGCCAACTCCTTACCTATACATCACCCTATTTTATATCTCTAATTTCTTTTATGATAATGTCGTTGTAAATTTATAAAGATATTTTTTAAATATTAAATTTGAATATTTTTACATTTTAAAATTAACTATATTTAATGAGTATTATTAATCGATTAATTTTTCTTTAATTTTATTTTTTAATTAATTGATATTTTCTTTCTTAAAATATTTTATTGACATGTTTATTTATTTTATTAATTGTAATTTTTAATATTATAAATTATATTTAATTATATTGTTTTTAACATTTTAAATTACAACAACCTTGTTGGTTTAAAAAATTACGTAAAAATGAAGTATGAAAGAAATTATGAATAACATGTTATTTGATTTTTTTATTTATTTAAGATAAAAGTTATATAGTTAGAATATTAAAATATTTTTTATTATTGTTTAAATACAAATAATTTAATATAGAACTATTTCGTGTAGACAAAATAAATTTTTAGATTTTGTATAACTTTTAACTTGTTCTATTTTTTTTAGTTAATATAAAAAAAGTCTATTATATTCTATAGAAAAGATGTTCCATCTTAAGAATGTATTTTTACTATTCTATTTTATTTCTTTAAAGTTTAATATTGATAAATTTTTCTTTTAAATTTAGGATATCTTTAAAAATAGTTTATTTAAGTACTTAATCAATAGACTCTTTTTAAATAATAAACTGTCATAAATGTAGAAATAAAATTTATTAAGATAAGCTAATAAATATTTATTTTAATAAAATATATTAAAAAATATTAAAATAAGTTATATATAATTTATAAGAGTCATGAGTTACTTGATATAAGTATTTTATAAGATCCTCTAAATAGACTTTAGTGAAGTAATATTTTATAAGCTTATTATTTAAATTTTATTTTTTTACATGTTATTGTTTATTATCTAGTTTTTGTATTTTATATTTAAATAATGAGTTTAAATAAAAAAATGAATGCAAAATAAAAAATTTAATTTTTTTAGTGAAGTTATAAAATAAATTTTTATAAAATTAATTGAGTTATTATATATGACAATATGTAACATATTTTGAATAGATATAGTAATGCTAGGTTAGGTTACATGATGAGATTCCCCCCTCCCCCTCTATATTACAGGTATGCTTATGTTCAAAACATTTACATATGATGACACTAGTTCTTTTAATAATGTTTTTATATACATAAGATTGAATATAAAACCTTACATAAAAAGAATCAAATATATCACCTAAACTGATTTCTATTAGTAGGACGAGAAATTTTATTTTATTTTTGCTAAATTAGTTTTAATTATATTTCTTTTACAGTATCAACATACTGTACTAAATATTTAATTAATTTAGACTTAATTAAATAAGACTATTCTAAGTAACAAATTCTATCCATTGAATATTTAACATAATTTTATTGTAAGGGCTTGATCATATTAAAAATTAAAAATAGACAACTTTTTTTAAAAATTAATCAAATTTAATCTTCGTTCAAAGAAAGTTCATAACAAGTTGACAAAGTAAAAGAAAAATAAAAAATTATTTCTCATAATTTATATCTAATTTAAATAATTGAAGTAATTAAAAAAATTCAAAAAATTGCTTAAGTGAATTGTTCTAAAATAACTTTTTATTTCGATAACTTTTTTTTAGTCTTAGAATGGAATATCACTTTCTCTCCTAAAATTCTTGTACTAAAAATATACTTAACTAATTAAACTAATTCAAAGACATTAAATTTAATATATTTTAAAACTAAATTAATTAGACGATAATTTATAAAAATTAGTCAAATAAATAAGTTTTTTTTTTTTTTTCAAAATCGATCTAGTCTAACTTATTAACATTCCTAAATAAATTTTCTCCTCAAAACCTAAGCAATGGAATCGGCAAAACACCCTAATTATTAGCAATTCTATTGAACATATTGAAATTGAAATAATTTACATGTATTAAGAACGTGGTACTAAACTACAAGGTGAATAGATAGGTTCTGTTCCTAATTTGTATTTTGGTGAGATTCTTGTGCGGGTTTTGAAGATCCTTCCTCTTCAGATTCATGGCGGCAACCCAACCACCACAGGGTCCGGATCGTACCACCGGTACGTGAACATCGTTCAACTCCTTTGATATTGTTACAATTATAATTGCATAGAATTTTGACCTTCCTCAAATTTCTCTTTTGATGAAGTCAATGATTAAATTGAGAAAATTTTATAATTGTTCTCGAATTCGATAAAAAAAAAATGTTTATTTGGTTCTAGCTGTTGTTTCGATGTTCGTTATTTTATCTTCTTTGCTTTTTTTTAATCTTGGATCTGGGTGCGGTAAGAATTGTTGGTGTTGATCTGGGTATTTTGATTTTCTGTGAATGAATGACATCATCACAAGTTCGGGTATCAGAAAGAAAAGAAGAATTGTGGACCCTCGCTGTATTCCCTGGTGGGAAAATTCTGTTTGCCATACTTGATAACTCAGCCGTAATAATTCAGCTACTCACTATTTTATCTGCGTGCTAAGTATAGTGTGGGGAAAGTACAAGAGATGAAATATCCCGCTCTAAGTCAAGCATCCCCGTCTTATTGATTTCATAGTTGTGGCCTAATTTGTCATCGGCCGGGAGAGACTATAACCAGAAGGGTATCTCACTTCATTTTTGTGGGATATGTGACCCTTCGTTTATGCTTCCATTCCTTTCAAGCAATACCGTTTTACTGTGAGCTTATTCACATGTTTGCTTTCGATTTGAAAGTATAGTCACGATCTTTATCTATTATGTGTGAATAGGTTTGTATGTGTGGATTTATGTGCATGTAGTTACTTATTCAAGTTTTTCTATCTGCAAATTTAGCTTTGTCTGGTCAATAATTTTACTGCTACTGCCTGTGTTTCTACGACCATACTATGTCACTGAACATATTGATCATGCATGCAGAAGAGATACCAGCTGAACCAGACAACATGAAAGATCAGGTAGCGGTAAATCCCTAACCTGTGTGCATGTGTCTGTGTGTGCGCATGTGTGATGAAAAAGCTCTTTTCATGTGAGAATAAAAGTTACTGTGACATTTTTAAAGTCACGTGACTTTTAAATTTGATTATGTGGCTTCAATTAATTTGTAATCTTGATCATTAATGTATGGTTGTAAACCCTGGCTTTATTTCTTTTATTCTCATATAAAAATAGTACATATGTACGTACATATATATATGTATGTTGTAGATGTTATATATTCTGTTTTTCAGCTTTGTTCATCAATACCTGAAAGTTCAATATCTTCTAACTCTGCTCAGGGTACAGCAACTATAGGTCATTCCAGGGAGACCCCAAGTCAATCAGGATCTTTTGGTTCAGGTGGAGATTGTCCTCTGTACCCACCTAATGTGTTTGCACCCCAGGCCCAGGCTTTCTACTATAGAGGTTAGTCCTTATTTCTTCATTTTTACAATTCCTTTTTTATTCTTTGAAAGAATTCTCACTCTATATTATTAATCTAGCAGACCATCATGGAATTTTGGCTATAGATGGCCTTCTTTTTTTATATGCATGGGCAATGCTATTGTTAACTTTACAATTATGTGTTACTGTCTTGACATTTTGAACCAATTCACCATTCTTACACTATCAATCTATTGTCTATATTGCCCATCTTGCCCATAATTTTACGTTCATTGTTATCCATCCCAATGCACATTTCATGGCACACAACTTTTGGGAATCTATGCAGCCTTGTTAAATTTTAATTATTTATGGACATCATTATGTAGTTTGTATATTTTGATAATCAGTTTGAGTTTGCAAAAGTGTGAGATTTTAAATAATTTTTTAATGCCTTTGAAGTGAAGAGAGGCACTCTCTTTTTTTGGTACGAATTTTAGTAACATACTTTTGGACAATTTTGTTCAATTATTGTTGATTCCCCCCCCTCACCAGCAACACGTATTTTTCATCAGAGGATTTTTCAAATTGCAAAGTGGAAATTGACCATCAAAATTTTGACTGTCTTTTGGTTCTCTTTGTGCAATGGTTATTTGGTTATTGGCGTTGCTATTGCCATTTTCTAATTTTTGGTGAATCTGACTCCAGGTTTTGACAATAGCAATGGTGAATGGGATGAATATTCTTCATATGTCAATTCTGAGGGATTAGAAATTGGATCTCCTGTAAGTATTTGGCATCTCTTTCTTATTTATATACAATTTCTGTTTGTATTGTACAAAATAATATATATTCTTTTAAACTTTTTATATTAGGGCGTCTACAATGAAAATCCATCTCTTATTTTCCATTCTGGATATGGCTTCAACCCTCAAATGCCTTATGGACCATATTCCCCGGTTACTACACCTTTACCTTCTGTTGGTGCAGATACACAGTTATACTCCCCTCAGCAGTTTCCATACACTGGACCACCTTATTATCATCAACTGGTTCCTCCTAGCTTACCATATCTTAATTCACCTACACCAATTTCACAGCCAGAGCTCACCAACCTGGTAGGTATTGACCAACAAATTGATAGCATGTTTTTTGGACCAAGAGCAGGCTATCCATCAGTGGGATCTTTGGGTAGAGGTACCTTTCCCGTAGCACCTGGTTCCTTTGGCTTTCATGAATCCCAACAAGGATTTGAGGGACCTAGATCTGGTGGAATCTGGTCAGATTGCTCAAAACCCTCAGAAAGGCAGAGATCTATGATGCCTCTATCACCATCTGTTTCTCCACAGCCAATTGGCTCGATTGGGTCATTTGGGCTCAGTGTTGGAATGGTTTGTTCTTCTACTTGTGCATAAGCATTCAGAATGTTTCATTTTTCAATCAATAAGTTTATTAATCTTAAAAGAAAGAGATGAACCCAAAAATGAAGACCTATGGAATGAGTCTTGTTCATACACTATGCTATGAATTTTGTGGCTTTGTTTTCAGCTGTAAAAAATATAAAATAATAACAATATGTCTAAATTGTGGTCTTAAATGAGCCATTGCATATCACCCATGCATTACAAAGTATTACCAATAGCAACAATGTGAAACTAGAGAAGTTGCCAGAGAACAACAAATATATTCGTTGACACATAGTGTTAAGTGTTAACTGTCCTTTTCTGTGCAGGCTTCTCATCAACAGCAATCATTGTATGGGTTTGGTTCTGGTTCAAACTACTATGGTAGAGGCTACCTACCTAGCCAGGGTTCTAGCTTTGGAAGCACTTCCATTTCCAATTTTAATATTAATGATAGGAGCTTTGCTACTCTTGAAAATAACAGACGGCAAGGCAGGTCAACTGCTTCTCTTTGCAATTGTAATGGTACTCTTGATATCCTTAGTGAGCAGAACCGAGGACCAAGGGCATCAAAGCTGAAAAATCAAATTTCAGCTGAAAATAATTCTGTTGATAAGAGTAAAAATAGCGCATCCACTGCCAAGTTCCAAAATGAATCACTCAATCGGCCAGATTTTGCTACAGATTACCAGGATGCCAAATTTTTTGTCATCAAATCTTATAGTGAAGATAATGTTCACAAGAGCATTAAATATGGTGTCTGGGCTAGTACACCAAATGGAAATAGAAAGTTAGATGCTGCTTATCGCCAAGCAATGGAGAAGCATGATGCCTGTCCTATATTTCTTTTTTTCTCGGTAATCATCTGATATTTGTATATTTTATAAGCACAAATATTGCATTACCTTTTTCATCATACAGTAGCTATAGGTTTCTCTTATCCTGTGTCATTGATACAAATCTTGGTTCAGAGTTTTTCCTTTTTTTAATTTTGTTCCTTTCCACCAAAAACATGAGAGCTTTTGGGAGTTTAATGAGATAGCTTTTTGAATAAAAGGTGGTTTTTTCTCAAAAGAAACATCTCTGAAGGTTCAGTTGTATAGTGCTTGGCCTTATATTTATGGCACTGTATTGCTTTAGCTACATTTTTATTGGGTTATATCTCAAGGTTGATACTAAATATAAAATTAGCAGTGAAGTATTAAAATTAATTTATATAGTTTTTCATTTATTTGTTTTGTTTCCTTGCTATTGTGTTTCTCTCACACAACTGTCATGAAAATATGTATTACGACATACAACTATTTCCAGGTAAATGCTAGTGCTCAGTTCTGTGGGGTAGCTGAAATGGTTGGACCTGTCAATTTTGATAAGAGTGTGGACTTCTGGCAACAAGATAAGTGGAGTGGGCAGTTTCCTGTGAAGTGGCGCATAATTAAAGATGTTCCGAACAGTCAGTTTCGTCACATTGTTCTTGAAAATAATGATAACAAGCCTGTGACCAACAGTCGAGATACTCAGGAGGTAGGAATCTGTGGGTCTTTCACTGTCTCCATATTTATGAGTCATGCTAACAGTTATTGTTTTTACTCAAGTTTCATAATGATGGGTGCTGGTATCACTATATGAAAGATGAGAAAATTCAGAGGACAAAACTAATTACAATGGCAAAACAGTTATCGGACAGACAGTGTCTACTGTGCTCTGTTGCATCTGCCACCCCCACAATTATCAAAATGATTGCCTAACCTCTCCACCTCCTTCCATTACCTTGCATTCATGTCCCCCTGGACTGATTCCAAAATCTCCTACTCCTCTTTCTACTGCTGCTGCGTGTCTAGTTTGCTAGGATTCAGCACAACAGACTCCTCTCCCTACCCCTTACCATTAACCACATCATTTCCCATCTTACCCTTGCTCCTTTTCTCCTTTCTACAGTATGTCGTCAATGCTGAGGCCCATCACATAACATGTCAGATTTTGGGAGGAAGACAAGTGAACATGATTGCTGCTGAATAGACTTCTGACAATTGAATGTTGAGCTCCCTATTGTCTTGACTCTTGAGAAACCTCAAACTTTTATTCAACCTAAAACTAAAACCTAAAAAGTATTTATTGTCCTGTCTTTTGAAGTAGTTTACCTTGGTGTTTGAAGTTACAGTTGAGACCTTTATTTGGGTCATCTACCATGTTTGTTAGCCTGATTTGTCTTTTAATTAATTTTCATACGATTTTGATTCTACAGGGGGTGAATGACCAGTTAGGTCAATTTAGTTATGCTTTACAGTTGAATAGAATTGATTTTAAATCTCTGAATGCTGTTGGGATGTGTACCCAAGTTAATCTGAGCCATAGACTTTGTACTAGAATGTGTGCTATTAAGTAAAACAAACAGGCCCCTAGTCTTCTATCCTAGCTATCACTTTCTTCTATAAGCTTGCAAAAATGGATTGTAAAAATCTGTTTATCATGGGCTTTTAGAATTGCATGATTACAAACTGCTAATTTTGTGCTCCTTTCTGAATTTTAAACATTTCAGGTGAAACTGCTACAGGGGATTGAAATGTTGAGCATTTTTAAAAACTATGAAACTGATGTGTCCATCCTGGATGATTTTGATTTCTACGAAGACCGGCAGAAGGCTATGCAAGAACGGAAGGCAAGGCAGCAAAACAGCATGATGGCTACTGGATTGGTTGGAGAAAGTGAACATAGGAGTTCTGCTAACAGTACTGGTGATTTCATCAAGCAGATGTCAAAGAGCTTTGCTCTAGTTGTTGGCTTAGATGAGAATAACGACGACGTTGTTGCTGCTGATAGAGGTAATTTAGCTTCTCATGGTCCCATCGGTAATGTAGTTAAAGCTGATGATGGCCTTTCGGTGACCGCCTCTTCAACTCAAACCAAAACCAATTAGGAAGACGTACAAATTCTGCCAAGCATGTTGATCATTTGGCGACGAATTTGGTGATTGAAAATTGGAATCGTCCTTGCTTTATCTCATTAATTTTTCCAAACAAGGTAGTGTTGCTGATGTTATTCAAGTCATTGGAGTCTCTGGGTTTCTAAATGAGGTGGTTTTACCTAAAAGAATGGGTTTCGTGTATAAAATGTTTCCTAGAGTGCGTCAACTAAAATTGTCGTTTGTTACCCCATCCCCCCCATCTCTTCTGCTATTTTAGTAGCTTAGATTCTAATATCCTTCCTTTTGTTTTGTTCTGTTTTTTTAATAATTTGGGGTTAGGATTGTTTGTTAGGTATCTTATTTGTAAAATTTTCTCATATTTACGAACGTTTTAATAAAGGCAGCAAATCACCTTGAAAATAGTCATTCTTTTATGCATACGGTTAGATTATAACTTCCCGTTCAAATTAATTTTTTTTATAAATTATACAAAGGGTAGTATTTACATTTAGTGAAATATTTGTAGTTTATTTTTTAAAAAAGGATAAAATTCTCAATTTAATGTAATTTTAAATTATTTATACTTATTTCAAATCATAGGTTTCAAATGCAAGTAATCTGGAATGTTGAGAAATTTCTTTTGTAGCCCTCGGAGGACCTTTTAGGTGTTCTTTAATAATTACTCTTCTTTTTTATAAGAAACAAAATGGAATATTTTTTTGATTTTTATTATAAAAAAAAAATGATAAAGTTAAGATATATTAATTGTTAAATTTTTTTATACTTTTTTTTATTAGTATAATTAAATATACAAATTATTAACTATACTATTTAATATCACGGGTATTTTTGAAATAAAATTTATATTTATAAAAAATATTACAAAATTAATTATTTTTCTTGATATGGTGATTTAGTCTTTTATTTTTAATAAAAAAGACCGAAAGAAGTATAATGTATTATTGGTCACTTGTTAAAATTATCTTATTTCGTCGAGCATAATTGTAGGTAAGCTATTCAAGCTAATCTCAATAAAAAAATTTAGATAAAAATCTATAATTTTAATAAACTTTAAACTTAATTTTGTTGACAAGAAGTTTCAAAATTTAACAAGAATTAATTAAGATTTTCAAATATTTTGTAAACAATACTTTGAAAAATCTTATAAAGTTGTATTTTGAAAGTTTAATTTTTATACATTATTAATATAATTTTTTTACACAATATTTAATACGTGTAATTTAAACTTAATAGTCAACATTTTTTTTTTTGTAAATAACAGTGTAATTTTATTTTTTGTTTGCTAATATGGTAATTTATTATTAGATGCTGAATGTGAGTACATTTTAATTAAATTCATATTTTGAAATGATTTTAAACATTCATACTATGTAATTTTATATATAATATTTGCTTATATTTTTACAAATACATCAGTATATATTAAATAAAGTTGTTTGACAAAGTATTAAATAATTTTTAAAGTTTATAAAATTCTATAGACTTAATCTACTTATTAAAAAATTTAAAAGCAATAATTAGATTAATGAAATATAATGTTTATTAAAAAATTATTAGGGCAAATAAATAGTCAATACTCTAGTCATGGAGTAAGGGAATTGATAAAATTCTTTTAGTTTATTGTCTTAAAACAATTTATATATGCATATCATAAATAAAATAAAGAAGAAACGTGTTAAATTGGCCTCTCAACTATGAAAGTGCTACCAAACAACTAAATTAATTATTTTAAAACGTTAAATCCTTAGCACATTAGTTCCTTAATATAACTACTATTTAATTTTTCAAGTAGTCTAAATTAAATTTTTCACACCATAATTTATTTAAAATTAATAAAAATATGACATTATTGATTTATATAAATTAGTTATATATGTAATAGAAAATAATAAATAAACTAGTTTTTATTAAATTTGATTATATATAAAATAAAATAAAAACCATTTTATTTATTATTTTATTATTATAAATTTTATATATTTTTAATAATTTATTTTGTGATAACAGACTAAATTTAAACAATTAAAAAAATATATAAAATAAATATTATCAATCAAAATTAAAAATATAAAAAACATTCATAAACTAAATATAGAGTAAATCTTAAGCTATGTTTGGTGAATGTAGCTGAGAGTTTATTAACTTATAAAGCTTATTGGCAAATAAAAGATGAAATGAGTATTACAGCATTTGAAAATTAGTTTTTCAAAAACTATTTAATGTAGTATTTAGTTTTCAGAAACTAATTACCAATTTTTTTATTATATTTATCTTTTATTTAAAAAAAAAAAACTTGTTACACAATTAAAAAAACAAACCTCACATTGGTATGCTAATTTTTCATTATCTTTTGTCATTTTCAAGTTTACAATAATCTCATTTTTTTTCTTTTATTTATTTATTTTTTAATTTTTTAAAAATATATTTTATATTAAAAAGTATATAATGTAAATATTTTATGTTTAAATATATATGAAGAGAAATTTTATTTTTTATATAATTATTTAGTTAATTAATTGTAAATAAATAAAATAAATAAAAACTAATTTTAATATTATATTTTTTAAAGTTATTTATCACAAATAAATCGGTTATCTAACTAATTTATCAAATATTTTAAATTTTATAAACTATTTATTTAATTATAAAGTTTTAACTACAAATTTAAGGATTATTTTTTAATATATAATATTTAGAAATTATATATACTGAAATATAGTATTTTTTGAAAAATTATAAAAATATAAAATTTAAAAATTGTGAACAGTAATTTTTGGTATAAATAAAAAAGTTCAAAGATAAAAGATTAAAATCGTACCTATTTCTTCGAAAGCTAATTCACAACTAAAAGGTCGTTTATATCCTTAGTTTTATTTAGAAAAAACAGGGATAAGAAATTAAGAGGTGTACTCGGGAATGAAAGAAATAGGTATGAGGAGAAGGATGAGGGATAATTGAGTGGACGAGTCGAGGAGGTGCCAAGAATATGAATAAGATGGTGGCGATGATGACGACGACGAGTGTATTAAACATCTATGTCGGTTGGGGCATTCTTGTGACTGTTGTTGTGTTCCTTCTACTATTATTACTTTGGCAGCGTCACAGATTTTTCTCTGCTTCTTCATCCTCATCCTCTTCCGTTTTTCTCTCCGATTCTATCAATTCAAGCTCGAGGTCTATTCCACTTCCTTCCTTTTGCTTAAGAAATCCATTGTATTCGATTATGCTGTCGCTGTATGTTGATACTTTCATTTTATGGTAAGTTCTTCAGTTTACAGTCTAAGTTAGTTCACAGTGATTGTTTGGTCTGACAAAACGTATAGTGAAATTGAGGCTTTTTGGGGCTTTGAATGGTATCAGCGAAATTAGGTATTTAGAATTATGGGGTTTTGTAGCCTTGCACTTTCGGCAAATTCAAGCTACCAGAAATGATGGTTTTGAAAAAATGTTATATTATTTTTGTTTTAAATATCTGTAGCCGACCTTAAGTTGCTAATAACATCACAATTAACAGACCTTAGGCTGAGATCTTAGGTTTTGACAAACTGTCCAATATAGGATGGTATTAGTGAGTGGAGCTGTTGCTTGTGCTCAGCCAAGGGGAAAGGAAGTTATGCATCGGCTTAAATAGAATTAACAGAATCCTTACCCTAGACTTACACACGAGATCCATTAATACCAAAATAACACAAACACAGGCACAAATACAGCCTGTGGTTGTGAATATTATTCAAAATCCTATACCGCTTGGTAGGAATACATTTTATGTAACATCATAATATTGTTGAAGCTCTTCTTCTGATTTTTAGTTTTTTCCATACAGTTTTTACATGGTAAGAGAGAAATTCCATCCAGCATGACCCATGTCCTGTCTTGTCTCTCCCATCGAGTTCCCAAAATATGGAACTTCTTTGTTAGACTCCTCTGTCTCTCTTGGTGGCTGTATTCACTTTCCCAGCCACTAGTATTTGTCATTTTTCTCTCATCGTCTATTTTTTCTTGGTTGTATCAAACTCTGATTCATTCCAACCAACTTTAGCGGCTACATGTGTCCTTCCCTTTCCTTGCCAGTTTCTGATTGATTTGCAAGACTATGAGGTTTCAGGTCCATTGGCTCATCTTTGTTTGGCTCTGTTTGTCCTGTTTTTTGTGTCTTTGGTTGGTTCTTTTCTTGCATAGTGTGTTCTCTATAGATAGTGCAGTTCAAGTTTTTTCTTGCTGGCTGAAGCCATTTTTCAGCCCAATTCAGTTTCTTTCTTATTCCAAACATTTTTTTCAATGCTTTTGGGGTCTTCTGAATTCTTTTTTAAGCTTGCATTTGCCGTTTGAAACTTCCAAATACTGCTTTTTGATAATTTGGAATAGTTTGGGTCTTATTGCCATTTAATTTATGCCATCATTGCCATGAAATTGCTTACACTCTGTATTTCTAGTGGTGTCTTTTTCTTTTGTTATGCTTCTTTCCAACAGTGGTTCTTCTCTTGGCCATGCAACATTCCAACCAGCTTTTCTGGTTGTGCATCATTCACACCTTCTCTTGCAAGTGCACATTTTGTTGTTTCTCTTGTCATTAGCAATGTTTGGGATGACCTCAGTTTGCTATGTTATATCTATCACCTCAACATTTTGAGATTCCGTTTATACTCTAAGGTTTATGGAGCTCAATATATTTCTTAGAATTTGAAGAATTTGAGGGAAATAAATGTTCTTCCTTACTAAACTGATGGTACAGCAATGGGTTATAAACACATATAGGAAATAAATGTGAGTGGATCCCACAGTAGAAGTATAGGATTGTAGTGTGGAGTTTATAAGGTCTTAGGCTTTCTAACTACAACGGCTAGATTTTGTGATATGATTCTCCCAGACACCCTAATACTTTGAATCATATTCATAGTTATCTCTTTGCTGTATTTAACTAGCATTCAGTCAAGTGCATAATAAGTAAGATGCTTTGACAATCTTAAAGTTTTTTGTGTACTCTTGCAGAGCCACAAATTTTGTGACACATGCTGATTTGAAGTTCTTAATGGAGATTTTGGATGTGAAGCTCAATGAAAGTGATAAATGGGAGGATGTTATAGATAAAAGAAACCATCATCTATGCTACACTGCAAAATGCTGCAAGCCTAAGGTTATTGATTTTACGTTGGAACTGGAGTGAAGACATGAATTGATTGTAGTTTATTCTGGGAATGTGAACTCAACTTTTTTGCTGCAACTATAAATCTATAATAAAATGTTGCTTTCATAAATGTTCTGTGTCTGTTGTCTGAAGTTTGTTAAGCTTGAATTGTTATATAATGAGGCAAACCATCCTCTGGTGCTCTCTATCCTCAAATCAGTTTACTCTTCTGTAGTTCAGTAGCAACTTATCGTGTCCAAGTTAAGGGAAAATAGTAATTTTTAGGTGATAATCTTCAATGCCAAGTCATTTTTTCTGTCAAATGATAATAAGGTCAGGAGGTTATTCAGTGTGTAAACTTAAATTTGATATTGTCTTATTTGGTTACATATGCATATAAAAACAGAATGGTTTTTAAAATGATTTATAAACTATATAGTTGTTTCTCCATTGATGTTGCAGAATGGTCCCCTGAGATATTTGAGCAAGACTGTGTTTAATGATATTTCATCTGAGATGCTAAGAAACTTCTACATGGACAATGATTACAGAAAGCAGTGGGATAAAACACTGGTTGAGCATAATCAACTGCAGCTAGACAAATCTGATGGTACTGAAGTTGGTCATACAGTTAAAAAGTTCCCTCTTTTGAGGCCTAGAGAATATGTGCTAGCTTGGAAGTTGTGGGAGGGGAGGGATAAAACATTTTACTGTTTCATGAAGGTAAATACACCCAATTGTGGTTTTTCTATAAAAATAATGCAAATAATTTCTTTTAGCTACTGATTAGCATTAATGCACATTGTTATGTCTCATATATTTATGATTTCGTACTTGAATGTTTCATCAACAGCTCTCCTTCCCTCTGCCTCTTCATCTTATTCCTTGTTACCTGTCATTTAATAGGAAGATCTATGTAGGAGAAAACAAAAATAGAGTTAGAAAATTTGTCACTTCTGAAATTAGAGATTCAGATTATAACTTAGAAGAGACTATTGTTTATATGTAATACTGTCCAGTAGCACTAGTAACTTGTAATTATAAATATTTTTGCTGTTTTTTTTTTTTTTTTTTTTGTGTCTATTTGAAGATTCATTTGTTGGGGTTTATACACTATATACTGAAATGTTTGCACGTCAAATTATTCAGGTTTCTAATTGTATACATATTTAGATAGAAGCTGTTAACCATTGCAAGCCCTTCATACTTAGTTTGGTAGAACTTTTATATATCTTGTTGATATTGGCACGCAGTTGTTCTGCATGTGTGAAGCAGAGCTATTCTCCATTCCTTTCACCTGTCTGTTCATAATATCCCTCTTGATATCTTTCAGACGGTATGTGTATATTTAGACAATAGGCTGGATCCTATCTTGAGCTTTTTGCTTTTGTTAATGATACTTTCAAGGGAAATGCAGTGACAGAGCATATTGAAAATTGATAGAAAACACAACCTTTATATGTGGAAGAATGCAGTAATTGTGAGATTTCTTACTATTGTATCTGAGGATGCATGCAAAGAATTGCTTTTTCTTAGCGTTCTCTTTTATATGCAATGAATTCTTGATTATTTTCTTTCCATTTTTGGTTATGAACCTTGTTAGGAGTGTGAACATCCTTTGGCACTGCGGCAAAGAAAATATGTACGAGTTGAGTTTTTTAGATCTGGCTGGCGAATAAGAGAAGGTAGGTCCTTGGCTTTTTCCAAGTTTTTTCATTAAACAATGAGACTGAGGCGGGGGTAGGGGAATCCACTAGAAAATTGAAACTACATAATAAAACTAATTGACTTTTAAAGTTGCCTGGATTTGTTATGCCTGAAGACATAGAGTTGAAACTATTGGCCTGATTTCTTGTATTGATTTTTCTGTTTAATTATTGTCTGTATAGATCTGCAGTTTTGAGTATGTTTTTCACTCAAGCAATTCCCCCCAATACTTTCTTAGTTATTTTCTCCTTCCTTAAATCTTAAGTTGGTATCAGAGCACGTTAATCCCATCTCTGCTGTGCATCCATCCAGCCTCTGCTGAGGCTGAATGACAATGGCTTGTTTATTGTTCCTTGGACTTGGCCCCTTTGTTGTCTACCAAAGGAATTTTCTGGGCAGATTTCAAATTCTTGTTGCCAAAATTCATCATTGCCATTTAGTATTTGGTCTAAACAGCTTTGTTGTGGAAGTATTGTTCACGAACATTGTTCAACTTTAACAGTTCATGTAGTAAAGTTCTTAGGATTTTTTGTCCTGTTCTCTGCTTGCTCTTTGCTATTCTACTTGGATGGTGGGTCAAGTCTATATTGATTGTTTAAGTATTGGCCATTTTTTGCCTCTGCACATTTTGTAAGCCCATATTTTGGCTCCAACTGTAAAATTCATCCTAATGGCTTCTATACAACCTTCGAATCCTCCAACCTTCTGTCAGTTAAAAGAAAAGAAGGAATACCTTCCAACTTAAATAGCCCTGTCAGTATCATCTTCAGTTGTTGTAGTCCACTCTGGTAATTCTACAACCTGTCTCTCTCATTCTCCTGGATAGTCTTGTGCTTCCTTTTATTTTATATTTCATTGTGTCAACAATGAGCAAATGAATTCTACTTATGAGAGGATTGTTTTATGACTTGCATTTATAAAATTACAGTACCAGGGAGAAATGCATGTGAAATCACAATGTTTCATCAAGAAGATGCTGGTTTAAATATGGAGATGGCTAAGCTGGCTTTTCGCAAGGGCATATGGAGCTATGTATGCAGGATGGATAATGCACTTAGAAGATACTCTGTTATAAGCTATCATTTATCAAGTTCCGTTACCACTTCAGTCAATTTAATGCAGAAGGTTAGTGCTGTTAGTTTCACATATCATTTAATTTATTTCCTGGTTGGTTTGTTGACGCCTTTTGACATAATTACTGGAATGTGGCTTGCTTTAGACTTCAAAAGGAAATGTTCTTGATGGCTAGTTTTAACACCGTTAACCTATCAACCAACTGATGGTTTAGTTTTGAATAAACTCTAGTTGGCCACAGGACAAAAATGAGAAGTTTTATAAAAACCAGCACGTATTCGTGAGACGATGAAGTATTTTTTTTCAGGTGTTAAAGTGAATTTTTGGATAATAGGATTGTTCGTGGTACTCTTGTCATTTTAGTGGTATTGTTTGTGGGTTTTAGTGGTATTGTTCTCTTTCTTACAAACAGTTTTGTTATATGCTCTTACAAATCTTAATAATCTTTTTACTGCTTAATAAAGTAAATATTAAATAACGAAATATATGCATATATTATTTTGAAAATATGAAAAACATTTAATAATTTTCTTGATAATTTGAAGAATTTGTAGGCATAAGAAGTAGAAGGGTTTATAATTATTCTTATAGATATATTCGTTGTGGAATTCAAACTAGGCAAGTGTTGGCTAATAGTTCCTTGTGTGTAGGTACCGGCTTGCTTGGACCCTATTAGTATTACAAGCAAGATATCTCCAGCAGATCCTGCTGTCTTCCATGAGCAAGTCAATGATGAATCTCAAGTGCGAACGATCCCTAGAAGGCCATCAAGAAAGTTGCTAGCCAATAGTTTGCTGCTTCTTGGGGGTGTAATATGCCTCTCTCGTGGTCACTCTAGCCTAGGTGCTAAAGTTGCCATGGCATACATCTTAACAAAACTTAGTAAGCGTGGTGCTAGATCAAAGCAAAGCAAACTAAGTTGAGTGTAAATTTGATTTTATTTTAGTAGATATTTACACAAATTTTAAATAGTATATTACGAGTGTATTTGGCAAGAAATAGATAATAAGTTAACGCAAAGGTAAAAAATTTTGGTTGAATAATCTGTTGTGTATTTGGGTTCACATTTGAATAATCATAGATCCGCGTTTATTTTAACTTTTTCAATTGTAACTTTTGTGTAAAACTTACGCATACATGTTATAAAATATAGACTTATTAGTGGAGTTATGGATACTTTCATTTTACCTATCTACACTTTCTAATAATAAATTATAACTTCTACGTAATACTCTTATAATTTTATCCAACTTATCAGTTAAAATATAATGTGCAAGTAGTTCTTTGATATGTAATATTTAACAATTATCAATTTTTAAAAATAAAATATCAAATCACTAACTCCACAATTTTAATATCATATAATTAAATGTGTATAAAAAAGAAGAGATTGTATAAAAAGAGATATTAATATAACATTTTTATATTTTTATATAATTTACTAATTAAAAAGTATTGTGTAAATTTTAGTATTTTAATTTTTTTTTTTTATAAATAAGATATCAAATCATATAAATAAGTATATTTCTATAAAAAGACATAAGACTTATATTTAAAAAAACAAATAAAAAAAAGTTTAAAACCTTAAATATTTTTAATAAATTATATATTTTTATTTATTACTTTCAAATTATATATTTAATTTAAATAAATAAATTATTAAACATAAAATAAACACAAATGAATATCAGAATTATGTATACAAATAGATTAAGCAATAGTAATGCAAAATTTTTTAGTAAATGACGTTTTCTTTCTTAAAAAATACGTAGTAGGATTAAGGTTTTTAATTGAAATTGAAATTTTAATTTATTTAATATAATATTATATTATAATTTTTATATAAATTATTTAATATAAAAATTATTTAAATAGAATATTCTATTATATTTATTAAGATTTTTCTTAAACTTAAATCTAACATATTCAGTTAATTAAGTATTTTAAAAAAATTAATTAAATTTATTATTTAAATAGATCACGCCATGTCATGAACCATCTTTAGCTGGGATGGGTGACTCTCCAACGAAGAAGGTTTAAAGTAGTGGTTGATAGTGATTCTTAGTAGTGAGGGCTTGGAGGTGTTCAAACACTCAAATTAAAGAAAATTTGGTCGAAGGTAGGGGTATAGTGAGTATATGAACCATGAGTCTCCCTCCGCTATATGGACATTAGTTAGTTCTGTCAATTTGTATACCATTGAGGTTGCGGCATATCTGGAAGGGACTTTCACGGTTTCTCACTTTCTCAACGATCGAGTTTCCACTTGTGATTGCTTAGATCTATGCTATAAATCTACACATTGTCAATCTATGCTGGCAACTTCATTATGTCCTGCTTTTATGATAAGACGAAAATATATGCATAAGAAACAGGAAAAAAAAATCAGAAAAGAAGCATGACACCACCGGAAGATTTTCAAAATAGAACATTATGCATGGGGTTCAACATTCTCTAAATGACCATGTTTTCATCAAAAGTGACTCTACTTGGGGGTCGGCATTTTCAAGCATCCAAAGCCATCAAAAGTGACTCCACTTCATCAAACGTTGTTAGGTTTTGATTGCAGATATCGAGTGGAAGTGATAGGACAACAATTACCAATTAAGATTGCAATTTTCTTTTCACCTGTTGTATGAGTTTTGCATAAAAAGATCTTGTTCATCTATTTAACAATGTTAAATCTAACACTTGAAAGGAATTGGACTACCAATAGTCCGTATATTGGGTGCACCACCTTATATGAACCCATGAAGATATTTGACAATCGTTTCTATCTGTCTATAACTTATTTAAATAACTGATAAATTTATTCAATCAAAATGGAGATATTTAAAAAATAAGTTTATTTTCCTAACTTATAGAGACTTTTTAGATATTACTTGAAGTAATATTTGGATTTATAGCTTAATTATAACTTATTTTCACACCATATTTTAATAAAATTCTTCATTTATTACCTACTTTAATACTACGAATTTTATTGAAATAAAATCTTACTTTAATAATATTACACTGTTTATTGTTGTAATCCATAATCATCTAGATGATATTAGTATAAAATTCTTGATGTTATCGCGGATGGTAGCTGCAGTATATCTTTCCAAAACTTACAATTAGCTTTGTTGGTTGATTGTAAGAAAGAATACGTATATTATTTAATTTGGACGTTAGGTAATATTAAGATTATATCTATGTTCCAGGAATAACTACAGGCATAGAGTAGGTCATCCCATGATTTACATGAAGTGTCACTTAAAGGATAGTTCGCACGCCTAAATTGTTGACTTGATATGGTGATTTTTATTCTGTCATCTCTGTATTGGTTTTCATTTCAGAAGGTTCAGTGGTGTTTGAGCCACGAAGAATGGGCAATGGAAGAGCTGAATCAATAAAATATCACACAAAATTTTAAAAATAATGGTAATAGATTTAGATTGAAATTCTTTCATTTTTTTTTATGTAATCTAATTATCCTTCTAATTTACATCTTAAGTCTCCCGGTTGCAAAAAAATATTATTCAATAAGGTTAGATTCATTTTTCTTGATGCCTAACCCCTTTATTTCATTCATGAATTATAATTCTTTAAGTGAACCTAAATCAAACAAGCATTAAGAAAGAAATTTTTAAATGATCTCTTAGTCACTTAGTTCTATTCCTAAGATATTATACTTTTACATATTTATCCTTTATTATTTCATCATTCTAACATATTAACAATTAATGTAATGATAATGTTTGACTTCACTATAGATAAACTTGCAATACTATAATTATTATTTTTAAATACCAATACATTAACTATTTCTAATATATGTGATTTAGTAAAAAGAACTAATAAAAAATGCGAAGTAGTAATATATAGTACGCAAAACATCATTTGATAAATGTTTCGACTAAATTTAGAACGTGTTTGAAAGTCTCTTGACGAGTTGCGAAATATTTTAATTAGCATCAGTTGATAAATATCTTATGTATATGTTTAAGGGTAAGCAGAGTGGCTCGATAGCCACTGGTAGAAAATCGACGCAATGGACTTAGTGGTAGAGCCATGGAAGAAACAATAATGAACGAAGGAGTTTGTTTATTTTTTCTTTTCTCATTCAATTTAATCTACATCCGACTTAAGTCGTGCATCTAGATGGTGTGAATAAATTACTATTAAATTTTTTTTATATACATAAAAACTTAAACTTAAGACTTTATATACTTAAATAATATCACTTGAATCAACAACGAAAGAATTTTGACATGGTTCGATGGGTTTCAAAAAATATTTTATTCATAAAATACAATAATAATATAAAATATTTGAAAAATTTTGGGTGGCCAAAGCATAAGTAGGACACCGAACTCTTCTCTTTCGTTTTCGTTTGTCCCTATAATTTATATATAAAAAAAATAACAAGTTTATTATACAAATAATATTTTTCTGTCTATATATAATCCTAAGCTTTAATTTTTGAATGTGTAAGTAATTAATGCATTACGCTAATCGTTAACTATTTATATGTCAACGATCAATATAAATTTATTTTAAACCCTAAGTATAAAGTAGATATTTTCTAAATCTGCGGGAACAGCTCCGCAAAAGAGTGCGCTACCAGCCATTTTTAGGCGTCAAATTCATACCCGTTTGCTTCTCTCTCCTAAATTTAGGCATTTGAAATGGTGTTGGGTTTTGAAGGAATGTTATGTTTCTTTCAAATTCAATGTTGTAATTTTCTTTCTCTTTTGGATCAAAAGAAAACACCACTTTACTTGTTTAATTTTCTTTCTGCCTTGCGTCATTCCATTGTGCTAAAAATTATAATGCACCACAACCTTAAGCTTGCAAGGTTGTGGATTGCTTTGCTTGCAGTCTCAACCACCGCAGTTCATTGCAAAACTGCCTCCCAGGATGGTACGTACCTTTGCATGCATGCATAGATATATGATTAATATATCCAAATTCTTATGCATGCTCAATGATGAACCAACTTGTGCAGTTTCAGCCCTTAATGCGATGTATAGCAGCTTAAATTCCCCTTCACAACTCAGTGGCTGGAAATCAAGCGGAGGTGATCCTTGTGGCAATTCCTGGGAACGAATCAAATGCTCAGGCTCTTCTGTCACGGAAATGTAATATAATATATCTATCTAAAATCTAAATTCATCAACAGAGATTAATATAGTATTTATTAGACTACCTAGTCCTATTGGTTGTGGTCGTGGTTGGATGCAGTTGAGACATTCTAACTACTTTTACTTTCACCAGAAATTTATCTGACCTTGGACTTACTGGATCAATGAGCTACCAGTTGTCTAGCTTAACATCAGTTACCTATTTGTGAGGCCCATATCTTCAAATACACACTTCCTTTCTTTCTCATTTTTTTTTTTTTAATAAGAGAGCATCACTCAAATGCCGTGCATTAATTTTTCATAGTACAGTGATTTGAGCAACAACAACCTCAAGGGTGAGATACCGTATCAACTTCCTCCAAATGCTCGTTACATGTAAGTCAGCTTAATAATTAACAATTTAAGTGCATGCATTTGTTGGTTGGCGCCATATGTTTTTCCTTCAATAATTCTTTATATAATCATGCAGAGATCTTTCTAAGAATGGCTTCACTGGAGGCGTACCTTATTCCATTTCTCAGATCAGTGACCTCGACTACCTGTAAGTAAAGTGTCTTTCTATTTTTTACTCATCATTTTTCTTGCAACTTTTCTTTTGTTCGTCAACATGTCATGTGTGCAGAAATATTGCTCATAATCAACTCAATAACCAGTTGGGTGATATGTTTGGGAACCTCGGTAAACTCCAACAGCTGTAAGTGTGATCATAATTGCAGCAAGTTTTATAGTATCAAGATCTGCACTTCCATGCTATTGATGATTTTGGCATTTAACTCGAGTTAAGTAGAAGCTATTGCAAAGAACTGAGTTCCAGCAGTGTATAATTTTGCATTAAGGCATGTAAATGAGTAATTTATTTATACTGATTTTAAGCGAAGCTAAATGAAGGAGTTTTTAAAAGAATTAAGAAGCATAAGTTGTTTTAAATTTATGAAATAATTTTTACTCATTTTTAATGTTGATTTTTTTCTCCAATGACTTTTCTAAAATTTACCTAATTTGGCCAAAGTAAACTCATGCATTGATGTTTGGGAGACGATTCATTTTTACTTTTGAGATTGTTCTATGGAAACACCTCACTTATTTTGTTTCTTAATATATGATTGTCAGGTTTCTCCAGACATGACAATTTTATTAACCATTTATCATTGAATAACATGTAGGGATTTATCATTTAATTCGCTATCAGGGAACCTACCTGATAGTCTCAAATCGCTCAGAAACCTCAAGAAGTTGTAAGAACACAATCACTATCACAGGCAGGGAATATACACACGGACACATCTTCACTCTAAACTCCTATTTGTTCTTGTACAGGCACCTACAAAACAATCAATTCACGGGTTCAGTAAATGTCCTTGCCAACCTCCCACTTGAAGATTTGTAAGTTCAGTAAAAGCTTGTGCAACATCTTTCATTATGAGGAACTAAAAAGTCAGAGTTGTTTAGTCAATTTATGAATATCACTTTGGTAAAGACAAAGATATTTTTACTTAACGAGTAAAATTTTAGTTTTCAAAATTTTATTACTATTTTAATTGAAACAGGAATGTTGAAAACAACAAATTTACTGGTTGGTTCCCTGAGGAGTTAAAGGATATAAAGAGATTGCAGTAAGTATTTTGTAACAGTCATTTGTTGAAATATGCAGATTTAGGTTGTTTCTCTAACTTTGTATTGTTAATTTCAAAGTACTGGAGGAAACTCTTGGTCAAGCGGACCAGCACCTCCTCCTCCTCCTGGTACACCCCCTATCAAGCATCATTCCGACGAGAAAAACAATAAAAAACCTGTTGTCAGGGAATTAGCCATAGCAGGCGCAGCTTTTGGCCTACTAGCAATAATTATAGTTGCCGTTGCTCTTTCTAAAAGAAAGTCATCATCACCTTCTTCACATTTTACCGATGAAGAGAAGCATAGCCAGCATAAATCTTTTGCGACCCTTTCATCTCAGGAGTTATCAAAAGATTCCAACACCAGTGTCAGCAAAGAATACAAAGGTGCTTTTTTTATTTACAGAACTTCTTGTGATTCTTATTTATATGTCAACCAATAGGCACTGTCTGTGATTAATGATAGATTTAATTATTTACATTGGATGAAAATTTCATTCTAGTTTTCTTCTTCTTTGGAAGGAGGATTGAATATAGATTTAAATGTTCCCTCTCGTGTCATGACTGAAGTTGATATAATCTTCTGATAAAAACTGAGATTCACATAGTATTATTTATCTAACAAAGGAAGTTCAGATCCATATACATCAGAGGAGAATACTGAGGAGCTTGGACTCTAGATCCAGCAAATAAGATAGAGAAAAAACAGAACGCCAAGTAGATGCAATGAGCACTCCTTCTGCAAGCATGACAAATTTTGGAAGAGCTGATCTTGACAAATTTTTGGTGGCTGTTAAAACAAAGAAATTGTTATATAATTTTAGTTATTTTGGAAAATCATGACAACGGCCAATATGGAGTTGACAAATTAATTTAACTGACTTCAGTAGTTATATTGGTGACAGGATTTAAATCATTGGATTCCACTTCAATTGACATAAAGGCTTTGCAAAAAACTCCATCAGTTAGTGTTAGGTCATCAGTCTCTGATTGTGTGCAATCGTTTAACGACAACAAGTTTGCAAATCGTCTAAAAGTAAGAAGAAGCACATCAATCCGTGTTAGTCCTTTTTCATTTGAAGAGCTGAAGACTGCTACTGCAAATTTTGCTTCAGGTCGACTTCTTGGTGAAGGATCCATTGGACGTGTTTATCGGGCTAAATATGCTGATGGAAAGGTACTTTCTGTTTGAAGTTTAATTAATCTACATGTGAGCTTTAGTATAAACTAGTGGTGGATACACTAGTATATGTGCATGAAAAAATCGTAAGATTAGCTTTCGAGTATTGGGTCATGGCACGGCTATGGGACAACCATGGCTGCAATTAAATTAAAAAACAAAAGAAGCACTTACTTTGATTCATATAAACTTCTGTTTTTCTATCAGGTATTGGCTGTAAAAAAAATCGACCCTTCACTTTTCCATGATGGTTCTCCTGAGGAATTCTCTCAGATTGTTTCAATTATCGGCAAAATTCACCACCAAAATATTGTTGAGCTTGTTGGTTATTGCTCTGAACGGGAGCACTTGCTAGTATATGATTATTACAGAAATGGCTCTCTTCATGACTTTTTACATTTGTCAGATGACTTCAGCAAACCTCTAACTTGGAACACACGAATCAGAATTGCATTGGGAACAGCTCGGGCTGTTGAGTTAGTATACATCTATCATTCATATATACTTGCATTTTAACATAGCTCACTACATATTCATGGATATGGATATGCTTCTATAGCTAGATAGGAATATCACATTCGTCTTTGTTTTTTACTAGCATTTAAAATCCAGATTATAATCAATGTGCTATAACTATATTAAAAACTTGTGTTAATTTGTAGAATAGATATGTGTAAGAAATATATTACTAAAGTATAATGATAAATAACTATTTATATAAATTCAAATGCTCGGCAGATTTTGGATTCGATAATTTATATATGGTTGGAACTTTACGATATATATATTAGACCCAATTGCGGATCTCAGTTCTAATTATAATATTTTTTTTTTACATTGAATGCATTTAAATACTATTAACACCATTCATTTTGTTCTCGCGATCTAAATATTCAGGTACCTACATGAAATTTGTTCTCCTTCATTGTTACACAAGAATATCAAGTCCTCCAATATTTTGCTTGACACAGATCTGAATCCCCGTCTCGCAGACTATGGTTTGGCATCATTCCACCAGGTTTTCCTTTTTGTTTCCATAGTATTCTATACTTGTTTCCTTTACTTTACTGCCTCTGGAATTTTGATATGATTTTCCTATAAATGTTGCCTGCGTAGTTTTATTTTTGCCTGAGTCGTTCTTGTTAATATATTGGCGTTTGTTTTGCCCTTACAAACAGTGTTTTTCACTGTCTATAAATATATATAATGCAACGATGTATTGAAACTGTAGAACAAGCCTGAAAAAAGTTAGGAATAAAGAAGCTATTTTGATTATATCCTTTTTATAGGAAAATATTAGTGTTTTTAAAATATTGATTATGTAATTAAAAATATAAAAATATTCACATCTATATTATTTAATACATCTTAATATATATATTTTTTTATAAAATTTGCTATTTACTAACTAAAAAAACCTTTCTTGATATCAATTGCAAGATTTTAAAAAGCGGTCTACATGTTGCTTAGGGCAAACATTGTAGATAGATGAATTTCTAGACAAAAAATACAAGTGAAAATCTGGTGCATTATATTTTTGACACGTGTTTTGAAAAATTCTTTCTAAAGAAATGGTTTGCATGCTTCTGATATTTTGTCGTTTATTCAATTTTATTTTTTAACTTAATTTACCTTTTTTTCATCTTCCTCAAAATTCAACTTCATTAATGGATAAAAGAACCATGTCTCCTCCTTGGGTGAAATACATTCAGTTGTCGATCTATTTCTATAACAAGAGACATTTCAATTATATCCGTTTGAATTTCTAATATTTGTGCCACAATTAGTATTAGAAATCCATAAAGTTAACTTTGGAACTATATTAAATGGATGTCTTTACTTGTGAACGGTACTATATATTAATTGGTGGACGTTGGAACCATAATACTTTTGCTTTTAAACTGAGAGAGTCGGTGGGGACAATTATTTCATGGATATTTAATGTTTTAAATTTTGTAATTTTTAATAAAATTATTATAAATAAATTTTTATCATGCATCTTAAAGTAAACATTTAAAAAAACTATCAGTCGAAATAAGGATTAATATATTTATGTCGTGATTTGCAATATTAAAATATAGCAAATAAAGTTTGGGTCCGGATAAATGACATACCATTTTCTCACAATATTAAAAAAGAGTCCAAGCATTAAAATTGTATTTTCTTCTTTTATTAAACAAAAATTTAACATTAAAGAGGTGCAGGTATATTTTGCTTTCTTGGTTCCTAATAATAAGATAAATATAGTTTTCAAGTCATAACTTCCTCTCTCTAGTGTCCTGCTTACGTTGCTGCTTAGGTTGGGATGAATGAGTCATATGAAAACTAAAACTAAGGAAACAATTAATGATCTCAAAGAAAACATAATCATACAAGATGTAAAATGAAATTTCTTCAAAGAGGGAAAATCAGAGAACGAAATTGAGAAGGGTCTCACTTTTGGTTGTGTGATATTTTGCATCTAAAATACCTAATGAACATGTCCAATTCCCGTATTTAATGTGAAAGGGCGTTATAAATTATACAGAAAATTGGAACTGCTTTTGGGATCTTATGTTGTGATTTTGATAAAAACTCCAAGGTTTTGGTTCTTTGCAGCGGACGAGCCAAAATCTTGGGGCAGGATATAATGCACCAGAATGCACACAACCATCTGCGTATACGCTGAAGAGTGATGTATACAGTTTTGGGGTAGTGATGCTGGAACTTTTGACAGGTCGAATGCCATTAGACAGGTGCATTATGTGGATTTTATAATTTTTATAGTGCAATTAATATATGGCATATTAGCTAAGTTTGATTTATTTGTCTTCAGTTCAAAACCAAAAGCAGAACGGTGTCTGGTTCGTTGGGCCACCCCACAGCTTCGGGACATTAATGCAGTGGAAAATATTGTGGACCCTGCCCTCCGGGGACTTTACCCACCCAAGTCACTGTTCCGATTTGCTGATATCATCGCCCTCTCTGTCCAGGTGACTTAAATACCAAAATCAGTATTGCATTTCCATTTGCATCTTCATATATAATCATTAATCTACTTGATCACACTAACATTAACATCTATGCATGCTTCTTTCTATCAGTCTGAGCCCGAATTTCGGCCAGCTGTGTCAAAGGTAGTTCAGGCCTTGGAGCGATTGATTCAAAGTTCCAGTATGACACTCAGAGAGGATCTTGGTCGGATGGATGATGATTATGATGATGATGATCCATCCACTCTTTGACCCTTCTTCTCAACCCTTAGGTCTTCTTTAATTCCTAGAAATTTCACTCACTCAATGCTTTCTCCATTTTTGCTTCCTTAAAAGTAGTTTTAGGTTGTACATGCAAATTCATCATTTTTTTTTTTATATTTTTTAACAAAATTATTCTTTTAGTTCTTTGTGTTTATTTAAAGTTTCAGTTTAGTATTTTGAATTGTCTAAAGATTTCTTTGTGGAGGAGGAGGGTGACGACCTGAACCCATTGAAAGGCCATGGAATATAGAAACAGTGCAATTAAAACATGAATTTTATAACCTAGATAATTATAATTTAATTTGTTATAGCTACTTCAAAATTGTAGTGTTATTTATTATCGTTTTATATAAATAACATTTACTTAATTTTTATTTTTTTAAAATAAATGACCATATGTATTTTAAAGTTGATAACGATCGAAAACATGCAGCAGATGTTCTTGAGTGTCAAATAAAATTGCTTTCAGCAAATGAAAAAACATTGATAAAGAAAATTTTAAAACTTGAATGATAAATATTAGATAGCTTTTACTTGGGAGAAAATATGTATAATTTATTTCATCCCTCCCAAAAAATTATATTCTAAAAATGAGAATTTGAATATCCATCTTTAGTCCATGTACATGCATGCGCACGCGGTTTCGAACATTCAAGATGAAAAACCAGATCAACTAAGTCAATAACTTCAAACTAGGGCAATTAATATGCTCCTAACTTACCAAAAAGATAACCACTAGTTTGGATAAATAATGACAGAATACTGAACAGGCTTACCCAAACATGTGATGGGAATATCATAGTTACTATTTTTTTTTTACAAAATTCTTTTATTTAGTACTGAAAAATAGTCAAGAAAAATAAAAGCAATAAGTTCATAGAGAAATGCTTAATGATATTTTATTATTTATTTATTTTATTCAAGAAAATTCTTTGATTAGATAATATTTACTTGAAATAAAATATGTAACTTTATTTTCATTCTTTCCACATTCTTTCCTAAAAAATTTGATCATTGAAGAGTTAATAATCTTATTGTGGTTAATATTTTGTTCCTTTCAATCAATAGAAATCTTAAATTATATTATTATTACCTTTAAATAAAATATGCATCTTTTTAATTTCTTTCTTTTCAAAATGTAGTGTCTTTTTTTCTTTCTAACCATAAAAAAGAAAGAAAAAAAATAAAAGAAGTGAAGATATTTTTAAATATTTGAATATCTATATATTATTCAAAACATTCAATGTAAAAAACTAAACAAATAATTGAAATAACTATATATTTTACTAAACTATATTATTATTACACATTGCTTACGTATAATAAGTGAGGAACTGAGGATTTGAATTCTTTCATTCATAACAGGTGTAAATCTAAAAATTTTATAATAAATCTCAATCATACAAATTAAATAATTTTTTTAAAAATTATTTTTTATTATTATTATATATATATATATATATATATATTTAGATAACTTTTTAACAGTTAAATTATTTGATTTATAAGACCTACACACCTAGTGTCAATAGATCTTATTTAATATATATAAACTAACTTAAGAATAATATAAAACAAGTAATTTCTCTTTTACAAATGAGTAAAAAATACATATTTTACGAAATTACTTCAACCAAGCATAATTTTACAAATTTAAATATTTATATATTGTTCAAAACATTTAATATGAAAAACTAGAAAAAGTAATTGAAATAACTACGGATTTTTTAAAACTATATTATTATTACATGTTGCTTACGTGTAATAAGTGAAAATCCGGATCCCCTTATTTTTTTGGCTAACTTTAGGGTCCAGTGTTATTTTTGTATTTTCGCTACACTAACTGCACCTACAGTTTATAGAAGAGAATTGTATTTAATAACTAATGAATTGCATTGATTATGACGAGACATATTGAATTAAATTACATAAAAATCATTTTAAAATGAAGTGATTATAAACTAACTTAGGAATAATATGAATGAAGTGGTTTTTCTTCAAATAAAAGAAAGGTACACATTTTGCGAAATTACTTGAACCAAGCAAGAATTGAAAATAATACCTTGGGCAAGGGATAGTTAAGAAATCTCTCTCTATTAAATAACAGACTTTGAATTTTAAATTTAAAACTTTTTTTTATTATTATTTATTTATATCCATTTGGAGTATCTATTCAAGTTTACGTATTTTGTCAAACCCCATTGAACAACGAAATTAATCCACGTGTAGAAGCTATTGCAACATAATGAAAAACTAATAGAAGATATTTAGATAGAGAAACCTCAGTCTAAGCATTAAGCTTGAGCACACTATCATTTTATTCTTGTTAGTTTTAATTTTAATTCTTGCCAACTCTATTTAATAATAATAATAAAAAAAAAAGAGGAGGATAGAAAACTTTTATATGTTATTCTTTAAGTATTATGTATCAATTAAAATTAAAAAATTATTTTAATTAAAAAGTTACATTTGATATTATTACATATTATTAATGTAAAACTCTAATCTTAATCTAAATAATACTACCAAAAGCATTTATGTATTACATTTAAATTTTGTCAAACAATTTCAGAAAAATTATTATATTTTTTACAACTTATTTTAATTTTTAGTAATATTTATCTTTTTTTAAATCATTCTCATGTGATGCTTGCTGACACGATTTAATAATAATAATAAAAAAAGTTGTAAAAAATATAATAAATTTTATTATTTAAACATATTTTTTTGAAAAAATATTATTTAAAATATTTTTAAATAATATTACTGGCAAGCGGTCGCCTACTGCTGCTGCTGCTGAGTTATTCTTAATTTGTTATTTGCAACCCTCCTCTGTTCGTTGACCACGCTACCCTCGTGTTCTATTTTTTACTTTAAAATAAATTATACCCTGGTTTCCACGCTATACTCGCTGCAAATATTATAATCAAAGTAATGCAGTTAAATTGCATTCCCCTCTGCAATAAAATGATTGGATTCGCATTCTTGTTCACATATCTTCTATTTCACTTTTTAATTTTGCTGCTTACAGTTTTAATTAAATTACTAACTTTTGCAAGCATCTAGTTTTTTTGGCTAAAAATATGATTAAGAGGATAATGACGGGCATTTCAATGGAAGAATATTTTTAATATGCAACTGCAAAATGCAATCACCACTCCCCAAAACAAAATAAATGTTTTAAAAGGAAACACTTGCAATGTTTTAAAAGAAGGATTTCAAAATAGGAAAGTAATTATGAAACACGTAAAACTTATTTGTTAGTATATTTAGCACGTGTATGGATTGGATTTTTTTGTGTGATTATGTTAAAAAACTTAAAAGCTATCAGCCTACTTTTAGTTATATTTTACTATTTATTCCATCCTTAAAATGAGTGATTGTTTTATAGAATTCAAATAGAATAGACTATATTTAAATCGATTTTATTTAAATTGTAATTAATTATCACAATATTTAATTATAAATATAACTATTTATTAAAATGATCCAACTTTTTCTTAACTAATGCAAGGAAACGATTAGTTAGTTTGCGTTGTATGGTATACGTAAATTGCATTGAATGAGCGAATGACAACGCTACATAGGACGCTTTGAGTTGTCTTGTTCGAGCGATGGCTAGACGTAGACCTACGGGAAGTGTTTTTGCTGGGGTACAAAATGTTTTTAAGGTAGATAGACATATATATAAAATAAAAACTATTATGTGTAATGTTAGGTAAAGTATTAATTTTAAAATATTCAAATATCAGGATATAAAAACCCTAGAAGAAGAAAATTCGTAAAATCACAATGTTACACCTTGAAACCAATATAAATATTAAAAAATATTTTATTATTTTAAAATAGATAAAATACTTTTATTTTTCAATAGTTGTTGCCTGCTTAGAATTTAGCTAATATAAATAACGGTATTGGAGGATGCAATTGGAATGGCTTTCTCCTCATGTGACGTTTCTTGTGTATTGGGCAGTGTCGGTGTAGTGTTTGTCGAGAGAGGAGAGTGAGAGTGAGAGTGAGAGTGAGAGTGAGGTTGAAGAAGATCGATCAGAATACAGAAATTAATCTGAGGATTGTTGGTATTTCCGGCACCCCTTATATGAGTAGAATAATGTTAGGTGCAGTTTGTGTGTATTGATTGAGCATGAGTTGACAAGGTCGGTGGAGGAATTGAATTGAATTGAATTGATTAGTTAATTAATTAAAGATGTGGAGGCTGAAGATAGCAGATGGTGGAAAGGACCCATACATATTCAGCACAAACAATTTTGTGGGGAGACAGACATGGGAGTTTGATCCAGAGGGAGGTACTCCTGAAGAACGAGCCGAGGTTGAAGCAGCTCGTCAGAATTTCTATAACAACCGCTTCAAGTTCAAGCCCTGCGGTGACCTTCTTTGGCGCTTTCAGGTACCCTTAACCATCTTACCTACTTCTTTTACTTTCTTACTTTACCAATATTTTCTTTTCGGATTGCCTTCTTTCCTGGACTGCATATTTGCGTGAACTCTTTCTTATTTTCTCATCCAACCATTTCCAATTACTTCACGTGTACTCTAAATTTATGTCCCCACCCCTCATACGTGTCACACTAACCAAGCAACATGGGTCACCAAACCATGACTGTCCATTTCCTTGTCAGATATATCCGAATCAGATATATGTCTCCCCATATACTCAGATCAGATCAGATCATCCCATTGATGAGAATTGTACTTCCTATTCGATTCTGATAAGAAAAACAAAAAAGAAATACTTCACGTCAGTAATTGACAAGGGATCTTACTCTCTCTTTAAATAAATATCTACACCGTGAAAAATGATCCCACTCTTTAGTTTAGAATCGTCTTTTCTTTTCATTTTTAACCATTAAATTGTTGTTTTATTTTTAAATATTCATAAATAAAACATTCAAAAATATAAATGTTATTTTTTAGTGTTTTCTATACAGTTGAATAATTTCAAATGCAAATAAATTCGTAATTATATTTTTAAAAAATCAGAATTTAGAACGAAACTGTTCAATTAGGATCTATGTAGATCAAACTAAATTAGTAATAAGTAATGAATTTAAAGGATAAATATTAAATAGTTAAATTATATATTTAGACTTTATAATTTACACTTGTCTACAATTTAGTTCTTGATTCTGAAAATAAAATATAATAAAACATCAATACATAAATTAAAACAAATTTTTAAAGTATAAGGATAAAATTATAAATAAATTTTAATTATAAAAATTAAATATATTTTAATAAAAATTAATTAAACTGGTAGACTTATCTATAAAAAAAATTAAATGAAAATGTAATTTTACATCTCAAAGATAATAAATATTTTTTATTTTGATATTTTTCATTCTTTTAAAAATAAAATAAAAGATAAAAATGTAAAGTTAAATAAAAAATTTTGTTAGTTAAAAATTAAGTGTTATACAAATAAAATTAATTATAGTACAAGTTTTTAAACTAAATTTAGTATGTTTAATTTTTTTTAAATTATAATTAATTAAAAAATATTTTAAATTTATATATTTAGCACATTTATGAATTATTATTTATATTTTAAAAATTTACACTTTAATGTCTATACAGTACCATAGCGAATATAATCTAACCGTGTTAAATAAGCACCTATGGGATATACGGCGCGGGTCCACGTCCAATTGTCAATCCTCTATCGCTAGTGAGTGTACTTGCGTTTGACTTTGCTCCTCAAAGGACTAGATTCCCAGAGTCTAAACTTGGAGGAGTCATGTCCCCTTCTATGAAATAAATAAATAAAATGAAAAATTGTGAGCCTTTGATTTATTATTGTCTTTTCTTTTTATTTTTTAATATCATTTTATATCGGAAACAGTAATTTGTTATTTTAAATTTTTAACTTTGTTATAGATCTTTAAAAATAAGAAACATAATATAAATAAATTGACAGTTTTATATTATAAAATATGAAGAGAAAACATTTTGCTCTCTGGTTATTCCATATTTAAGAAATTAAAATCGTGTTCAATAAGGATCTCTGTAGATCAAACTAAATTACAGTTGACAACAACATAACTGTAACATTTTAAAAAGTTCATAAATATTAATTTATTTAAGTTTTAATATGCATAATCACTGTAACAATATTGTTGCATGGTATAATATGTGGACAAATTGATTTTCTCATCAACAAATTTAGCTTAATTATCATTTATGTATCTCGGCATGTGTAGATTCTGAGAGAAAATAACTTCAAACAAACAATCCCTAGTGTGAAGATAGAAGATGGAGAGGAAATAACATACGAAAAAGCCACAACCACCGTGAGAAGAGCCGCACATCACCTATCGGCATTGCAGACCAGTGATGGCCATTGGCCTGCTCAAATTGCAGGTCCTCTGTTTTTTCTTCCTCCCTTGGTAAGTACATGATTGTAAATATTAAATTATAAGTATTCTAACTATATTTGTGATGTTAAACGAACAACCTCGATCTGCTTTAGATTTTAATAGAATTAATTTTCAGAAAATTAATTTGTGTTTTGTGAGTTGAAGTTAATTAATTTTTATTTGGTTGATAAAGTAAATTTATTCTTCAAGTATAAATAAAAAATAAATTTTGAGAGATTATATTGAAGATTTTAAAAGGAGTGACCAAATAAAAAAAATCATTAATTCTTAGAGGGTCAAAACTTTATTTAAATCATAATATAATTATAGGTCTCACATCAATTATTGTCAACAAAAAATTAAAAAATTTCATTTCTCTTAAAGATTAACTGTATTCACTGTGAAATTAATTTTTAGATTAAATATACTTTTTTTTTTTGGTTCAAAACACTGCAGGTCTTCTGTATGTACATCACAGGACATCTTGATTCGGTATTCCCAGAAGAGTATCGCAAAGAAATTCTTCGTTACACATACTATCACCAGGTATACTTATTTATTTCAAGACACATTTGCCCAATCAAGCAAGATGTAGAGAGAGAGAGAGAGAGAGAGAGAGAGAGAACTTTAACTTGTTCCTTTTGTCAGAATTCTTGCATCAATAAATTTACTTGTATTTTTGCTTAATTAATCTTGGAGTTTAAAATTTGTTCATGGCAACGTGAATAATTAATGTTGTCCATTTTGTGTTTTCATTTGAAGAACGAAGATGGAGGATGGGGACTACACATAGAGGGCCATAGCACCATGTTTTGTACTGCACTAAACTATATATGTATGCGAATTCTTGGAGAAGGGCCAAATGGAGGTGATGACAATGCTTGTGCAAGGGCAAGAAAGTGGATTCATGATCATGGTGGTGTAACACACATACCTTCGTGGGGAAAAACTTGGCTTTCGGTATCATTCTTTTTTATATAAATATAAAAACACAAATTAACAAAACTTGTATGAATGTATTTGATTTAAATGGATTCTACTATTGTAGATACTTGGTGTATTTGATTGGTGCGGGAGTAACCCAATGCCCCCAGAGTTTTGGATCCTTCCTTCTTTTCTTCCTATGCATCCAGGTTAAATTAATTAATTTTATTTTGTTACTCTTTATGGAAAGATATATATTTAAACTGTTGAATATGCAATGTTTAATTGCTGAATTTCATTTTCAACTTAATTAATGTAGCTAAAATGTGGTGTTATTGCCGATTGGTGTACATGCCTATGTCTTACTTATACGGGAAGCGGTTTGTGGGTCCAATCACACCACTCATCTTACAATTGAGGGAAGAACTATTTACTCAACCTTATGAAAAAGTTAATTGGAAAAAAGCGCGTCACCAATGCGCAAAGGTGAGTGACATTATCTTTAATTAATCACAATACAGTAAGTACATATTATTTCTATTGTAAGAGGGATAATTGTCCATTTTATGTATCACAGGAAGATCTTTACTATCCCCATCCTTTGATACAAGATTTGATATGGGATAGCTTATACATATTCACGGAGCCCCTACTTACTCGTTGGCCTTTCAACAAGCTAGTTAGAGAAAAAGCCCTTCAAGTAACAATGAAGCATATCCATTATGAAGATGAGAATAGTCGATACATAACCATTGGGTGTGTAGAAAAGGTATAAATAACAATGAATAAGCACGTTGATTATTTAGTCACAAGAGTAAAATTAGCTTTCATTTTCCTCTTCAAAAGGAAGTTCATTATTCAAATATGCCCTAACATATATATATATATATATATCTTTAGGTTTTATGCATGCTTGCTTGTTGGGTGGAAGATCCAAACGGAGATGCTTTCAAGAAGCATCTTGCAAGGGTCCCAGATTACTTATGGGTTTCAGAAGATGGAATGACCATGCAGGTGTGTGTGTGTGTGTGTATCACATCATTATATTTTTATGCAAATTAATTATTATAATAACTAACGGTATCATTAATTAATTAATGCATTTGTCTATGTAATGCAGAGTTTTGGTAGCCAAGAATGGGATGCTGGCTTTGCTGTTCAAGCTTTGCTTGCTACTAACTTTGTGGAGGAAATTGGTCCCGCACTAGCAAAAGGGCACGATTTCATCAAGAAATCTCAGGTTTACTTAATTTTTATGATAAGTATATGAAGAATGCAAATCTCCTTCCTTCTCGTTAAGGAGGATAAATTCCTCGGTGAACTTAGTTCATCCAAAGTTACAATTCACTAGTGATATTTAAGATCTCTAGATATTATTTACTGTGTTATTTAACTAACTAAATGAAACTAAATAACTGACTACTTACTACCTAATTTACCTAGCTAAATATTATTAATTTCAAACTTACATAATTATATTATTCTAATTGAGATACATATTTATAATTGACTGGTAAGTTAGTGTGCATTAGAATATTGAATAATATGTTTTCTGACATTATCTAGTAGTAATGAACTAACACTATCATTTCACAGGTTAGGGACAACCCCTCAGGAGATTTCAAGAGCATGTATCGTCATATTTCGAAAGGGTCCTGGACATTCTCAGATCAAGACCATGGATGGCAGGTTTCTGACTGCACTGCAGAAGGTTTGAAGGTACTAACAACTTAGGTCATGAGTAACTTAATTTGTTAATAAGCTTATCAATCACAACAAATATATGTTAATTTAGCTAAAGTTCCCGTGTTTTAGTGTTGTCTAATTTTATCAACAATGCCACCGGAGATTGTGGGAGAAAAGATGGAACCTGAAAGGTTATTTGATGCAGTCAATGTCCTGTTGTCGCTTCAGGCAAGTACCATCAAACTTGGGGAAATTAATGATTCCCTTCTTCAAATCCAATGCGACACATTGTTTGTTTCGTACTATGTTGCAGTTCACTTAAATTCACGGCTATATACTTTTAATTAATTATTTAATTAATCAATCAATGGCCCTTCTCCTGACACAACTTCAATTTTTAATTTTTATCGCTGCAGAGTAAAAAGGGTGGTTTAGCAGCGTGGGAACCACCTGAAGCTCAAGAATGGTTGGAAGTAAGTGTCATATTAATTAATAAGGCGATATATTCGTAGTCATTAATTGATAAAAATCATAACTAATGGATTTGTTATTGATTTTCAGCTACTGAATCCAACAGAATTTTTTGCGGACATTGTAGTTGAGCATGAATATGTTGAGTGCACTGGATCGGCAATTCAAGCATTAGTTTTGTTCAAGAAGCTATATCCAGGGCATAGGAAGAAAGAGATAGAGAATTTTATTGCAAACGCGGTTAGATTCCTTGAAGACACACAAACAGCTGATGGTTCATGGTATGGAAATTGGGGAGTTTGCTTCACATATGGCTCTTGGTTTGCACTTGGCGGTCTAGCAGCTGCTGGCAAGACTTACACCAATTGTGCTGCCATTCGCAAAGCTGTTAAATTTCTACTTACCTCACAGAGAGAGGATGGTGGGTGGGGGGAGAGTTATCTTTCAAGCCCCAAAAAGGTTCGTATACTTTTTCTTCAACTTGTCCACCAAATAATAATCATGATGATGATGATGTCTTACTAAATGAAAACAAATGCAGATATACGTACCTCTTGAAGGAACCCGATCAAATGTTGTACACACCGCATGGGCTCTTATGGGTCTAATTCATGCTGGCCAGGTTGGTTTTGATTTGCGTGTGTGATTATAATTCATAGGTCTACTTCATCGTGAATTAAATTCCAAAATGCTTATTTTTTCCCCTTCATTTTCAAATTCCTATGTACAGGCGGAGAGAGACCCTACTCCTCTTCACCGTGCTGCAAAATTGCTCATCAATTCTCAGTTGGAAGAGGGCGATTGGCCCCAGCAGGTGCATACCAATCCTTTCTTTTTGAATTGTGTATTTGAAATTTATCCTATGTAATACAAAACAAAAGCATTCAAAAATATGTTTTATTGAAAAAAAAAGCATATTTACTGAATTAAAGTTAATAATAAATAAGATTAAGGTTAACATTTTTCATTTTTTAGTACAGTATAATGTAAATTTTAATTGAAAAAAATCCTTTCAACTTATTAATCAGTGTCTTAAAAGCAGGTTAGCAAGGGTGATACAATTTTAATATGACAAATGAAGCTCCTAATTGAGTTCTATTTCTGATTGTTGTCTGTGACTTATTTCTGGCAGGAAATCACAGGAGTATTCATGAAAAATTGCATGTTGCATTACCCAATGTATAGAGATATTTATCCAATGTGGGCTCTAGCTGAATATCGTAGGCGGGTTCCGTTGCCTTCCACTGCGGTTTAACCTGAAAAGCTGTGACCATAAAATGTCTAAGCCATATCAATAAAGAATCAGGCAAATAAAATCAAGCAAGTTGTGCAATCGAGCCTAATCAGTTTTCTCCTATTCTATATGTTTATTTCCTATATATATATATTGGTACATTTTCATGTTGGCTTATTTATGTATAGATGTTCTTCAATGTTTTACTTTCTTCTAAAAGGGACATCTAACTCCAAATGGGATGAGAGTAACCAAACAACGGAGAAAAAAATATGTAACGTTTGTTGTAAGGATAGCATCATTCAGGTATAGGTAGAGTATTTAAGTTTTTTTTTTTTTTTTAAATTATAATATTGTCTCCTCTAATTAGTTCGTTCCACCTCTTCTTTTCCATTATTTTAGTATCATTCAAGGGGCCATTGTGATAATAAAGACAACATCAATCATAATGGTATCAAGTGTTGATGAAGTTGAGAGTCAAAGGAGAAAAAAACGCTTATCTTATCATTTTCTTTTCTTTTATCTTATTAACTTTTTAAATAATAGATTATAAAAAATAGAAATTATTTATTCTATCTCATCTTAACCGTCAAATAAAATAATTAATTTTACTATATATATATAAATTGAATAAATAGTTTAATTAAAATGAATTAATTATCATCTAAATACAAATAATTATTTCAGTAAAGATTATTAAATTTTATAATAATTAATTTAAAAATTATATCTATCATATATTTTAATTAATTAACCATATAATTTTTTTATATTAATTAATTACAATTAAACTCTTTCTGGAGGGAACATCAAAGTGATAGTGAAAGATTTTTTATTTTGACACTTTCTAAGTCAAAGTGTCAACAAAGAAAACTTTTAAACATAGATGTAAGAGAAAGCTAATAGGCACTTGGACATACGTAAACGTTATCCATGTATAATCGGAAAGGAAATGCTGTAACATAAGAAAAAGGAAATAGTTTGATGCATAATCTAGAAAATTGACATATAGGTAACGCATATAACGACAAAAAATTGGTCATTTGAGCATTACATCATTTTGTTGTAACCATTTTTCTCTTTTTTGGCTTTGTATCATGCACATCGTGGAGAGGTCGTCAAATATATATAAAAACTAGAAAATGAACCGAACCAGCGTGTCTAAGATATTCAATAATTTTATAAATTGTAATGAAATTCATGAACCACAGTTTTTTCTATATTAATTTTTTTATTTATAATTTCACTCAAAATTAAATATAAATATTTGTTTTAATTTTTTTTAAAGATTTTTTATGCAGTATATTAAATAAACTACTGGTTTGGTAAAATATATTTTGACATTATTGTAATCTTAATCGATTCCAATTTTATTTTGAAATTTCAATTTTAAAAATTTTTAACCTTATAATCTAAAAGTTTGTTTGAAAACATCTTGAATTATTATTGATATTATCAACACTTAATGCCATTATAATTAATGTTATCTTTCTTATTACAATAATTATTGAAATCAGCATTGTTTCTATCACTATAGTTACTATTATTATTGGTATGTGAAACAAGTATTATTATTGCTATTTAAAACAAATATTGTTGTCACTACTTCTACTGTCATTATCTCCACCATTAATATTGATGTTATCATCTTTGTTTATGCTACTATTATTTTCATTACAATAGTCATCTTTTTTACCTTTATCTAGTATCTACTTACCTAACACTTAATTTTTCTCATATAATAAAGTTTGAGTTGACATGGTTATAATATCACATATATACAAAAAATGTTAACCATATAATCTAGAGTTTGTATGAAAACATCAAGGATATAGTATTTTTAATGGTATCTCATGAAGTACAACATTAATCGCTAGAAGTTGGAGGAAGAGATGAAAAAGAAATATTATTTTTAGTAATTAAGGAAATTTATATAAATAAAAAAGAAATTTTAGAATGACCCAAATAATATATGTAAAATGAAGTTAAAAAATAATTGTTTGAAGTTGAAATAAAAAAATTGATCCGTAATAATTCAAGGTGTGTGATGGAAGCGTATGTGCAACTGAGATATTGTGGAGAGTCGATTCTGTTTGATTGATGTTGTGATCCTTTCCTTTTGAGTCGGGCTATAACAGGAGGAGAAGAAAGTTTTGGTTGATTAGGCTTAAATTGGGGGTAGATTTCTATAAATGGTTTTGCAGTTTGGGGTGTGTCACGCATATTTTGATTTTTATTAGTTAAAGTAAAAGCATGGGAATTTGAATAGAGAAAGTGGGTGGCAGAATAAGAATGCGGATGAAAAGTAAAATCGAATTAAGTTGCAGAATTGAGGTTGACAAGGGGAGAGAAAAGCAAAGTAAATGTGGTTTCCAAATACGAAGGCAACAACAATCAGAAAGGGGGGAAATGGATTGATTGCAGTTGCTATTGACAAGGATAGTAAAGGGAGTCGCCACGCTCTCAAATGGGCTGCGGATACTCTTCTTTCCAGAGGCCAAACTCTTGTTCTAATCCACGTTTTGCATTCTACTTCAGGTAACTCCCTCTTAAATTATGTTATATGAATATTGCATAATCAAACATTCAAAATTGAAACCATACAAATCTATGCAGTAGGTGGCAACCATGCCATAGTATGCAACAGCACAAGCCTGGCTGCATCTCCCCATGGAGAACGAGTTTCCAATATTTGCAAGGATTTGTTCCGTACCTTCCATTGCTATTGTTCACGCAAAGATGTATGTATGTATGTTTCATTCAATCCTCCACCGTTATGTTATGTCGATTACACTTATTATTTTCATCAGATACATTGCCTCGATGTCCTACTTGAAGACACCGATGTGATCAAAGGAATAACAGAATATGTCTCCAGTGCTGCAATTGAGACCTTGGTGCTGGGTGCAGCGTCCAGGCATGGCTTTATTAGGTAATAATGCACCAACCACCACCAAAATGATTAGTCCAATTGCATCTTAATTTGTTGAAATTGAACTGCATGCAGATTCAAGTCAAGCACCCCAAGCAGCATATTGAAGGGGGTGCCAGATTTCTGCACAGTGTATGTCATTTCAAAGGGCAAAGTGTCTTCAGTTCGGAAAGCCACTCGTCCAGCCCCACATGCCTCCCCACTGCTCAACGACATACAAACCCTAAATAATGATAATTCAATTAAATCTGGGGATGTGATGTCTAGACGCATGACCTTCAGGGGTTTGTTTTTTCCTTTTTCCTAAACTATGCTTTTGCTTGCATTTTTAATTAAATCGATCATTTATATACTTATGTTTTGATCCATCGTTACATTGATAATTATGCATGCTGGCTGCAGACAGCAGGGCAGCAAGCAAAGCTTCCAGCTGGCAGGGTGAATCAAATCAATCAATGAAGTAAGTTTTATCATTTTTATTTCATTTTTATATGACACACACAAATTAACGAGCAAGTGACAATTTGGCAGAAGAGTAAGCTTCAGTAGAAGATCTTGCATGGATTTCGCTGAATCTGACACAGACATATCATTTGTGAGCTCGGGGAGGCCAAGCACCAGCAGTGCCCGTTCATCCTCTGTTTTCTGCGACTATATGGACTCTGCTCGAAATTCACGAACTTCAACCAGTTCAGATCGTAGCTTGGGATCCCGGTTGGGACTCAAGCTCACTGACCCCATTTCTCCAGATGATTCCTTTTCGATGGATAGCTCCCGAACATCTTTTTCATGTTCCGTACACAACATGGTAACCACTTCATTCTTTTTCTTCACTATTAACTTTTCATTAATGCCTCCCCAAGCTTATGCTAAAACATTCAGGATGAAGTGGAATCTGATATGAGGAAGTTGAAGCTCGAATTAAAGCAAACAATGGAAATGTACAGTACTGCGTGCAGAGAAGCGCTAACAGCACAACAGAAGGTAAAATCAAATGCATCCACATAATATTGTGATTTCTGCTGGTAATACTGTTCTGTTTGGTACAGCTAGTGGAACTGAGCAACTGGAGAATGGAGGAAGAAAAGAAATTAGACGAGGCACGATTGGCCCAGGAAGCGGCACAGGCAGTTGCAGAGCAAGAGAAAGCGAGAAGTAAAGCAGCGAGGGAAACAGCTGAAGCAGCTAAGCAAATTGCAAGGGTTGAATCAAATAGAAGAGAAAGTGTGGAACTGAAAGCTCTTAAGGAGGCAGAGGAAATGAGGAAACAATTGGATAGTCTAACCCAAACTGATAAAAGATACAGAAGATACACAATTGAGGAGATTGAAAAGGCAACAGACTTTTTCTCTGAATCCCGGAAAATAGGGGAAGGAGGCTATGGCCCTGTCTATAAATGTTACCTGGATCACACTCCAGCGGCTGTCAAGGTTCTGCGTCCAGATTCTGCTCAAGGGAAGTCACAGTTTCAGCAAGAGGTGACAGTGGAAATGAGTAATTCTAAATCACTATTTCGTATTTCACTGCATAAATATCTAAAACAAAAACATGTTATCTGAAATCCTCCTCCAGGTTAACATTCTGGGCTGCATACGCCATCCCAACATGGTGCTTCTTCTAGGAGCTTGTCCCGAGCGTGGCATACTCATATATGAATACATGGCCAGCGGAAGCTTAGAAGATTGTCTCTTGGGAAAGAAGAAAAACGGTCCAATGTGTTGGCAGCTGAGGTTTCGAATAGCAGCAGAAATAGCCACGGGCTTACTCTTCCTCCATCAGACAAAGCCTGAACCATTGGTGCACCGTGATCTTAAACCAGGAAACATATTACTAGACCACAACTACGTTAGTAAGATAAGTGATGTTGGATTGGCCAGACTTCTCCCTGCTGTGGCTGAAAATGTGACACAATGCCGCATGACTTCAGCAGCTGGAACGTTCTGTTATATTGATCCTGAATATCAGCAAACAGGAATACTTGGCGTCAAATCTGATGTCTATTCTCTTGGGATCATACTTCTTCAATTATTGACTGGTAAGCGTCCAATGGGGCTGGCTCATCAGGTTGGAGAATCTATTGAGAAGGGCACATTTGCTGAAATCCTTGACGCATCTGTCCCTGACTGGCCTCATGTTGAAGCCCTTTGCCTTGCAAATTTGGCACTCAAATGTGCAGAACTCAGACGAAAAGACCGCCCTGACCTTGACAAACTTGTGTTGCCGGAGCTCCTCATTTTGAGAGAATTTGCACAAGAAAATATGACTCACTCCTTTTTTGGTGGAGATGCCATTAATGCACCATCCCCCACTCACAGTCAAGATTCCGTTCAACAGGTACTAATTAAGTTAATCATCAACCTCAGCGTTTGTTAGATTGGAAAGTGTAACAAACACGTTCAGATAATTTTGCAGGATGTGATGAGCGAACCAAGGTCTGAACATTCTTTAAGCTCCAGAACCCCATCAACTCCATCAACGCCAGAAGAAGAAAAACAAGGTATTACTTTTAGTGTGTTAAATTAATATATAAAATGGACCAGACACTGCAGCAATATTGCTACGGACACACGCACTAACGTTAAATTTGTTTTGCAGGGACCAGCGACGAGTAACTCCCTCCGCCACTGAAATTTCATAGGATATATCAAACCATATTTATTTGCTCTGCCACCACCTCATACTCTTATTATCTTTTTTAATTTTCATCCCGCTAGGTTGGGTACGTAACGTAGACGAGGCAACTGGTTAGTCACACATAATTTTGTAAATAAAAATGTAAATCACGCAATTTCTACATTCCTCGTTAGAAATTGTGCATCTTTGTTTTATACACGCATTATCATTTTTAGAAAATTAAATTATTACTAAATGTATATTCAGTGGACTAAAATGATAAGTTAGTCAGTATAAAATATAATAATAAGACAAATGGAGACACAATAATCCGGAAATTGTTAGAATTACAATTTGGAAAGTAATTTCGATATTTAACTGCGGTTATTAATTATTCAGGTAATTGTTGACAATTAAAAGGTTATAAATACTTTAAATTTAATTGATTTCAAACACTTTTCACGTGAAGTATCAATTAAATTTAAAATCTCTTTGTTATTCGCTTTTTTATCTTTTAAAACTACAAATCAGCAAGGTCTAGAAATGTTCATAAATCAAACCAAATATTAAATTAAAAAAAGCGAAAATTGCTTAAATTAATTTGATTCAGTTTTCATAACTGAAATCGAAAATAAAACCAAATTACCGCACCGCAACTCTTACTTTTATTATATATTTGTTTATTCTCATTTAGATAAAGTAGTATTTTTTTGTGTAAAATATAAATAAGTTAGATTTGAGTAATTTATGTATCAATATTTTAAAATAAATATGCCATAAGCCCCTGGGCCGGCCCTGGCTGAGGTGGGTCATCTCAGATTGGGCTTTTAATATGGGCCAAGGCTCTGCGGTTAGTGAATGAACGGTGGCCGTTAAAAATAAGAGGCACAAGTTATAGTAATTGAGTTTGCGTGTGAATGTAGTAGAATCTGGTCATGCTCACTGCATATTTGTCTACTCTTGTTTTGTTTCTCTAAATGAGCATTTATGATTTACGGATTAAGATTTGTTCGTATTCAAATGTTTCTTCGAATTCCTATTTTTAGCGCATGTTGCATGGGATTTGAACCTGCTGCCACAAGCTTTTGTAAGATTTGCGATGGGATCTATAATAAGTAAAGGAGCAAATGGGTTTGGAAGTGTTATTGGAAATGCTTTTTCGGCTCCGTTCAAGAGTATTTTTAATGGATCATGCGAGTAAGAACACTGCGTCATTTTGCCCCTTCTGTTTCTGCGTCATTATTATTGCTTCAATAATTATTTATTAACGCACTTAGACTACTGTCTCAAAAAGATACTTATAAAAGTAGAAAGGGTGCTTTTTTTTACATCCAATGGTACCAAACAGAAGAGAACATGTTTCCCATTAAATGGATGCATATTGTTCGGGGGCTTGTTGCCCTTAAATTGAGGTGTTGCCAAACTCGCATTGTTGTTCTGCTGTATTTAAGCCATTATCATAATTTTTATTAAGGTTTTTGTCAACATCAATTCTTAGAGCAGATTTCAAACAATATTTTATTAAAAGAATATTTGTTAACATGGATCTTCTGCCAATGTGTTACCATGATCACTTGATTATTAATGAGTTGGAAAGTTCTGCTTTTGCAATTTTGATTCCATAAAATTTGGGATTATGCCAGGCCATACTTACCAATTGTAGTATTGCTACATAGCACTGACAAAAGGAGCATGAAATATCCGAATCTGATGATTAATCCTACTCAAACGAAATACTGCTTCCATTCTATGCTCAGATGCAACAACTGCTCCTACTCATTTTCTTATTTATGTTGTCGTAAATCATTGCATAGAGTTGAGATGATTCAGATGAAGAACTCGTACTCCTTGCGATCAAATAACTGTTTGTGTTGGAAATATTCTGTATTATAGTTGACAACACCGTAAATGCTCCCTTTGAATCTGCAAGATTAGTTACATATAAATTCAAAAATATAATTAATACATTTATTTTTTCTTAAAATTATTTTTATATTTCTTTATTATACTCTTAGTCTAATTTATACTTATACTTATCTCTCTATAATTATTTAACTCGCTTATCAATTGGTTTCTCTCATTTGTTACTTGAAATTGAAAAGTAGGTTAACATAAAACTACAATTAATTTTTTTTTATAATTCATGTTATTTTGAACTTCTAAAAAGATTAATATATAGGTGCATTTTTTTCTTCCTAAATAGACATGTAAAAAGAAATGGAGGAAACGATTTGCTTCAATTATTATCATCTTGGCACAAATGATCTAACATATGGGTGTGAATTTCTCCATTCGTCATTGATATTTGTGCAGGGACATATGTTCAGGAGCATGGGACGTTATTTGTTTCATTGAACACTTGTGTATCTCCAACCTAGGGAAACTATTGATGATTTTGGCCCTCTGCTACATAAGTAAGATTTTTTTAAAAAATTTTGCATCCTTAGAGTGATTTTATTTGCCTCTATCTTGGGTTATAAGAAGAACTAATTAAGGCATGACTAATAGGCAGAAATAAATGTGTTGTAACCTTGCTTTGTTTACTATCCTTACCAAGTCATTGAATTTGTTGAGTAAGTTAACGTTTTCCGTCATATATGTCCCCATGTTTCAGCTTTGTTGTTCTTCTACCTATTGTTCAAACTGGGTATCTGCCAATGCATAGGAAGAAGCCTTTGCAAGATGTGTTGGGTAACTTGCGAAGCGTGGTGGTTGGCTCTAGCAGATATCACCTGTTACTTGTGGCACAAGCTAATAAGCACCAAGAGGGTTTATCGTGGAAGGCGGCGATTCCGAGATGTTGAGCTTGGAATTGGGTACAGCCCAAGTGATGAAAGTGATCGTTCATGTAACAATAACAGCCATGTTGGTAGAAAGAGAAAATCGTTGAGAGAGAGAAGAAATGAGTGTTCAAGGAGAGGCCATGGACATGGTGTTCACCACCTTGCAAGAAAGAAAGGAAGGCCTTGGAGATTGAGGAAAGCCAGCAATCGACATGGGAATGTTCAGATTTTCAAGAGACAGCGGTTTCAATGACGAAATGCTGTGCTGCCAGAATGGATCTTCTTTCTTTAGTCTTCAATTACCTCCATATCATACATGTTAGTTGTTTGGGTCTACATATTTCAATCTCAACTTTCCCCATACAACAATAACATGCATGCATGTCCCGCAATAATTCATTCATTTCAACTCTCGATGCTAAGCAGCAGAATATATAATTATGGAATCAGTACAGCTAGAATGGACGCATAATTACTTTCATTAATTATATGCAAATTATATAGTTCAATTTTTATGCAAAAATACAAGTGGATGCAAATTCACATAATTACAGATAACTAGCAAATCTCCTTATAGAGATTCATGTCGGCATCACATGAGAGCTGCTTTCCATATCACCAGATAAATGTCTACATTGCATGAAGATTCATATGGAATCAAAAGGAAAATGTTTGGTTAAACCTCCAAGTAGGGTAAAAGAAAAGAATGGAGACCAAATGATTTGATATGTTTGATATTATGCATAATATATAAGAAATGAAGAAGGATATTGCAAAAAGAAAAAATAAACTAATTCTAAGAGATATCATACAATACTATTAGTTAATTTAAGATATAAAAAATATATATTTTTCATATATTTTAATACTTTCCTCAATTTTTATTTTGTTACTAATAAATATGCAAAAATAAATAAATAAATAAAATAAAACTCAAAGGTAAGAATCAGAGTCTTATGATAAATGGGACATATTAAATTACACATAATAAGGTGATCAAACTTCATTTAAGATTAGAGAATGAGGAAATAAAAAATACGCTAATACTATAAATTTAAGAGAGCCAAAAATATATTGCATTTAGAATCAACGATAAAGTACCACTATTTGAAATCAAAGTATTCATAAATCAAAGATGAACCAAGTCAATGTTCAATTGAATTTTAATATTATTTTAAAAAATTCTCTAAAATTTAAATAATAACAAAATAAAAATAAGAATACAAGTTACTAATTGAGGTATGTGATAAATTTAACATTTTTATGAACATATAATATTGCCACCTCTCAGCACGAGGATTAAAGTCAATTAAAATTTAAAAATGACTTATTTTTAAGAATCAAATATGCCTAAAAATTTGACTTAAAATATATGCTTATTTTTTTTTTAAAAAAATACAAAAACATGATATATATCTCTAAAAAATTATATAAAATTTAAAATAAATACATGTTTAAAGTAATAGTTAAATAATAAAAATAAAACATTATATATTTAATATTATGAATTTTTCTAACCTAACAACCTTTTACAAGAAAAAGAATCATATAAAATAAATTTTCATAAAAAATTATAGCATTTAATATTATCAATGCATTAAATAATGTTTGACTGTAATTTTTAATAATATATATAATTTTTTATATTAGACGGGTTAAAAAATTCTAATATTACCATCACTTTTATATAATATTTTAAATAAAAATTATTAACTATTAGCCATTCTTAAGTCAACATCTAATAAAATCACATTAAATATTATAAACACACTTACAGACTAACAATCAGTGGTTATAGCATAGGGCCGTGATGTGACTGGCCAATTAGAATGTAGTTAAGATGACATGTCGTAACGTTATTGGATATCTTTGACAGGTTTAGTGTACCATATGTTAATTGGATGAGAATTTAACTATATATATATATATATATATATATATATATATATAAGAATGAAGGATGAAATAGGAGCTGGTTGGGTGCAAAATAAAAAAACGCAGTCTCTTGTTTTCTGTCACTGTTAGAAAAAAACACAGTAAATAAAGGAAAAGAGAAAAGAGTTTGGGCTTTCTGGCTGTGACTGTAGACTGAGAAAAACAATGGGAAGAAGCTAAAGGCGAATTGCGATTCTTCATCAGAAAGAACCGTAAGCATTAGATCTGCTTCCTTCCAACTACAATTTCCATTTCAATTCACGTTTTGTCTTAAATCGCTTAGATCTCAGATCCATTACTCTATTACACGATTCCGCTAATTCCAATTATTAAAATCCAAATACTAAATCGAATCAAACCAAAAGCATAGGGATCTGCATCTTACACAGGTTTTAGTTGCATTCATATGCTGTTCAATGTGCATGCTGTTGTCACTGTTCATGCTCGTGTCTGTGTAATTTTTGTGTTTTAAATTTGTTGACTAGTCTCTGCACTACTCTGTAATAGAGAACACCTGAGAGGAAGAATAAGAAAGAAGGCCTTGCATGCAAAGAATTCCTGGATTGTCAATACAGCTTTTTGTTCCCTCAATAAAAACTTGAATCCTTCGGTGTGTGATAAAGGCAATTCAAGATTCAGCGACCAGGTTCAGGGGGTGACTTGCCCCAAGTAGGTGAGTACAACCCTTATCCTGTAGCGCGGAGGGTGAATTCAACCCATTCCATCATGATGGATGATGACATGGAAAGCGGTTCCTTGGGGCCTTACCAGGACAGGCCCAGAATTTTCCCCAACATGCGCAGTAAAGCTTACACACCACTGGTAAGTGGTGAAAGTTATATGTTCATTTCTGTATTCTGCCTGTCTCGTTGCTCCTTATTGTTTTTCCAAACTCTACTCCTTGATTATGTAACTAGAGGATTTCCCCTAGACTTTTTGCTAGTAGTGGTGCACAGTTTTCATCTAGACATCTCATGCCTCCTGAAATTGTTGACTTGCATATTTCTGCAGATATTTCGTATTCTAATGGGTATAAATGTCCGAGTGCTGTTCATTCTTTTGCTCCTGGTCTTTGGAGCTATCTTTTACATGGGAGCAAGTACATCTCCCATCATTGTGTTTGTCATCTCTGTTTGTATTCTCAGCTTCCTTGTGTCGATATATCTCACAAAGTGGGTGCTTGCAAAAGATGAGGGCCCTCCTGAAATGGTTCAGGTAAATCTATTTCCTCCAATTGCTGCAATCTGTAAACTGTTGTGCAGGTTCTCTAAACATTCTGAATTTAACCCACCATGGTGGGGAACTTCTTCCAATTTATTGAATTTTGATCTTAGTTTCAGTAATTTGGTTTAGGAAATGCTTAATATCACAAAGAGCAGAAATGTGTTATGAACGACATGGGGTAACTATTTCTCTTTGCGGGTGAAAGAGGATGAGCTAAAATAAAATTGCCACGTCATTCACAGCCTCTCATGAAAACATTTTTGGTGTGAAATAGCACTTCTCTTTGGTTATTGGTAATTGCAGTTTTGGAATTACCCTTTAGCTTTTGCACGTTTGATTGATCTGGATTAGTGGGCATGAACTAAAGCAGCACCTATAGAGTAGTAATGATGAAAAATTGCCTAAGGTAGATTGGTCATGAGAAAAGAATTCCAATAGAGGCTATAGTGAGTAAACTAGATCAAATGGAAGATAGTCTGGTTATAATGGCCATGGGTGTAGCCACTGTTGATATTTAGGAGAAACCATTAATAAATTAATTGTGGCCACTTGTTTTTTGGTGGTGGTGTGGGAGGGGGGGGGGATTTACAAACCAAGAAACAAATAGGCCCATAGACTTGATTAATTAACCGGGTGAAATTTTCTTGTTTGTATATCCTGAAGTGTGAAAATTACTAGGAATATGATTTTAGCAAGCATTTGGAACTTTTTAATGTGCTTTCATGCACAGACCCTGGTTTGTGGAGTCATTTGGTTTAATTCAACTATGATATACATAAATATGATTCATTAATTGTACTAGTCTTATATATATATATTAAAAATTATTTTGGGAGGGCAGGGGACACACCCTTGCCCCCCCCTTGGATCCATCCCTGGTTTAACATGAGAACAAATTTGAGTGTTAAAGTTATTGCAGATTTATAATCTTTTGAGATAACTCCTTGATAAATGGATCTCATTACCGTGAACTCCCTTGTTTTCTTGTCCTGAGCTTATCATATTGCATTCTAGATATCAGATGCTATACGAGATGGAGCTGAAGGATTTTTTAGGACTCAGTATGGGAGTATATCCAAGATGGCAATGTTCCTTGCTATTGTCATTCTTTGCATATATTTGTTCCGCAGCACTACTCCTCAACAGGAATCTTCTGGCCTGGGAAGGTGACATCATAAATTATATATGCCATGAATATTTTTTCGGTACCTTTTACTGGTTCTTATCTGTCATATGTATCCTCTTTCAGGTCAACTTCTGCATACATCACTGTAGCTGCTTTCCTTTTAGGTTCTCTTTGTTCAGGTATTGCTGGATATGTAGGGATGTGGGTATCAGTTCGTGCCAATGTTAGAGTCTCTAGTGCAGCAAGGCGGTCTGCAAGAGAGGCATTGCAGGTTAAACCATTATTAACTCCTATCAGCTTTTGTGGAAACTATGAACAGTTCAATATTTGCTATATTAATCGGAAGGAATTTGTGCAGGTAGCTACCCGTGCAGGTGGTTTATCTGCTATCATTGTTGTTGGTATGGCTGTGATTGGTATAGCAGTTCTTTATGCCACATTTTATGTTTGGTTGGGAGTGGACTCTCCTGGTTCGATGAAGGTCACTGATTGTATGTGTAGACTTCTCCCCCTAACTTATTATCATGAATGTATGAAGTGTTTTTTCATTTAATGTTCGTAATTTGAATATTGTTATTATTGAACTTACGTGGGTGATATTTATGTTTCATTATTATCTTTTCAACCTAGGTTTCAATTTGACAAGTGTTCATAAGTTGGTGAATTTTTAATTGTGTATAATTGTATTTAAGTAAACTAGCTAATGTGGCTAACTTGGGTGAGGATTTTGATTGAGGCCATAAAAGATTCCTTAATGTACAATAAACAAAAGAGATTTGTGTCCCTCTTTTCCATTAATTATGCTCTATATCCAACTTGCATCATATTGAGCTGAAGAGGGAATAAATAAATTGAACTGAAATAAATTTTAGATGATATGTTTGCGCTTATTGAATTATATTATTGTCTATTTAACTAGGGCATGATTTTATTTTTGTGGCTGTTCTCTTACCAACTTCCCTCTCCTTCTCTCATTGGTGTTTGATTTTTTAACATTCTTGTTTTCCCTCAGTGCCTCTTCTTCTAGTTGGATATGGATTTGGTGCCTCCTTTGTTGCACTATTTGCTCAGTTGGGTGGTGGAATATACACAAAAGCAGCTGATGTTGGAGCAGACCTAGTTGGAAAAGTAGAACAGGGAATACCCGAAGATGACCCTAGGAATCCTGCTGTTATTGCTGATCTGGTAATTGTTTTTATTATTTTCGTTTACTTTGTTTTGATGAGGCCACACATTAAAATTGATGATTATTTCATCTGGGTTTTCAGTAGATTACTATTTAATGTGCTCTCGTTACATGATAGTTTGTCGAAATAATTTTAATGTAAGGTTTTATCTTTATAAGTACTGGAAAAGTATATCTACTTTCTATTGTTCATGTTTAAATTGCAGTAATGTTTTTCATGGTGCTATTTAAAGGTGGAAACACAGAGAGAATATATTTTACCCTCCATATGTCAATTCTTTAACTCAAGCAATTGATAATGTCATCTGATTTTAAGCTCCTAAGACCCCATTATTTATATTTTTGTTTTTATTTGTAAGAGACTTGTGGAATTTCTCAGTTCTTTTATAATCGTTTTTTATTTTGTTGCTAAAATATTGACAAAAGAGAAGAACATATTTATCACGGTGATGAGTATTAGAGATGTCTATATTTTTATTTCTTAAATTTTAAGAACCCTAATATTTAGGTTCAAGCCAAGACTGCAAGAGAATGATGAAATTATTTTGATGAAAATTTTATGAAAATCATTATTAATTGATTCATATAAAATATACAGGATTTTTTGTAAAATTGATTGATACTTGCAAAATTACATCAGCTCAATAAAAAGAACTCTTTGATGTTTATAGTTTCAAAGATTTGCATTTTTGCTTTTTTCTCTTCGTATTTTATTTCTGGTCTTGTACTTCCATTGTTATCATGATTTTGATTTGATTTTAAGGTTGGAGACAACGTCGGAGATTGTGCTGCTCGAGGTGCAGATCTTTTTGAAAGTATCGCAGCTGAAATAATCAGTGCCATGATACTTGGTGGAACAATGGCACAACGCTGTAAAATTGAAGGCAAGTACCTAGATTCCCCATCTTTTCTCTTGCTTACTTTTGACTATCAAAGTTGTATGTCCATGCTCATCTAATTTGGTATTTTCTCATTTGATTCAGATCCATCTGGCTTCATCTTGTTTCCTCTTGTTGTTCACTCATTTGATCTGGTAGTTTCATCGGTTGGAATATTTTCTGTTAGAGGTACACGTGAATCTGGAGTGATGGCTCCTGTGGAGGATCCAATGACAATTCTTCAGAAAGGATATTCTGTGACGATAGTATTAGCTGTTCTGGCATTTGGCTTGGTAATAGTTATTCTTCATTTGTGATATTTTAATTTGACTTTTCTAAGATGTCTGGACTGGTCAAGCGTTCATTGTGCTATTTGCTATAATTTGTTGTCATTGAAATATGTAGTTTCCAGTTTCAGAATTCAACAACATACCTACCTTTTTAAATTTTTGTTACACCATCTTTTCTGCTTAATGTTTGAAATTTGAATTGAATTACTTTGCAGTCAACCCGGTGGTTACTTTACACTGAGCAAGCACCTTCAGCATGGTTCAATTTTGCTTTGTGTGGGTTGATTGGTATCATCACTGCTTACATTTTTGTCTGGATTGCCAAGTATTATACCGACTACAAGCATGAACCTGTGCGCACATTAGCCCTTTCTAGTTCTACAGGACATGGGACTAATATAATTGCTGGAGTCAGTTTGGGTCTGGAATCTACTGCTCTTCCTGTCCTTGTCATCAGTGTGTCCATCATCTCAGCTTTCTGGCTGGGCCACACCTCTGGACTAGTAGATGAGACAGGAAACCCAACTGGTGGGCTGTTTGGCACTGCTGTGGCTACAATGGGAATGCTTAGCACTGCTGCCTATATTCTTACCATGGATATGTTTGGCCCAATTGCTGATAATGCTGGAGGAATTGTAGAGATGAGTCAGCAGGTAGTTCTGGCCAGAATAATTGTGTCCATAGTGTTCTTTCTAAATTTCTTGTGTTATGCATACTGATAATTAACCTTTTTTCAGCCTGAAAGTGTCCGAGAGATCACTGATGTCCTTGATGCTGTGGGAAACACAACCAAAGCTACCACCAAAGGATTTGCCATTGGTTCTGCCGCCCTTGCATCTTTCCTTTTGTTTAGTGCTTATATGGATGAAGTTTCTACATTTTCTCATGAACCTTTTAAACAGGTGTGTAGAACTAGCTCCCACCTAATTAGGCTTAAAATTTGTTCAAGTCTCTAAATAATACATACTCTTTTTTTAGGGGGTGGGGAGGAGGGGGGTATGGAATCTATCTTAGGAGGTGAAAATTAGAGACCATACCACAAGTCACAGGTTAAGTATCTTGGGTTGATCATATTATGCGACAGAGAAATAAAGGGAGATATAAAACATGGGATCCACCTTTTGATACTGAAGACAAGATCACCTCTGTTTCAAGCATTTAGAACTGATCACAAAGTTATTTCTCCATACCCACACCATACAATAACAAATTGACTCTTTTGGCATTGATATTTTAGAGAAGAACATAAAAAGTTGGATCTTTGCTTTTCCTTGCTTCATTCTTTCTTGAACTAGTGGAATTGTAAAGCTGAGAAAGGCTTGAGAATGCCGTATGAAAATATGGTACCAAATTCATTGGATAGATATGTTGAGATCAACTTCTCCAGTTGGAAATATCTGTGGGGTTCCAAGAAACGACTGCATCACATGCTGAAATGCTTGTGTTCTGCAAGTAATTGTCCAATCCCTGTGTTCTGCACTGGTGCCTTTCACCTCTACTTTTCTGCCTCATCACACTGCAGTGACTTTATCATATATCCCCTTAGTCCAATTCTGTCCAAATGTCCGTTCCATCCTTCTAAATTTTTGAGCTTAAAACTACTTAAACAGATCCAAGGAGAAAGTTTTGTTGCAACTTTACATGTATTCCAACTTTTACTGAATCTGTGTCTAGTGTGGCTAATTAGTGTCTATGCAGGAAGAAAATGTTAAAGCGTGGCAGAGATTTAACAGATTGATTACATTGGGAAGAAATAGCTTAATAAGGAGTGGTTTGAAAGCTCAAAATATGTAAAGAATAAAATAAAAATGTTTGCATTTTTTAGGGACTAAACATATTTAAGCCACCACCCTTAATTATTTTATTACTATTCTTGTATCTAATCAGATTTCACTGATCTTCTAAATTGCAACTTATGATTGGTTTGCAGGTTGATATTGCAATTCCGGAAGTCTTTATTGGTGGGTTGCTCGGGTCCATGCTTATATTTGTCTTTAGTGCTTGGGCCTGTTCTGCTGTTGGCCGAACTGCACAAGAGGTTGTTAACGAAGTAAGAAGGCAATTCATTGAGCGGCCGGGTATAATGGTGAGTTTAGGTTTGTAAAGTAATAGTGTATGTCAGTTTAGGTTTCCAACTTTTCTCATTTTTTTAATTCATGTTTATGCTTTCCTACAGGATTACAAGGAGAAACCAGATTATGGTCGTTGTGTTGCTATTGTAGCATCTGCATCACTAAGAGAGATGATAAAACCCGGTGCTTTGGCCATCATTTCACCTATTGTAGTTGGTGGGTTAATTGCTGTGTTTTAATTGCGCATGTTTGCACATACATTTTACCATTAGAAACTGAGGAGGATAGCAACAGTTATGCAATTTTTTTTGTGCCATAATCATGTCATCATATGTGACCAATATAATTTCTTGATAGGCTAGATCATATGGCAAGCAAATGAATATTTGTAAATCACTTGAGGAGCAAATAAAAGATATCTTGTTAAGTTTCCACTGGCAAAGTCTAAAACATCATCATGTATTCCTATCACTCATACGTATGTTTTGCACACCCCGCCTAGATGGGAGACGCTGTATTACTACGAAATTCTTTAGTCCCATAAACTAGTTTTGGGGGATTCTGATATCTCTCATATATAAGCCTTTCTATTTGAATATTTTGATTTTGCAATTTTGAACCCTTTCTGTCTTCCCTTAACCCTTAAATTGTTCCATTAGTATGTTGGTAATACATAATTATTCCTTGAACTGTCTCTTGAATTCAGTCTTTGCTAAGAATTATTGGGCAAACTTTTTAGAAAAATGCCTGGGAATCAGCTGTCTGTTCATTTTTTTCTTCTCTATTTTGTATGATCTGATTGGTAATCTGTTTTTCTTATATTCATATATTATGAAATATTTTTTATGCCATGCAGAGTTTGCCATATTTTTCTGTCACTTGCAGGTTTTCTCTTCCGAATTTTGGGCTACTATACAGGGCATCCTTTACTCGGGGCAAAAGTTGTGGCTGCTATGCTGATGTTTGCAACAGTGTCTGGTATTCTTATGGCACTTTTTCTGAACACTGCTGGTGGTGCCTGGGACAATGCAAAGAAGTACATTGAGACTGGAGCTCTTGGAGGCAAGGGAAGCGATGCTCACAAAGCAGCAGTGACAGGAGATACGTAAGTTATTTTTATGCTACCTTTGTTGTACAATGCCATTAGCATCTCAAACGGCCATTATTGTAGTGATAATGTGTGGTTCTGTGTGTCCCTTAAATAGGTTTTTGTTTCCTCTCTGGAATGTGGTTTTCAGTTGCTTTAGAGTTTCATCCAATAATTTTTCACTATTGAGCTCTTGACTATGGCTAGTGTTTATTATAATATACTTTTAGGCTTGTAGCGTTGCATTTTTCAGTTTGCCGATGTACCTTGTCAGAGCAGTCTAATAACCTTCGTTATGCTTCCCCTTTCATTAACATCGCCTCCTATGGACATCTTCACCTTCACTCAATTATTCTCTTGCACCAGGCCAGGCTTATTGCGTATGCTGTTGTTCCTTTACTTGCAACCATGTCAAGCCACCTGTTAACTAGTTGTCACTGGTGCTGTCATTCCGACAAGCTCCTGAATACCATTGCTCCCAATGCTTGCACTATCTTGACTTCGTGGTTGCTAAGTCATCCTGCCCACTTTAAATATTCCTCATCCACCCTAACCTAGCTTAACCCTATTCATAAACATCGTGAGAGATACCATGAATACTGTTCCTAAAATTGTCATTGAGCATGAAATTTGACTTCTATAATTGGCTATTTGTTGATGTAAAGCGGCACATTGTGTAGTTTAATTTTGGAAACGAAGGGAAGATATGTGACACTACTACTATATCATTTTAACAAGTCTTCATTCCCATAATTTGGTTATAATGTTTGCCTTTTCTTGAATTTTCTTTGATGGGTTATAATGATTGCATCTACGTTCTGTTGGTCCATTCTTTTTACTAGTTTGAAATTTTTATTCATTTCGCAGAGTGGGCGACCCATTCAAAGACACAGCTGGGCCTTCATTACATGTACTTATAAAGATGCTCGCAACGATTACATTGGTAATGGCTCCAGTCTTCCTGTGAGAGTTGTTCATATCTCTATTGCGGCCTCAAAACAGCATACTTACCCAATTTGATTTTGATAATTTTGGAAATATAGGGATAGGTTGTATGAATCTCTATGATGTTCATCGACGAGCCTGATTTATAGTCACAATGAATTTTCTTGTCCTTGATCAGAATAAGAGATATTAGTTGACACTGAAAATATTGAAAAAATAGTGATTAGAAAAGCCTCCCCCATATTTTTGGCTGGAATAGATTATGTCCACGTGTTCCTCCACGCGCTAGTCCCTTAGACCGTACCTCCGAATCTAATGCGGCTAAATTAAATAAGTGAGAGATGGTGATAATTATACAAAGTAGTATTATATACGGTATTAATTATTTGATGTGTAGGGCATTACATTGCGGAACATGTGTGCTCATAAGTTAGCCCATCCATCATTCGAGATAGCGTTCCATCATTTCCGTGTTGGATTTGGTTATTTTAACGAGAAATGAAGGAGAGAGTGAACACGGGGGGTGTGCAGGGTGAGTTTTTTTATCAACATAAATTATTTAAAAGGTCAGGATATAGATAAGATAAACAAAAAATACAAGCAGCTAATCTTTATTAAAATAAATGTTATTTGGAATAATTTTTTCTAAACTAATTATTAAAAGTAACCAGTTTTTTTTATTTTGTATTCATCAAATAATTTTACTGGTCTATTGACTATAAATTTTTTAAATAAGTTATAAGTTTATATTATCAAATTCACTCGTATTGTAAGAAAAACAAATACATTCAATTGGAATACATTGATAATGTAATAGATTTTTATATTAGAAACTCACCATGAATTATTATATTATTAAGAATTATAAATTATTAGATTTAATTAAAATGAATTTATCATTTAAAATTTTTTCATTGTCATTTAACCTTAAATTGCTGTATAATTAAAAATCGTTAAGTTAAGTAATGATTAATTTTTAGGCATTATCTAAAATAATTTCTAATTAGTTAAACATAAATTATATTAATTATTTATAATTTATTTTAGAAGATTTTTGGTAAATTAAAATGAGCGTTGGTTTGTCACGTACTCTAAAGCCAGTAAATTTATAATAAAAAATTAATAAATATTTAAACATAACTATATTTAGTGAGTAAAAAATATTAATATCGTTTCATAATTATCTTTATTTTTTTATTTTCATTTAGCTTTAAATTTTAAATGATAGATAAAATGTATCCACAAATTGTCCTATAATTTTTTATTCTATAAATCAGGGTAATTAATAATTATAAATTAAAAAAAAAAGTGACAAAGTGAAAAATCTTTCTATATCCTACCCCATGTATAATTGATAGAGAACATAAAAACAATCCTTGACATTATAAGTTATGTTTTTCCATCCTCTAGCCTAGTCGGGGGTCTCGCAACCTTATCACTGTTATTGTTGCTGTGAGCAGAGGGAAGCTGATAAATAAACGTGGTGAATTGTGAGGGTCTTAAAGATAACACATTATGTGGATGACAAATATAAATGCCATGTCAATAAGAAGTAGCGGCTTGCTTTGGTTTCGAATAAATTGCTCCGATTCAAAGCCAAAGCGTGGTTTTGGAGAAAACAGGGTTAAGGTTACTGTTTCTGTTTCATATTGCTTTGATATTTGCTACTAGAACTAGAACTAGAACCAGTGGAAATTGATTTTCTTTTTTATTATTCTATATTTCAGACCAATAAGTCTGACAAGGGTTTTGTGTCGCCGCCAAGGTCTGTGATGTGTCGATTCATTACAACTACAAATGCTTTTCTGTTTTGTTTTGTCTTGTTTCGTATGCCATGATATCATTCTCGTTTACGTGTATTGGTGCAGCAAGGAATCAACAACTAAACAGTCTCGCTCATTATCTTCTCGTAAGTGGAATTGCATCAGTCTTCTAACCCATATCCATATTCATGTTTCTAAATTCCAATTCAATTTTGGTTTGATTTGATATGGCCAGAGGCACCCCGCTTAAGTTCACAAGTTGACCGCAAATCTTTGGATGTTGACTTTGAGGAACGGCTACTAGCAGTTAGAAGGTACACCTCACCGCACGAAGAGCTATCCACCAGTGCCACTTCATTATCTATTCTATACTCAGTATTGGAACTGCTATCTAAACTTATCTTTATGATTGATATGTGATTATTCATACTTTTCGGAGCCTATGGCTTTGGGTTTGAAAAAGATTATTGCTATAAATTGGGAACTTGGAACTAGATCATTAAATTGTTCTTTTTGCACACTACTTAGGTCAGCACTTGAGCAGAAGAAAGCAGAAGAGGAAAAAGAATTTGGAGCAATTGACTATGATGCACCAACTTCTTCTGACAATAAGACAATTGGCTTAGGTACTAAGGTACCATTGTTCTTTCCTACCACATAAATGCCTGATTTATATAAAAATTGTATGGATGTAACCAGCATGATACAGATTGGAGTAGGTGTAGCCGTTGTAGTCTTCGGTCTGGTTTTTGCTTTCGGAGATTTTCTTCCATCAGGAAGGTATGCATGCATGCACATTTAAACTAGATAATATACCTGAAGTATAGCTAAAGGCTTGATGCCATCACTTAATTGTTCAGTATCCTTTGCATTGTGTATGTTAGTTGCTTTCTAAGTCAATCTAATGCTCTGTGCTGCTGCTGATTATGAATGTTATTAATCTCTTTCCTCATCATGTCCATGTAATTGTGCCCTAGTTTTCAGTATGGTTTAAATTATGATATCTTCTGCACCCAAAAAAATGGGGATATCTTGCAGTGTTAGTCCCAACAATGACAGTGCTGTGGTCAATAGTAAGTTGTCAGAGGAGGATAAAGCTACTCTTCAGGTATGATTTCAACCCAATTATTGTTTTTATTCTGGCAATCAGTCAGGCACTAGTCTTTTTCCTAGTTGTTTTTGTCTTATTTCATTTCCTTATGAAGCAAAATTTCACTGAATTAAAATTGTTTCTTCTCATGGACTGGTGGAAAGATGGGGATGTTTGGTAGATAACAATTTGGTCCTTTGTTGGTTGTTTATTTTGTTTAAAACATAAGTCATATGTACAGTGACATCAAGCAAGATAAGAAATATAGATAGCTTGGATATGATGGAGGAGCTGTATTTTCATATCAGAGATACACATATAAAGCTTTTCTCATGAAAGACACACTTTCAAAATATAAAGAAGTAATTTGTAGGAAAAGAGATTTTGTGACAATAATCTACAGGGAATTTTAATATGCTTAATGCTTATAGTATACTATGGATAGAGATTCTGTTAAATGGCTAATTGGTTTTTGTTTCAGATCTTGTAACCATTGAACAGCTTCTGCTGTAAACACGATAGCACCTGCACATACATGCACATGGCAAAGAAATTTTATAACCTGTTTTTGAAGATTATGGACAGTTCTGATTAAGCAATCAAGCTAAAAGAAATGAATGCTGCATTCCATACATGAATCTGTACAGGTTATTGGTCCCTGTTTAAAATAGGGTTGGAGGTATGAAAAAAGGAATGCTGTTAATCAATGTCAAAATTCTTTCCTAAGTAAAACAGATTAAACAAGAAATGATAAATATGTTTGGATTCCTAAAATTGATATATTTCTAACAAATGACACTGCTATACTGTTCAATATGCCCATGACTGGATGCCTAAACTTGTTCAATTCTATATATTTTCTCACAATACATAGGAGAGAAATATGATTTTATTATTATATGGTCAAGAAATTCTTCTTGGATTCTTTGGTTAAGTTTGCACTTGCTTGTAATGCAATTAAAGGGTAGCATTACAATTGTCTTTTCATAACCATAGTTTTAGTATTAGAATAACAGTTATTCATCATGTAATTAATGAAATCCTTTTCCTGTTTTCCTTCTCTTTCTCCTTTCCCCTTTCGCATCTTATACAATCCTTTAAATTTCATCACTATGCATTCTGGCAGAACTACAGAACCATATATAATATATGTTCTTTGTGATATATGGCAGAGTAGGCTTAAGGAATTTGAAGCAACATTAATTAATTCCCCAAGAGATCCAACTGCTCTTGAAGTAAGTTTTGAATGCTAGTTCTGTTCCTCTGGTTTCTGTGTTTCTAGATACATTTTAAAGGATTTTCAGGGAGCTGCAGTAACTTTGGCAGAACTAGGGGAATATGCAAGAGCTGCTTCTCTACTTGATGATTTGACAAAGGTATTCTTTTGACCACTGGATATCCTTTGGAACTTTCTAATTATGTGTTGGAAAGTATCTCCACCATGGGGAAAACAAACACACACACATATATGGACACAAAAATCCTCTTTCAAGTGTATATTGCATAAATCATGCTGTTTGATCTTTGAATAATCATTGACTTTTTTGCTGGTGTTATTCCAAGGAAAAACCAAATGATGCTGATGTTTTTCGTTTGCTTGGAGAAGTTAAGTATGAACTCAAAGATTATGAAGGGAGTATTGCTGCATACAAAAGCTCAGCACAGGTCAGTCTTTTCAACATTTTCAAACTCTTTTCATGGGTGGATGTCATAAACCATTATCAAAACTATATTCATATAACTTACATCTAGTAAGGATACCAAAGATTTAGTTCATTAAGGGAATTGATAATATAGGTTAGGACTTATGATAAATTATGATATGATTTATTTATCGGACTTTTTTTCCCTATTTTGGTGAGTTATTTTCTGTTACTTACCTCCCATAATATGAGCTTAGTGTTTTTATATCTAATTTTTAAACGATTGTAATATATTTGTTGTGCCATCTATTAGTTGCACTGATAAATGTGTAGAATTTGAAATTTTAGGGCAGAAGAGGCTACGGCTAGAAATTCTTAGCAATCAAACATAGCAGGTGTTATTTATAAAAATTTGGTTTATCCATGACAGGTGTTAAAAGATATCAAATTTGAAGTTCTGCGCGGTCTTACCAATTCATTACTTGCAGCCAAAAAGCCTGATGAGGTGTGTGGTCATGATAGTGGACTCTTAGGATGAATGTGTTGCACTACTTAAATCTATTGTTTTGCTTGATGATGGTTACATTTGTACTTGTTCTTTGTACAAAGTACAAATAAGTACCTCTTTCATAATGTGTTAAGGATGGTTACTTTCTGCCCACTGAGGGTAACTAATTTTACTCTTGAAACTTTCTAGAGTATTGGATGAAAACATAGGCTGATTCTTTTGATCAATGATTTAATTGCACAGAGACATTGATTTGGTTAATACATTGGAAAGTTAAGTCCTTAGTCCTTATTTGTCAATAAACATTGATCATGTTATGAAAGAATATACAAGAATTCTTTTTATATGCTTCTCCCTAGGTAGGAAAAAAACAATATATAACTAGTTGCTTAGCTTACCTTAGACTTTGTGTATAAAGTTCAAATTTCATGATATGACCATTGGTTCAAAAGTTTAAAATAACTTTCATTGTGGAATTGTTCTTTTTTTCCACTCATTTGCTTTTCACTAATTTTAACAAAATGCAATTAGTTTGTTTCTTTTCAAAGATTTATACATAGATGTTGTTTTTCATAATTTTTTATACAAATCTTTGAAAAAAGAAAGCAAGATGAAAATAAGGTGAAATTTTTGCAATTAAAAGAACAAAACATTTTCTTAAACCAAATATTACGTAGTATAGAAATTTGGTGGTTTTCTTTTGGACACCTTGTGATTCTAGTGGATGTGGAATTACCATTTTATTTTTCCATTCTTTCTTCAACAGGCTGTTCAATTACTTTTGGCCTGTCGGGAGCGTCTAAGTTCAGAAAACATACCAGAAAAATCTGATAGCAACCCAACAAATTCACAGCAGCTGGATCCAGTCCAAGTAAATTCCTACCTTTTCAAATGCCTCATACGTTAAGTGATACATACCTCATGTTTAATAACCCTAATAATAATAACTTTTCTTTTAACGGTAGGTGGACTATGGCAATGAGAAGTTTAGTTGGCTACATTTTAATCTTTTGTTTTGATTGCAGGATTTTCTAAGATGTAGCTTTCTTCATGTGCATACCACATGTTTAATTTTCCTTGTTTTTTCCTCACGTAGAAAGCATTTTATATTCTTTTATGTTTTTTTTTTCTTATATTCCTGCAATTATCAGGTTGAATTACTCCTAGGGAAAGCCTACTCAGATTGGGGCCATGTTAGTGATGCTGTAGCTGTTTATGATCAGCTCATATCTACTCACCCTGCAGATTTCCGTGGATACTTAGCTAAGGTCTCTAATTTCTTTTCATTTATTTACTAAATGCTCATCTCTTTTCATAATAAATAATTAGTGATATAGAAAATATATGCAGTTGAACGAGTTATTATTTGTTGAACTCTGCTATAATTTTCTTTTTTGCAAATAGATTCCTTTGTTTTGGCAAGACCATAAATTGTAAGAAATGCTAGTTTCCCCGTAAGGACAACGTATGTTCATAAACATAGAATTGATCTCATGTTATGAGTCTTAATACATTCTTATTTTAGAACTCACCACAAAATGACTTGTGTTATGTGTCTTAAATCGTTCTCATTCTCTACCATTTTTTACCAATGTTATTTGATATTAGATGCTTATAATCAATTATGTTTTTTTGGTCCAAAAAGACATGCGGAGAAAGAAGCAATGCCCTCCAATAACATTGCCTTGTAAATATGCAGGGAATCATCCTAAAAGAAAACAAAAATATTGGTGATGCAGAAAGGATGTTCATTCAAGTAAGTTTATAAATTGAACTGAGTAGGTAAAAGAATGTTAAAACAGCAATTTCAGAGTCCTAGATCAACATTTTCTTCTTGTGCATACATGCATAATTGATTTTCATATTCCTGTAAATATTTAGAATGTTGTTGTAAAGTCTAACCGTTTTGTGCAGGCTAGGTTTTTTGCACCTGATAAAGCTAAAGCACTTGTGGACCGTTATTCAAGATAGAAATTAATATCAACATTAATTTTAAGGTGTGTTGTGTGACAAAAATATAATAAAGACATTAACTAGGTTACATGAAAGACCTCTACTCATATTGCAATTGACAAAAATAAAATAAAGAAGTCCAATTATATTCTCTGACTCTGTTGTTTTAAAGAAGTAACGACCATTAGGGAAATACACAAAATACTAAGCATATAGAATATATTTCAAACTTTAATGTTAACTCTTTTTTATGCAATTAGTCCGTCTTGTTGACCTTGTTACCCCTTCTGTCTGTGCTCCTTGATTCTTTGAAAAATAACCCTAACCTTAATTGCGGTATCCCTGCAGTTTCTAGAACCATTGATACAGGGTTACATCCACGTCCGTCGATTTTCTTGCGCCATTTCCATGCATCTTCTGTCCTAAGAGAGACAAATGATTGCGACAAATGTGTGTTTGTTGAACTTCATAACGCTTGAGTCATGCTTTGGTTATTTCGTTGGAATGACAACATTTCTTAAACAATAAAAAAGACGAGTGAGATTCTATATGGCGCAGAATTAAGCCAACAAGGGTTGGCTCAATTGATGGAAGATATAATATCATAGATACTGTTGTTACTATATGAAAGTTGTCTACGTAGAAGTTGGGAAGACACCGCATCGTGTACAAACATTTTTCTTTGCGATTCTTACGTCAACCATTTGTGAGCTTTCCTAATATATTATATGCACTTGTTCGAATGTCTCACTGAAACGAACCTTCAATGAAAAGTAGAATTTAATCAACAATTTTTTTTTCAAAAGACCATTTGACTAGAATATCATCTTAGCAATACAGGTCCAAGCACAATAACACGTCATGTCTAAGGTTTGTACGGAAAAACGTACAAGGAGATCAAGGAACTTTCATTAACATCAATTTAAGGATAAAGGATATTCAAGCTTCGCAACAAGTATTTTAATCATATTTTTAGTTAAATAGGTACAATATCTTATTTCAGGTACACATTTTATTCTCAAGACTACATATTTAGCATATAAGGTTAATTATAAATGAAAGAATTATTCAAATCTTATAAAAAATTATTTGGAGCATATGTAAGACAACCTGATACCATGAGTGAGTTACCATGAGTTTTGTTAAACAAGTTTTTTTCTTTTTAACTTTTTAGTGATGTAAAAATTTCCATTTTGTAAGTTAGCCTTTGTTGATTGAAAAATGGGACAATTTAAACCATGTTTCGTAATATTATAACTTCCGTAAGAGATTTCTCTTTCGATTAACATACAATTTCAGCTATCCCTTTTCTTTCTTTAATTTAAAATTTTAAATCCAAATTTTCTTATTATGCATTTTTTTTAAAAAAAGTTTAAAAAATTAAAAAATATCATTTTGATTAATCTATAAATATCATTTTCAATTTCAATTAAAGTTTAAAAAATGCAAGCATTACACAAGAGTATCTCCTCTCCATGGCGAACCAGTCGCTGATTGTGTGGCAGACAAGTTGTGAATTATAGGCTGATAATGAAGAGGCAATTAATGGTTCACCTTTACTCTCAAAAGCATATGCAACCACACCACCAATAACAAACTATATATGCAGTGCATAGTGTCAAAACACGTGCATTCATAAAATTGTTTGATAAGTTCTTAATTTTCAAGTTTGGAGCAGATCAGGAGGAAAAGTTCCTTTAGCAAAGGAACTATTCCTCCTCTCTCCGATGGTAAAAATCAGCTTTGATAGTCAATTATTTTCAAGTTTGAATACATACTGAATGAATGTGAGTAAAAAGATTATATTAAGTGATTACATGTCGCTTGTGGATTGAAAATGAAACTTTGTTATAATATCCCCATATCCACATCAACAATTATTAAAAGACTCCCAAGCCCTCTAAAGGTTTGGCAACCCTCAAAAACTATACACAAACCATTATTGGTGGGAGGAGAATCGTCTAATGGCACACGTAGCACGGTTCCCAAAGGATTCCTCGCCGTTTATGTGGGACCGGAGCTTCGAAGGTTTGTGATTCCGGTGAGCTTCTTGGGTATGCCAGCCTTCAGGCTTTTGATGGAGAACGTGGCTGAGGAGTTTGGGTGCGACCATCACCGCGGTGCTCTCGAAATTCCCTGCGACGAAGACCATTTTGAGCAAATTTTGATGACTTGGTTCGCAAGAAAACGGATGATACACTCTAAGAAACTTGGTAAGATGAGACTAATACCCGTATGTAGTCATTAACTGATTTTCATATGTACTGTATTCCTATAACCTCATTATTTGCTGATCATCTTTCATATATAATATATACAAACCCGCAGCTTTGATTTTTTATAATTAATTAACGTCTCAAATGATATATTAATTATGACTAGACATACATATGGGGTACGTACAGGTTTAGTACTATCTATATAGTTTAATTAATTAAGCATATTAAGATATATCTGTATTAAGGCAAGTTGGACTACTCAAACCAAAATTTTAAAATCGATTCATCATATCCTTGGAAGGGCACCGGAAATGTTGGATCATCACGAGTGGCACAACCAGGCTTTGCACATCTCTTTTGCTTTTTGTACCCTTTTCTTTTACATCGCTTCCGATCATTAATCAGTATCAATATATGTACCACTCGTTTTATAATTATAGTAAGGGGAGATTAGTTTTGCATACTAACTTTTACAATCGATCACTCATAGTATATAGCTCGCGCAATTGCAGAGAGACCTTAATTAATAAATTGCAACATCAAGAAACAAAATGCATCTCGCTAGGTGCTCTATGGAGACAACGTGGATACTTAATTACGAATATCCTTATATATTATCGAAATAATTAAAGGAGAAATACCCTCTTACATAAAGTATTAAATGTCTATAAAATTAAGGGTACTGCTTTAAAATCATGCGCACTAATTAAGAAATTAATGAATATAAAAATACTAAAAATCACAATAAGAATGTAGTAATAACACTAAATATTTCACTCACTGAAAAATATTTTCTACTTTTTATTCTTCATCCATGACACTCAATAGTTTTCTCCTGTAAAACTAATTAACACCTGAATACATTATAATGAATGCATGCAATGGTTTTGTCAAATAGAAAAGCAAGAGTTGAGTGAAGATTAATGAGAGTAAAGAATTATTATGTTGATAATCAATCTATCTACACATTTGAGGATGATGAGGGGAAGTAACGTCACAATCTGATGCGTGACAACTAATAACGTTGTCCTTCTCTCCGCTGAACCCAAACTCATGCAATTGCAAGGCTTCGTTTTTGTCTTCGAGCACGTTCAATATTTTCTGAAACACTGAAACTTGGCATGGAATTTTGAGGACACCCTCTTGCTGGAAACCAAATTCCTCTTCGGCTTGTTGCAGCAGCATCTGAAAAGCTTGGTGTGTCAAGTAATGTGTGGGAATAATGAATCTCTTTAGCTCTTTACCAACGCAAACAGCGAGAAACCCTTTTGGAACGATGTCATTGGAAGAAACATCTGTGAACGAGAGAGTTCGTTTTAAGAACTTCATGCCTTTACTGCTATTGTTGGAAGCATTTGCATTTGCATTTGCAAGTTTCTTCCACTTCTTGAGCATCTGTTGAAGCTTAACCACCTCCCTAATCTTGTTAGACTTCTTTGAATCCATCAAGAAAACCAATGCTTGTTGAGATGAGAGATGCTTTGGCCTATGGAGTAATGTTAGTACAAATTATTTATAAGCATAAGATCCGAGATGCATACCTTGCATTGGCAAGCCCTCAAATTTAATTTACTCTATCTTTTATAATCCTACATGCATTTTATATTATTTATGTACAGTCTACACATTATCATTCATGTTATCAGCTGCATGTGTAAGAATCAGATCCATATATTAAAGGTTTATCGTTTATATATTTTTCTTTAGCTTTGCTGAATAATGATTTTTTTTAATAGAACTCTTCATTTTTAATTCTTTAATCATTGTTCTTATGACAATGGTTATCAAATTGATATTTGTTTTATCCTATAGTTAGATATTTTGAATAAATTAATGACAATTAAATTATTAATGAACAACATGCTATATATATCAATCAATTATCAAATGAATAATTCATTCTCAATTCATCAATAATTCATTACTAATTTGATAATTAATTTATGACATATTTTATTAGTAACTTGTTTATTATTATCTGGTGTAGGAAAGATGAAGCAATCAGTCTTTGTCGTCATCTTCAAATAAAATTTTACTGATTCAACTTTCTCTAGTCATATGGTTATAATTTTTTGTCAGTTATATGTATAGAGATGATTATTTATTGCCAACTTGAACATATTATTGTTGCATTGCTTTTTTGGATTCTTAGAAGATCGTGGAAGATGGTGCTCTGAGATTTCCATGTGAATTGCCCATTTATTTATCGAACAAACGCAAATATAAAAACCTTGAGCCAGCAGGTTGAAATGATCTTACTAATAAAGAAAATGAAATATACCGAAATATAAAAATAAAAATAAAACTAGAAATAAGAAATGTACTTTTTACTCATATCATAATCATCTTTGGTTGACTAACACCAAAATGATTACCTATCATATACCGTACTATTGTTTCTCTTTCTGTATCCATTCACTAAAGTTGTTGTGGAAACAATTTTCTATTTCAAAGTCTGCAAATTGAGGTCAATATAAGCTGTAAGATTTCGACGGTTGATTCAATTGTTTTAATAACAAAAAAACTTGCGAGTTTTTTTATATATGAAATAATATTTACAACATATTCATATTTATTATCTCAAAAAATAAAAACAATTTATCAAAGCAAAATCCTATGAAGTATGAACAGCAATTAACTAATTCCTTGAAGTTGACGTTGATTCAGTTTTAAAGTTTGGAAATTTGAACATGGGTGAGATAAATAATTTGACTCGAATGAATGGACTTATATATATCCCTGCGAAATGTGCAGGAGCACGCTATGTGTGATGATGCTAAGGCATGTGAGTTACTCTAAAAAGCATGATTGTGATTGTGAGTATCGTATCTGTCGCTGAGAATCCTCAATCTCCTATATTCCTTCCCCATTTCCAGGGGTCGGAAGGAGGTCGAGGAAGAAGGTAAGTTGTTTGAACACAGCTACTATACAACTTCCAATATCATGCAAGAAAAAGATGGTGCTTAAACTTAAATAGTTCATATAAACAAAACAAAATATAAATTTTATATTTGATATGTTTAAAAATTTAAGTTTAACTCACTTAGTCCATTTATAATTTTTCTTTATCAAGTATATTTTGAAGTTTTTTTTAATTCAGTAAATTAGTATTCAATTAATATTTTAATGTTAGAAACATAGAATAAAATCAAGAAAAAAAAAAAGTAGGGTAAAAATATCTAAATATGAAAATTAAACTATACAACTTTTCTTGTCTAAAACAATTATTTTGTTTTACACATTCGCTAATCTTGCAATAATTCTCCAAGTCTTTTCCCACTCCATAGGGCAAAGATTAAAATAAAGGGCATATAATCTCTGTTTATGCATTTGCAATTTGAGCACATGAAATGGGAATTGTTTCTAACATATTTTAACATTTTAAAAAAATCATTATCTTGTAATCAATATTTAAGACACCTATTAACAATATTCTTAATCCAATAAATAGCCAAATTTAATTTTGGGGGTAATTTTTGTTGAAAGCACAAAAGCAGCTTTGACTATGGTAGCCTTATTGTCATTGTTCATACTTGGTAAACACTGCCTTTCTTATGGCCTTATGATCACATTCTTTAATTGACGTAGTTAAAATGAGTTTCACTCTTTAATTTAATATTTATTTGTTGATTTAGGTAGTGGTTTTTCACGTGTGAGAAGAGAGGGGAAAATATCTGAAGAATGGAATATATCTTTAGGAAAAAGGAGAGAGAAAATATGGGTCCATTTAAATCCTAACAAAAGTTGAAAAAGAAAACTTTACTAATATTATGAATGTTGGGGATTGAAAGGAACCCCAAGTGAAAGGGAATTAGCATTATTGGGATTTTTTGAAGAGAAGTGAAAAAGAAATTTAGAGCAAAACAAAATGTCATCGACGAAAACAGAAAACCCTTCTTCGCTCTCACTCTCGTGCTCTCCCTCTCGCTCTCAGCCAAAACCTAAGGCTCAGGCATGTCAATTATTGTTTGTCACTTTTGTTTATTTCAATACAAATCTCTGAATAGAATAGGGATAGGCGAAGAGGCTTTTGGTGTTTGTTTTGAAAACTAACATATTATGGCATTGGAATCCGAATCGCAGAAGAAGAGCTATGGCAATGGGGTCTTTGGAGACGTATACAGTATAGTCAAAGAGATGGAGATCGATCTTCATAACTCTCCCTTCGATTTTCGATTTCAGATACCCAACTTTCCCCATGTTAGCACCGCTTTCTTCATTTATTTATTTATTTATTTTATTAATATTAATTAATGGTATCGCAGACTGAGACATGAATGTTGTTTCAGGATACTTTGGGCAGCAGAGAGGTTCGCGAGTTTATGAGCGGAGCCCTTGCTGGGGCCATGACCAAAGCCATACTTGCTCCTCTTGAGACCATCAGGTTATTCCTTTTACTCTCTTATTTCTTCAAACGCTTTATAATACATTCTTCCAGATCTCATGCTTTGTAGTCCAAGCCCCCCCCCCCCCCCCCTTCTCAAAAGTATGAATGAGGTGAATTTAAATAAGACTGCCACTTACGTTTCAAATATTATCGCCAGCTAGTATGGCTAATACCATGTTATACATTATTTAAATGCGTTGTCTCACTATAATATGTGTCCTATGCAGGACAAGAATGGTAGTTGGTGTTGGTTCAAAAAACATTGCCGGTAGTTTTGTTCAGGTTATAGAGCAGCAGGGATGGCAAGGATTGTGGGCTGGAAACATGATCAATATGCTTCGTATAATTCCAACACAAGCTGTTGAGCTTGGCACATTTGAGTGTGTAAAGAGGGCAATGACATCGGTGCAAGAGAAATGGAAACAGGATGAATACCCCAAGTTAAAGATAGGATGCATCAATTTGAACTTTTCCTTATGTTGGATTTCACCAGTTGCTGTGGCTGGGGCAGCTGCAGGAGTTGCTAGCACGCTTTTATGCCATCCCCTGGAAGTTTTGAAGGTATCTTATGGGAATACTTAATAAATATATTAAATTGAATGGACTGTATTAATTTTGTATTGGGGCATCAAGAGATACCTCAGACTTCCAAGTTGAGTGATGCGGTAATCAATATCATTTATGTTGTTGTACTGTTGAGGCAACCGTAATTGTCTTCTGATTTGTTATTACAGGATCGGTTAACTGTGAGTCCCGAAGCCTACCCTAATTTGGGCATTGCAATTAGAAATATTTATAAAGATGGTGGTATTGGCTCTTTTTATGCTGGTATCTCACCAACTCTAGTTGGCATGCTCCCATACAGTACGTGTTATTATTTCATGTATGATACAATGAAAAAATCATACTGCCAGACCAGAAATAAGAAATCTTTAAGTCGTCCAGAGATGCTTTTAATTGGAGCTCTAGCAGGTGAGAGATTCCATAATTCTTGTTGAGAATTATTTATGTTTACCTTTGTTGTTCTCTGTCTTAATCTGTCTCACACAATCCCATGTTGCATGAAGCAAATGATATCATAAAATATTTTGAGAAAAAATAGCCATCTGCCATTTCATTTCTCTCTTATTTGATGTATTAAGGCAGTGGAAGAGAGAGAGGTGTGTGTGTCAAGCTATATACTAGATTTAATTGAATATGTGATGGGCGGACATCATTTAAGCAGCATTGTATTTTGCCAGTGTTTCATTCTATGCTGCGACCAACACTGAACATTTTATACTTGATAATACGCTAACTGACCTCTTTATGCGCACAGGTTTTACTGCGAGTACAATTAGCTTCCCATTGGAGGTGGCTAGGAAGCGCCTGATGGTGGGAGCTTTGCAAGGTAAGTGCCCACCAAACATGGCAGCAGCACTTTCAGAAGTTATTAGAGAAGAAGGTCTGAAGGGTCTCTACAGAGGATGGGGTGCAAGCTGTTTAAAGGTCATGCCATCCTCTGGCATCACATGGATGTTTTATGAAGCATGGAAAGACATACTGCTTGTCCCGAAGGGTTATTCCTTGTAGCCTAATAAGGTTACGTGGGTTTGTAGCTCTACAAGTCATACTAGTTAACCATTAACATTTTTTAGTTTTTGACTTTAATAAGAACGGGGGATAAGCATAATACTGGGTAAGAAGAAAAAAAAAGATTCGAATAACCGTTTTGCCATGGCAGCCAGCTGTCAAGTTCATGGTAATGGTCAGTTCTACTAACCAACTGGTTACTCAGTCTTGTAAGTTTTCATGTTTTGATAATTGATTTGGGAAGATTCTCATCGAAGAGAAAGGGTGAAGAATGTGGGTTTGGGAGAAGTTTCCTATATTTTTTCCTTTCATTACAACGGTAATAATGTGATCAGATTGTATCGGTTGAGTTGATGTCACTGGAATGTTTGAGTAACTTTAATAAGGTTTAAAAATACTTTTTACCTTTGAAAATAGTATAATATTTTATTTTAGCTTTCTGTAAAAATTTATTTATTTACTGTCTATATACAACAACAATGTAGCTTAGGTCCTTTTTCTGGGAATAAGCGTATGATTTTTGTAATTTTTAGAGATTAAAAACAAATTTTCTTTTGGAGACAAACAAAAAAAGATCATGTTTTTAATAACTAAAAATTCATTTTTTTTTTTCCAACATGTGGGAGGCCACGTGAGAGTGAAGTGTGAGCAATCGGGTGGATCAAGTTAAAATAAAGGATAGCTAGTAGATAATGCCTTGTTGGATAATGGCTAAATATGCGGTTTTACGATGAGCATATATAAGCTTACATAGCTACTTTACATTAAATCTCACGGTCATTTACCAAAATGATGTTTCCAAAAACTAATTAAAATAATGTTGTGAAACATTTTATTAAAAATGGGTAGTTTTAATGATTTTTTATGGCTTATTTTGGGTCTTATCTAACAGCCACAATTTTATACACTATCGAAATTTCAAATATTATATACATTAAATTAAAATATTTTTATAAATAATTAAAGTAATTCTCAATAATAGGTATTGTATTATATTAAATAAACGGATAATAATTAATTTTTAAAATTTGTAAAAAAAAATAAAATTTATACATTTTAAATAACAATATAACATTATCTTAATTATTTATAAAATATTTTAATTTAATAATGTTTATTATACACTATTTTATACACAGCTAAAGAAAGTTGTGGAGAATTAAATTTTCAAGCGGTTACAAATGCCCAGAAAGAAATGAGCACTTTAACATTTTGTGACAGGTTTCTGCTGCCAAAATATGTAGCAAAACGGCCAGAATCGTTTTTTAGTATATTATTTTGGTTAATCGGTCGTGAGAAAAATTGGCTGTGTAAGAAATTTGTATCGGTTTATAAAGCAGAGCCACAAATTTGTGAGTAGCTTTGAGTAGCAATTACTGGGCGAGTTCCTACCGCCAGAAAGGTGAAAAAGAGATCCTGCAGTCAAAAACCGACGGAAATTACTAAAATACATTATTTTAATCAAATGTTTAACATTATTTTACTTCAAAAAGTATATTATTTTGACAAATCAGCCCTAAAAATAAAATTAAAAACATTATATAATAACTTTAAAAATAAAAGTAAATACTTTAATTATTAATCATTAATACATTATATTAAATAAGATAAACTTATATTCTTATCTCTTAAAAAATACTGTTTGAAAAATGAAGAGTGCATTATAAATACAGGTACATAACATGGATTTAACATCAAATCTAATTTTTTGAGCTACTTCGATTATTTTAAATTCGGTGAATATTGTAGGACTGTTCAGTTTTCTTTTTTTTTGTATTTAATTTATCTTAATTATAGTTGATTATAAAAAAGGGTCTAATTGGATGACCTTTGTGCGTTCTGACTAGGCTTGCTTGCTAACAAATACATCATATTTACAGCATTATTCAAACTTAAACCATATAATTGATAGATTGTTGCAATTTCCAATTTAGGCACAGAATCAACTAAAAATCTGAACCAACAGGCAAGTACAAAACGAGTATGTTACATGATGTCTTGTTCACCATTAGTGTCATTTCTTCTTCCTAAGAACCAGGCCACGCCTGAGCTAATTGATTGAGAGCACTCCGCGAACATGTACAGACAAAACAAGCAAAGTCCTGCGCTAACAAAGACAATACAACCATAACAAATGTTGAACTTGAACAGCTAAACATGGAAAACAGTAAAAATGATAAGATCTGCCTCACATCAATAAACATAAGCATTCCATTTTCTACTGAATCCTGGTTCAGTCCCTACTATTCATTGGAATCTAATCATAACTCATAAGCATGTAAAGGATGCATTTCACTTAATTCATCAGTTTATGAGACCACGCAAGTCTTATTAGCGCAGGACATTTATAGTTAAAGGAAACTATTCAACTAAACAGGTAACATTGTGTGATGTTATTCATCACGACATACAACCAAGAGATATTCATGAAAAGTGATGAAATCCTCTGCACCCACTACATTGTCAAAGATATTCACCAACAGCACAAAATGATGAGTCAAGCTCAACATATCACACACTTGCGGGAGTAAAGCTTAACAATGCAAGAAACACTAAGAAAGTGATACAGTAGCCAAGTATTCCTGTTGTTTTAAAATGCAATAGCATACATTTCGATTTAAATTTGATAGATTGGCATTCTATGAACCATCCCATTATCTATTGAAAGGAATTCGTTTTGCAGACGAGAGTTAAGCATCATTGTAAATTGCATACGTAATAAACTTGTAACCAAATCAAGGGACTACACCGCATGATTGACGAAAACGGGTAAAATGTTAGTTGAGAAAGCACGATAAAAAGGATAAGTATGTGTTGAAGTCATAATTAGAATGATTAAAACTAGAAGGGTTAAGATATTACCGGCATAGGCGACTGTGACCCCCAAAGCCAATCTTCCAATAGCAGATAATACGTAGAGGCAAACAATGACCTGAAACAGAGAAAGCATTTTATGTATGAAATACGAATATGAATATGAATGTTAGAGGAGAAAGAGACCTTAAAGAAGAGCCTCTTGTCGTGGCCAGTAGCGGCAACCCTCAAGACAGACTCGGCGGCACCAATGGTATTAACGAACCAAGCAACGATGGCATTAGCAGTGTCCTGAGAAATTTGCCACTCAAGGGGATCCACTGGAACCCTAACAAATAATCAAAAGTAAACCCTAATCCCAATGAAATTAAAAATGATCAATCAAAACAAAAAGAAGGAAAATAGCGTAATACTGACTGGATGTTCATCTGACGGAAGAGAAGGCCGAGAATGGCGAGGGAGCAGAGGAGAACGATGAAGACATCGGAGAACAGAGAGAGAAGGGTAGAATTACGGAAGGCACAGTGATAGTAAACGAGTGTTCCACATACCAACGCGATTATGGCCTTTCCCGCTTCCCCACCGCTTCTTCTTATGACGCTTCTCCCATCCATCGCATAGCAACTTCCCTTCTTCCTATGCCTGCCAGGGTTACGGTTAGGGTTAGGGTTCCTTCCACCACCCGATTTTCCGATGTGATGTGATGTGCGTAGCGTTCGTCAAAATCATGGCGCTGTTTTTATTTTATTTTATTTTATTTTTTCAACCTTACTATTGTTTGCCTACCTCGTACCGTCGTTGTCTATTGCATGCGATTTTAAGCCTCTCACTTCTTTTTTAGTTAATTTTTTAATTTATTACATTTTTAATCAATTAAATTATTCTCAACTTTTTTAATTTAATTTTACCTAAAAAAGGCTAACACCTTCCTTTAAATACTAATCTCACATTCTATTAAATTATTTAAAATTTATTAAACTTTTAACTTCTAAGGTTGTAAAATTGTTTTATATTTTAAATTTATTTAAATTAAAACAATTGTTTAACGATGATTTTTTTAGAGCTTTCTAAAAGGAGGAGTGTTGGTTACATATGTAGTTACTAAAATTTATTAAAAATGATATTTTTTAACTTTCAAATTATCACTACAATTTGCAGAGATAACCATAAGGATGGGACTTGCTAGTGTTTGACTTTTCTCTGAATTCACTTTTGTTCGCTGCCGTAATTCTTGAATTACTGTTAGTTCAACGTATGAATAGCATGCCAAATTTGATTAGGAAAAAGCCGGCACCAAGTTCTATCATTTGCACAAAGTTATTCTATTGAAGCGCACATATATTCCAGTAATTCGATGAAGGATACTATAAATATAACCAATTTGAGAAATTCTATTCTGTGATTCCACTGCCAATATCCCGTCTTCTGCAGTATCGGGACATTAATGTATTGTTAACAGAATTATTTGCACTTTTTGATCAAAATTCGCACAAAATAGAAAAAACGTTAAGCAAAAATGGATTTTGACAATAAATAGTCTTATAAGAACCAACAAGAATAATCCTCGGACAACTATGTTATATCAGGAGTCATACAAAACAACTTGGAAACTCACAATTTCGACAGAAAAATACATTGACCAGTATCCAGAATTCTTCCCAAGACAACCTAAACAGCTGGAAGCTCATTTGATGACGTCTTAGCAACAACTATCAATCCAAGAAGAAAGAACTAAAGCTGATGCCCTATATAGCAGCTATTCATCAGATATACATCACTGATACTAACAGGGAAAGAGGATGGGACATGGATCCCTTTCTAACCTACAATTTGACAAGTCCAGTTTTTTCATCTTTTCTTCACACCAAAACAGTTGTTCTCTGGTCATCCTTGTCATTTTCAGAACCCTTGAAAGGATTTTCACGTCAATAAGGCCAAGCAATAGCTGAATGTCCTCGTGCTTTTGGGGCCAAGAATTCTTCCTCCAACCTTTCTTCTTTCTACGGAGTTCTTTCAGCTTCACTACTTTCTGCAGGTAAAGCAAAATAATAAATTAGCTCAACTGCCAGCATCATATTTAGCTGCCTAAGGGCAATTTCTGATTAGCAAATTTTTCTACAGGTGGTAGCGCATAAACTGTCAGATGATAATATTAGTTCACCCTCGGAAGATATTATAAAATTCCTAGATCTACCTAAATGTTCTCATCAAAAACAAGAAAAGAGAGGAATAAGCTGTCTTATATTTGAATCAAAAGGCTAAAATAGCTCTGGAACCATTAAGTTAACCACTGGTTAACATATTTAAGGTAAGGGTTACAAAATTACCTTTTCAAGAGTAGACTGAATCTGTTGTAGAGGAGTTGCAAGCTGGTTCTGATTTCCAAAGAGGTTGGTAACACCACTTGACTTTTTCTTGTCCCTTTTCAGAAAAATATGGAACGTAAGGATAGAGCTTTCAATTATCCTGATAAGATCAGGAGCAAGAACCCTTGTGTCTGAATCATCAGTCAATTCATGATCTGAACCTGAATGGATTCATAAAATTGAGCACTTAGTCATACAATCACAAACATAAATATCATAGACAGAAAAACAGAATTACATTTACTGACAAACAACCATTATATTTATTTTAACTACTAATAACTTCGCTATTCAATGACAGTCCAATTGAATGCAGATAATTTACAAGAAATTCACCTCGTATGTTAGGAACCTGAAGTAGTTTAGGCAAAGTGTTCCTGGTGCGAGCATAAATTTCAGCTCGTAGGCCCTGCTCAAAAGGTTCATTTTCAATAAACCTTTGTAATAGAACCTGGAACTGTTGAAATTCTTGCGCACTGTGGTTGTAACACGTCGGATTTTCATGTTGCCAAGATATCTTCTGACTCATATGAGAGTATTGACAATGAAGTGCCTCCCAAGTCAAGCAAAATTGCCCGACATATGCTGTTTCAATATCATGATAAGGATCATTTTCAGGTTGTTGAAGATGTTCGGTCTCATCATCAGGTGCTTCAAATTTTTTCAAGGAAAGACATCGAAGGGGAGAAGCCAGCTTTTTTGATGCAGATCTTGGAGATGGCGTTGAATTGCACTGTGAACCTGACATAATGGGTGCAGCACATCACAAGGTACGACAAATGCAGAGATAACAAAAATACTATATTGTTCTAATCACACATCATACAGCAAAGTCCACAGACAAACACCTAAATGAACCCAATGCGAAAACCTAAATAGACATCACAATCATTACTAGTATCAGCATATGGAACACATAGAAACTGGAAAGATTAAAATTTATCATCGTCAACAACCAACACAAAGTCCCAGATTTCTATGTATCTTTTTCGCTTTTCTTCAGCCTCTGACCCATTTCTACTTCACCCTTTCCCGACAAAACAAAGCAACTATAAAAATCTACCTTTGCCAACTTCATTAAGCTGCTGTGAGCTCATCCGATCAAAGAACAGCATTCTTTCACAGTACTTCTCATACACGGCATCGAAACCACGCCACCATTGTTGACCTTCTGCTTCCACATCCCTCCATTCATTTGAACTTGTCTCTCCCTCTTCCTCTTCATCCTCCCCCTCCTCAGGACAGGAATCTTCTTCAGGAATCAACACCATAAAACTGTTTCTTCTCAATTCTTTCAGCCTCCTCTTTACCTCATTGGTGATAAAATCATCATCATCCTCAGCTTCACCAGCAGAATCTGCACTTTCCGATTTACACTGATCAGGACCGTCAGTGTTGGGCTTTGGTTCATCAGGCTCTGGCACTTCCCTGTCGACCAAATCCTTTTCCCCATCTGCTTTCTGAGATTTTCGGAACTTCTTGATCTTAAAAAAATCCATGCTTTACCACCTTCCTTTCAAAAACAAACTAATCGTTTTAAAACAAAGCCAGTTATAAGATCAAAACAGAAAGAGAACGGCAATGCTAAACAACAAACCAAAGTAACAGTAGTTTTGTTTTTCAAGCTGAACGGAAAAAGGAAGGGGAGGGGGGGTGGGGGGCGGCCGCATTTAACAAGAAAGATCCTTTAACTTGTTCTAAAGCCGAAAACCCGATGATAAAGGGACCTTGAGCCCCTAGATTTCGTACCAACTTCCATGACAAGACATTAGTAATTAAATGGCGAAGAAAGCACACATCATCGTGGAAATCACACTCCTTTCAACTAAGTATAAAGCCCCTTAATGAAAAAGTTAATGAAAGGAAAGTAGGGTCATATGAACCCTACCAAAAATGTAAGATGATGTCTTTTTATACCTTTGGCAGAAACCTGGGACAGCATTGAACATTTACAGAGATCAGAGCCACCGACAAGGCAAACTCTCTCCGTGTCACCTACTTTACTTGGCTTGCATTATCTTCCTGCATTGAAGTTCTGAAAGCAAGCAAATTAAACAGTAAAGTCAGATTTTGGAGAGTGATTACGATTATTCAGATGCACTCCTAACAACGATTGCAAATTGAGAGAGAGAGTGCACGTGCATTGCATTATGATTAAAAGCATGAAATGCAGGAAAGAAAATGCCCCAAACAAGACAGAAAATTGTCCCAACGTAATTTAGCACTGACCGGAGGACTTGCTAAGATGCATGTGACAACATAGCAAAGGAGACAGCAGAAGCAGAGGCGAAGAGAAACCCTAGGCGATGGGAGACGAGAGAAGAGTGAAACCGGAAAAATGCAATAAATGTGAAGCACTGAGCACTGTGTTTTGTTTTGTTTGATTTGATCTCTCTCTCATCTCATTTCCCAATAAAAAAAACTGAGGATTTATGTACGTTAAAAGTATAACTGACAGAATAAGCATAAATAAAATTAATAAATGCATTAATGTAATGGCATGGGAACACGAAAGCCTATAAAGAAAAGCGAACAGTAGAAGAAGACAGTGTCGTCGTACACAGAATATTGTCAGAAAGCCGCGCAAAAGTTGTTTTGATTTGTTTTCGTAAAGATACTGAAAACCCTGTTTAGCGTTTAAGACCCTTTCAATTTTCCATTATCCCAAGTCAATTCACTGCAAAATGCAAAAATCTCTGCATATGTAACCTCTGCATTACCTTAAGACATATAAAGTATGCAAGTAAAAGTTAATTACAATAAGACTATTTAAATCTAAAATAATATGCGTATAACGTTTATAAGGAAAAATTCAATGCTTTAGATTTCAACTTTTTGTAAAAATATATAATTTAATATATTATAACTATTTAATATAATCATTTTAAATAATATTCTTTTTTATTATGTTCAACAAAGCACATAATATAAAAATATTTGTCAAAAAATAGTATTGTGCTAAAGTCGGGTTATTCGGGATGATTAGTTTGATGATTATGCTCTCTCCTCTCCTTTAGTCTTGTAAGAGTTGGGGAAATCCTTATTTTTCTGTGCAATTTTTTTTTAAAAATTATATTTTAATATTATGATTAACGTGTAATTCTGAACTCTTGATATTTTTTATTTAGAGTTAGTCTCTTAATTTTTAAATTATTATAATTAAGTCTTTAGGTCGATTTTTATTATATAAAACATCAACATCCTTATCCTTTATTATACAGATAATTATAATTTTAATACAAATTTAAGGTATAAAAAAATTAAAATGTTCAAACGCTTAAAAAAATATCAAACTTGAAAGATTTACTACGCACAAAGTTATGGTTTGTAAAATGGAAAATTTTGAAATTTTTTATTTTTGTGTGAAAAAATATGATATTTTAAGTGGTAAGTTTTGAGAAAAAAATAATATTAAAATTATTCAATGAGTTTTGAATCATGGAAATTTGTAAGAAAAAAAATAAGAATTTGATAGTTTTGTGTAGTAAAAGAAATTAATAGAGGGACTTAATTATAGTAATTAAAAAGTAAAAATAATTAATTGTATCAATTAAAATTTGAGTGATTAAATTTGAATTAAAAAAATTAGGAGATCCATATTGAATATTAATTATAATAAAGGGGTCAAAATTATAATTAAGAAAAAGAATATTTTAAAAGAATTAATAATATTTTTAATTCACTCGAGAGTACGGTAAATTATAAACCTCATTAGTCAAATGATCATATCTCACGACAAATTACCAAATATTACATAAAAAACGAATTTAACATAATCAAAATCTCCTACGCTTACGATCAAGTATGTAATTCTGCTCTTGGCATGAAACTTATTGATATCATGATTCGTGAAAAAACAAACAAACAACAGAAAATTTGCAGTGATTTGAATAGTGTGTTACGTTTCCTTAATGAGGAGGGAAAAAGGACAGAGACAAAAGAAAGTTAGGGGATTGGAGGCTAAGGAAGCAAAAACTTAAGGGTTATTTTGATTGTAGACTTTTGTTTTTCAAAATTATGTTGTAAGATACTAGTAGTTTTCTAATAATTGTATTTTAGATAAGAACAAAAATAATTAACATTGTTACTCAAAACTATTCGTTTCTCTTTTCTTTTCTACTACTCCACTACACTAATCACAATTAATGGTTTTAAAAAGAATGTTTTGTAGATAAAATAAATAAATAAAGCAATGTTCTATTAGAGGTGGAAGTGAGCTAGACTAACATCGCTTTGGTGTAATAAAAGAGGGATACAAAATTAAAATATGATTGATGGTCCAAAGCTTTAATGTAAAATAATGCAATAATTTATTCCGAAAATAATAATGTTGGTCAATAGCATAAAAACCCATGAAAAAGTTTAATTTAACTACATTATCAATCTCAGTTAACAACGTGACAGGGGATCATTAAATATAGGCATAAAATTTGTTTACTCCAATAGCAATAGCACAATAAATTAGAAATTGACATGAGCCTGGCATGAAGGGAGGAGGAGAGGTTCTAGTATCCTAACCAAGCAGATGGAATTGGGTGAAACTTGCTTTTGGCACATGCCAACATATCATAATAATCTACGCGATTGAAGCAATCACGGAAATCAGTAAAAAGCTTCTCAAACACCCTCCATTGGACTTGGACTGGTCTGGTGTAAGGGTATGGAAGAAAAACCTGCAGAAATGAAAATAGTAACCAAAATGTAGTTACATCTCCAAGGGCCAAATCGTAACAACACGTAGAATCCCACTATAAATTTGAAGAGCATGATATCGGAACGCCGAAGAAGATTCTATCTTGGCGAGAGAATGAATAACAAGGTAAATCATCTTGGAGGGTGTAAATAATTGTTTGCACACAATATTTTAGGAAGAATGAACAAGAATAGTCAATCGAATTTTAAACATTCAAAATAGTAAATGTTTAATCTTTTAAAAAAATACGTTTATCAGTTTTCTAGGGCATAGTCAAGAATACACAATAAAAATCCATGTATACTAAATTTTTATTAAATATTTATACGTATTCCCAGAGCACACGTAAAAAAGTAATATATTAAAGTTATAAAAGTGTGAAAAATACCTTTTTTTTCATAAAATCTTTCAACTATTAGTTACTTCAACATTTTCCTGATTAATTACTCCTACATTATTATGGAGAAAAAAGGAGGGAGTTTAGAAGCATTAATATAGCTTTCTGTTATCATCTATTCCATAACTTAGTTATCTTCTATTCGGTTGTAACATTCTCCTTTATCCTGTATTTCTGTTATAATCATATAATTCCATTGTTATAGGCAACTCTTATGGGACCTCATAATGCTCCCCATGTATAGTGACCTCAGAGTGCTCCCCAACTATATATAGCACTATCAATGAAATAGGCTCTTCATTTCCTTACTCTATAATTATATAGAAGGCAGTAAAGGAAGAAAAGTAAGAGCATGGTTGGCATCTTGGCGCAACAGTGGGTGTGTAGGACAAGTGAAGACGGAGTTTTACTTACATCCCCTTCTTGGGCAAGGCGTTTAAGTAAGCAAAATGTGTGGTGGTTTTCCTCCAAATTGTCGAGAACAGCCAGCCAAATCCGAGAAGCAAGTTGGTGGGCAAAGTCTCTGGACTTGCCACACGCAATGAATTGATCTGCCAAATAAATTAATCATGGCAGTCTCAGCCAGTGAGTGTAATGAAAGAAGGAAAAAAAAAAAAAAAAGTAACCCACCAATGATGGTTCCATGAAGTATTCCACAATGAGGTGGCATAATAGAAAGTTGAAGCTGCTCTTTCAAGAAGAGATAACTGTGCCCAACGATTTCCTCAATCTGCAATTGAGGATGGTGAGCAGAGATGTGTTCACTAATATATAAGGCCATGAATCTCCTAAAAGGAAGCCAGGAGCAGACATTCAGTGATATGTGGTATTAATTATGGATTAGTGAGTTTGGAATGAATAGTAATACCTCTTGGGATTGGATAAAGGTGGAGGAGGAATAGGACCAGGCCATGTTTGAGGGGAATCGGCGAATGGATAATTAGTGGCAAGAGCAGCTTCCCAGAAGCATTCGCAGCGGAAAAGAGAAGCCCACTGCTTCTTCACGCACGCTACTTGCTCCCACTCTCTTACTCCAACTCTTACGAATATTTCTATCAGCAGATGATCTGGAACCTTCCCAATCCCATCTAATTCTTCCTCCCTTCTGTTCGTTGAATTCCTTTTCTCCATAATACAATACTACAGTTCCATTCAAATCATAATGCCGTTCCAAACACGCATCTCACCTATATATTATTGCCTTCTGCTTCAAAATGGTTGGTGGTTGTTTCGTAAATAATTCCATATCCAATATTATCTTTTTAAATAATAAGAAAATTTGTAGACATAGCAAAACTCTTTTTATGTGCAATTAATTATTATTCACGAATGCTGACTACTCTGTATTTTATTACCTAACCACCAATTATTTTACTGATTTCTCTGAATTATTATTATTTTTTCTTTTACTTTTTACTTAACCAAACTCAATTCGTGAAAGATTTATGCCCCTGCTCCGTGGTCCACTAGTTGCAGCGAATGGAATGGGTTCCCATATTTCTGATTTTCTGGCCATCTCCCTAATCCCCATCCCTATCCCCGTCACCATCCTTTGTTGTAAGTCACAGCGTCACTTCACCATCAAATTCCCCTAAAACTTTATATTCTTCTAATTTCCATTTACACGTCAGCTTAATAGTTTCCTCAAGGACTCAATTGCACGGGGCGACAACAAACTTGACAAGATCACAACAATGAACTGATTTTAAGAGATAATCAAAGAGCCAGGGATGATGGGAGCTTTTAACCATATTTTTCAAATTATAATTCCTTCCTTTCGAAATACTCACCCGAGTTACAACCAGTTATTATATATATACACAAAACTGACTGTGTTTATTTGAGTCTCCCTCTTTTTATGTTTTTAGTCTTGTTTAAAGGATGCTTTTATTCACTAATTATTTCAAATGTGCAATTCGAACAACTATCAGCTACGGATCTGATTGATACACACACTCAAGAATCAATGACTGACAAGTTTTATTCATTTTCTGCTGCCCATAACCTAGCAACCATGATCAATAAAAATTACTGCTGATAATTTTAGAAGTAGCCTGATAAAATAATATCAGATAAAACTAATAAGCTAACTAACAAATAAGACTCCTACACCGGCATACAGTGGGATTGGGCTTCTCTTCCCACCAGTTCTATCACTGATAATTATATCTACGATTCTGCAATGTACACCATTGTTAGTCCCACATCGTTGGGTTTAAAATTTGGGAGACCTCTCTTAGGTTATAAATAAGGACTTGGGGTCCCTTAACAAATCATCTCAAAAAATCTTCTATCCAAAAAAAAAATTACACAAGGTAGATCACAAAAGAAAAAAGAGAAAAAGATTTTGGGATAGAAGATTTTTGGGATGGGAAGAAGATTTTGGGATAGAAGATTTTTGGGATGATTTGTTAAGGGACCCCAAGCCCCTATTTATAGTTTAAAAGGAGTCTTCCAAATTTTAACCTACACGATGTGGGACTAACAATTCCGTCACTTGAAAATATGATTAACTTAATCGTGGAAGAATTGTTAGTCCCACATCGTGTGGGTTAAAATTTAGGAGACCCCTCTTAGGCTATAAATAGGAGCTTGGGGTCCCTTAACAAATCATCCTAAAAATTTTCTATCCCAAAATCTTTCTCCCTTTCTTTTCTTGTGATCTACCTTGTGCATTTATACTTGGTAGAAAGTAATAGTCTCCTATTTTGAAGTGAATTTTGATAGAGAAGAAACAGTGTAATTTTTTTTTTTTGTAATAATTTTATATTGTCTTGGCTTTTATTTTTCATCTCTTATTTTAGTTGTGTATTATTATACTAGTACTCTGGTCCTAACAACCATCTCCTTACTTTGACAATAAATAATGAAATTAATAGATACAATGCAAATCTATATAAACAAAAAAGCAGTTCAAATAAAATCCCAACACAACAATTGCATATAATGCCTTTTCCAACGAGGCGAATTTCTTTGGTCATATAAGCCTCTAATCAATTCTTTCTCTCATGGGGCCACTTCAATAAACGAAGGCTCACCAGGTGTTACTACTGGAAAACAGTACTAGTTATAAATAACTACTGCTGTCAATGCCCATCAGTAGAGAGATTGGGCTTTTGTAAACACAAATACCCCTCCTCCACCAACAGCACGTCCCAAAAGCATATTATCATCCAAATAACTAAGGTAATATAGTCCTCCTACTGATTCCCTACAATTCAGAAAAGCACCACGTATGTTTTAGTCCAAAAAAACACATGAACTATCAACAAAGCAGTCCACGGCATACCTTCCCGGATCCCTCACAGGGATTTGAGCTTTAAAAGAGCGGAGAAATTGCAAGATCTGCAGGAGAAAAGCACAATTGAATGAAACTTATAGACATCATGTGTGTCCATCTCTCTATATAATGAAATATATATTAACCATTGTGTCATAGACATAGCTGTTCTCCGCTAGTCCTCATGCAGATACTCATTTATTAGGTCATTCATGTAAAGTACGTCACCAAAGTTTTGGAGCAGAAATAGCTTTGTGACATAAGTTACTTGTGTCCATGGTAATGATCTCATATCCATGCCATTAAGAGGTGCCCCCAAATAAACGTTCCAAACACAGTCATGAATTAAGATTGAATTACCTGAAGACTTAAAAAAGATCGTGGCAGTATTGCTGGAGCTATTAGAGCCTGCAGCTCTTCACTAATATTTATATCTTGAACTGTGATCTGCCAGGAATAAATTGCATGTTTCGTCTAACATTATAACAGTATCACACATCAAAAAAATGAAACAATTATACTTATACCCAAATGTCAATAGTAAATGGAAGTTTTTCTTGATCTTAGACAATGCTAAGTAGCCTAGCTTTTACATTGAGCACTAAAACTCTCTCTAGGAATGAATACTAATGCATAAGCTGCATAATAAAATTTAGAAATGGGGCATGGAAAAAATGTCACCATTTATAATGAGTGCCAAAAAAATGAAATGGAATGTGAATGATCCTCCAGGAACCTTTAGAGTTTAGACCAAGTTTTTATCAATAAGAAAAAAAAAATTATGTATTATGTCCTAAAAATGTCCAGTTTCTGTTTATATAGATATTGTACCCAAACTATAGAAGAAAGCAAAGCATGTTCACGTGAGTGAAAGTGATTACCTCTTGAAACTGAAGGTAGATATTACGGACAGATACAACAGTAAACTTGGCAGATACAAGCAGTGTAGCACCTTCTTGTTCCTATATGAGGTAGAGCAAAAATTATTTATTTAATTTTTGGGTCTATGGAGTGAGTACCGAAATTTAAGCTTAAGTATTTAATCTAATATTATTTTTCCAAACATTTAATGTGTGCAAGAGAACAATATATGCAAATTTCTAGAAAAAAGAACTAGCCTCCAACTAATAAAATTGTCTCAGCTTCCCACACATTTGAACACAACTTTTAAAACAAAAAGTGTAAAATTTAGAGTTTGCATGAAAATCACATGTCTTAAACTCACACATCAAGCCAACTGCAATAAAGATTAAAACTGTTAAATCACAATTCAAGTTCAAAGAGAACGAGCAAAAATAAAGGGAAAGTTCAGATGTTCTTCATCCATTTTTAATTTTGCTTTTTCCCCTACAACGAAGTATACCCGTACCCCATTAAAAGCATATCCTTTCTGCAACACATATTCTTGAACTAGTAAGTAAAATTTTCAATTATATAAAAAGAAAATATCACTAGTCACAGGAATACAAAAAAATTGTTTTGCCACCATGAATTCTAAGACAACACATTCAAGAATCAATTAAGGAGTACAATCTAGTTAATCTCTTTATAATATTGTGAAAATAGAAATGAGGTAAATAGTTGACACGTGATCACAGAAAGTTAGAGAAAACAAAAGTCCCAAATCAGAGTCTGAACTCCGAAACGAAGAATTTTCATAATTGCAGGGTCCCAAGCAAGACAGGAGAAAGTAAGAGAAGGCGCTGTTTTACCTCTAACAAATTTGGAATACTCCATCGGACAACATTGCGGATAATACCTCCATTAGTTTGATCACGACATTCAAATTTCTGAAAGATCTGTCCAACCTATCTCAACACGGTAACAAATGAAGTGGTAAAATAGTAAGAGAACGACAGGAAACTAGAAACAAATTAGTTATAACAGAGAACAAAGAAAAAACACTACCACAATGACCTGCATAGATGCAATGCACAGATATAATAATTGTTGAGGGAATAGAATATGATAGTTAGGAGTACTTGAAAGAAAGGAAGAGTAGAAGCAGCTTGGAGGAGAATGAGAACATCAGAAGCAGAAGTATACTGAAGGCGCCACGTGCCATCCAACTTGGCGAAATCGATTGGGTGAGCCATGTTGAAGGCTTCAACGTTCACCAGAGCCTCCTCTATGCAACAGCGTTGATCGGTGGTGACGAGGAGGCCCCTCTGTGTGTCTTGGACAGAGGTCAAAAGCTGATGCTTCTTGTTCTCTAACTCATAATCATATGCCTTCAAATTAGACAAAACAAAAGTGGTTTAACAAAGCCCAGGCCAGGCCAGGCCCGTGAGTTGGAAACAAACAGCAAGAAGAAGAGAGGAGAATAGAAACCTGAGCAGATAGCAATGAGAACTTCCTGGTGGTTGATCTGAAGGGCCTAACTGGGTAATTGGGCCTTCTAGTAGCAGTAGACGGTGACGGTGACGGTGGGTTCAAGGGTGAACGGAAAGCCAACTCCATTCCTTCACAACAGAATAATAATATCTGGAATCATGAATTGGGAGTGAGTGAATCAAACAACAATCACCGACTGAAGTACCTTTCTCTTTCCCTTGTTCAGTGGTAAGTGAAGCTCCGCGCTACTTCGCACACACAGGCCAGAGGAATTTATCCTTCTCTCTCTTTTTCTTCTCACAGAAAGAAAATTAAAGGACCCACCCACCTTCAAATTTCATTTTAATATAAGATAAATAATTCTAGAAATAATAATATTATAATTACTAATGTTTTAAAATATATACATATTTCAATAATATATATATATATATATACACATATTATTTTATTAATCATATCATTATGATAATCAAACGTGTTTTTAATAGTATACGATACGATATATATAAAAAAAACAATAGAACCAAAAATCATTACAAGTTAAATTATTTTTTTTCGATCGATTTGATTGGTTTGCTAACTAATTGTTTGATCTATTGAATTGGAAATTTATCCTAACTATCTATTTATCTGATCGGTTTATCATTTGGTTTAGTTTCATTTTTCAATCATTCGTAATTAACAATTCCGTTACACGATAAAATTAAATTGATAACTAAAGAATAAAACACAATAATTATAATATTTTTAATTTCAAAAAATATAATGTTATAAAAAATATTATAAACAAAATAAAATATAATTGTAACAATATTTTAAAAAAAAAATTAATATGATATATACTTTTAAAACATGAATATCTTTTCCTTAAAACTAAAAAAATCAGACAATCAGAACTTCTATAAATTTCAACTGGTAATACAAACACTTTGTTTGATATAAGAAAGAAAATAGAAAGAAATAATTTAAGAACTAACAAAGTGATAAAAAAAATGAATAATTTTTAAGTTATTTAGTCTGTGAAAATATGAAAAAAGAAAATTAAAGAAAAAAAATCATTACTGAATAGACAACTGTCTTCCTTATAATCTTTTGAAGTCCAATTATTTGTAATCAATAATTTTGTCTATTTTTTGTATTTTCTCATGGTTTAACCCTTTTCCTGACTTGAATGGAGAGAAAAAAAGCATGACTCCCATGAATTTTTTTCTTTTTCTCTTATTGTTGAACACTTCGAAACAAGAGAATTAATTTTGAAAAATGTAGTTTCCATCGCTCTCTTTCGTTCTGAATAATTTCTTACTTACCAAACTATAAATTCCTAGTTAAATTGTTTACTCAAGCATGAAAACCAAGTTTCCTACTCAAGGATAACTGCAACGCGAAGAAAATGTAAGGCTTAGATTTAGTTAAGATGATATCTATTCATGATTACGAGGATCAGTAAAAATATAGTTTTCAATTTGCTCTTACATTAATATTACGAGAGACGATAAAAACTTCTCTAGCAAATAGACTTCAAAATTTGTATGGACGAGAGCCTAACCTTCCAAATAGAGTCATCTGAGACTCATGAATCTTTAAATAGAACTAGGACATGTTGCTTTAAAACAGACCATCGAAGTCCAAAGACAATGCAAGGTGCGATTTGATCAAAATAAAAAGGGCGGGTTCTGTTTTATTAACCTCTCACTATCTTAGATTTTATTTTTGTTTGTGTTTAAAAAGTTATTGCTTTTGGCATGCCATGCTTGGGGGCTGCCCATTATTTTAACTAGTTCAGACTGTTTGGCAGTCTAAAATATAAATATCTTTTAAAAAATACTGTATAAATGTAGAGTACAGTCCGAAGACACAGACAAGGAAGAAATCAACCGGAAAGAATCATGATTTGGTACATAACTTGGTCACTTAGCAAAACGAAAGCCAGTGTAATTGTAAATTGAAACAACCCTAAGGCGTGTTCGCTGCCCATCTTTGCATGATAATGTGCAACAGAAACATGAAATGAAATCATTTCCACAACTTCCGCAATGACATATTTTTCTCGGTTTCCTTTTTCATCACCTTGGCCACTGCCATCTCAAAATCCTCCTGCGTCACATGTACCCTCCTCTCCCTCAAAGCAAACATCCCAGCTTCTGTGCAAACAGCCTGCGCACGAGAGTCACAAATTGAGTATCAATCAAGCTAGGACAAACTTCAATAGTGTATAGTTTAAACTACAAAGTTCACAAACGAATTGCTCTGCATTCGCATTAGTATGAATACTTTAATTCATCGCTGCTCACAGTTACCACTATGATTTATAACTTATTTCTTACAACATTCTGGCTTAGTTCTTTTATAAAGTTGTCAATTCTAGTAGCATTACAGAATTGGCTGATATCATTATGGATGGTCTTATCAAATCAAATAAAATCTCTCCACTGTTTCAGAAAAGGCTCTGCATTTTTGTCACAAACATGTCAAGCGTCCCAACCAGTTATTAACTGGTTTACGAAATACTTCAAATCACAAAATAATAGTTTATTTTTGCCACTAACTTTCATTCTGTTTATACATCCATCTCAGCACACTATACTCATTCTGTATTGTGCCTTGGTAGCTCAAATTCTGCAAAATACACTCTGATGAGACATACAACACTCGTTGAAAATGGTCAATGCACCACTATATTTTTTATGATGTTTTTTTTTCGGATAATACATAACTCAGTCCAGACACCATTTAATCAAGCCATTCCTAGCATTTTTCATGGCATGTAAGCAAAAACTCTCTCCCGTGGGCAATCTCTACTGTTTCTTTCTTCCACATCTTTGCCTTTATCACTAGTGGTCAACTGGAAATTACATTTAATTTACACCCAATAATTCAGGACGTTAATCTAAGTTAAAACGTGATAGTTACTCCCATTAATTACAATGTCAAATTTCTCTAAAACCCTTTCCATGAAAATATGTAACACATGCATGCTTATGTATGGATGAAGTAAAGGAAACTTTACATGAAAATGAAGCTATCAATTATTTCAATAAGCATAACCAAATAATGATTAATAAAAAGCAAAGAAGTACAGCAATTCCACCACATATAGTTTCAACAAGGACAATCTTATAGAGGATTGTAGAGCAGATGGAAAAACCACAGACACGATTCAAATGAAGTAAGAAGTACCTTAAGTTCAGCACCAGATGCTCCGTTCATCTTCTCAGCAATCTTCTTCAAATCAATGCCACGCATTAAATTCATTCTTCTTGAATGAATTTTCAAAATATCTAATCGAGACTGCATAAAAAAATAGTCATTTCCAGGAATATTTGTTATGAATACAGCAGGTGCATCTTCAGTCCCACAACAAATATATTAATGGGTAACATGAACGCAAAGATGCTAACCTCTTCATTAGGGTTTGGAAATTCAATCTTCCTGTCAATCCGTCCAGGTCTAAGGAGAGCTTGATCCAGGATATCAATCCGATTTGTAGCCATTAAAACCTACAATCGAAGATTTATCTTTAGAACTTCCTCAAAGAATTGTGAACTTGTCTCAAATGAGTTGAAATAGAATAAATAATCTGTTAAAATGTTACAGTTTTACCAGGCTAGCTTTAAAAGTCTCCTTCTTTAAAACAGTATAGCACCATTACCTTGATCTTGTTTGAGGCTTCAAATCCATCCAACTGGTTGAGAAGTTCAAGCATAGTACGTTGCACCTCACTATCACCATTTCCACTCCCAGATTCCATCCGAGCAGATCCAATACTGTCTATTTCGTCCATGAAGATAATTGATGGAGCATGTTCCCTGAGAAAAAAATAAGATTTCCATGATAATATTTATATACAATAATGATTAGGCAAGTCTCCAGAATCTAGGCAACATATTTCATTCTGAGAGACTAGGTCACCATGGAAATTAATGAATCAAAATGCCCATTTTGGTCTTTTCAAGTGCACTTAGTAGAAATTGCAAAAAGGGCATAATATTCACACCAAATTCCAGTCACACCTTGTATGCATCTAGCTCCAAATTTAACACTCAAAATCTCAGCAACTACAATTTTATATTTGCCTGAGATGAATTAACTTATGCCCTCCGAAGTCACAGAAACCAGGAAGATGTCTTTTTTAAACCATCTATTCTGTTTTAGGTCAACAGGTAATGAGCAAAGGCATACGAGTAAAGAGAATAAACCTGGCCATAACAAAAAGTTCCCTGACCATTCTAGAACCTTCTCCAATGTATTTCTGAACTAATTCAGACCCAGACACCCTGATGAATGTACAATCAGTATGATGTGCCACTGCCCTAGCCAACAATGTTTTTCCCGTACCAGGTGGCCCATAGAGCAGGACACCCTGTGATTCAACAAACATAAAAATTAACAACCGAGTATGGTTATGGAAGGATGGAAAATTTGGCAACAAACCCAACATGAGATACTACCTTTGGTTGTGCTATTCCAAGACTTTCAAACAGCTCAGGATGTTTAATTGGTAGCTCAATAACCTGTACATTTAATCACATACATGAAGACCCAAAAAATACTGATTTTTCTAATGTATAACACTACAATATAATATACATAAATAAATACATGCATACAGAAAGTAACAGAGAGGAGTGATGGATGCCCCAACGGATTGGTAGATAGATATCTGGAAGTCCCAACAGTTAATGAACTTTAAATGCTAATATTGAAAGAATCCCGGCAATGTACCTCCTTAATTTCTTTGATTTGCTGGTCTAAACCACCAATCATGTCGTATGTAGAATCAGGAACTTTCTCAACTTTCATCAGATTGACCAATGGATCAACTTTGCTTGGCAGAACTAAATGAAGAACATAACTGTCATTGCGGAGGGCAACTCTAGTTGATGGAGTAATCTTTGTAATGTCAATATTTTTATCAATATCAACAACATATTTTCCTTCTGGATGGACCTGGCGAAAAGTAAAGGAAAAATCAATACTTCATTTTGGGTTCAATCCTGTTTTATTAATTTCACGCACAACTAAACATTATCAACCATAAAATAAAGTCACAACTCACGAGTCTGTGACTAAAGAAGGGAACATGAATGGAGTGTAGTTTGAAGCATCATCAGAGAGGCACAACTTTTAGAATTAAAAAGCACATAAGTCAAACACTCAACACTCCTTGAGGACGGAAAAGGTTTACAGGCAGTCAAGACAACAGTGCATAATTTCAAACACACAAATATTGTAGGTAAGAGAATCAGGTAAGCATAAATATAGATCTAAGTTATAACAAAAAAAATATAGACGAAAAAATGAAATGAGCAGATCAGACGATGCACGCACGTACTTCACATAGAATCGGCTTGAAGTAAAGGAAACGATTTCACAAAACGACATTATTCAATGATTTAAAGTGCAAGCTCGACATAATATTCAAGTCTATACCAAAAGGAGAAACATATAATTGGCGTCTTTTGAACAACGAGTAGCGAAATGAAAGAAAAAAAGAGACAAGTCAAGCCCAGCAAATGATAATGGTAGTAAATGGAGCAGAAGCTGACCTTGACTAAGACTTTGTTCTTGCCCATAACTTTGACAACTTCACCAACATAAGAGCCAGGCTCCTGAAGAAGCTGCAGTTCTTCTCGGAGCATCCTCACTGTCCAGATTAGAGGAAAAAACAATCGCGTTAACTAAATGAAATTGTTTCTTAGCAAATGAAAAGAATAATGGTAGTGAAAATAAGGAAGCAAATAATCGGTTAATTAAGTGAATAAATTTAAAAAACAAGGTTAGGGTTAGGGTTATGGACCCCTAGAATTAAGCTCGTTTCGCTGAGCCTCGAGACGGTTGAGATTATGGGTCTTTTGGCGGAGGAGGAGCTGATGCTCGTGGATGTGAAGGGAATAATACTGGCGGAGACCCTCGCCCTGCTTGGTAGGCTTGGCGGAGCAATTCTCCTCCGGCGCGGCCTCCGCGTGCTTCAATTCTACTCCGACGGTAGCCATGGATAGATAGATCCCTTTAGATTTCAAATTCTCGATCTATCGCTTCTTTCTATGTCACTCAGTGTATCGATTCAAAACCAAAAGCTAAAGCAGAGACTCTTCTATTGGGGTTAGGTCACGTCGGTGACGAGAACAGACTTCACCTCAAACTAGTACTTGCCTTGCGGAACACAACAACAAACACCTATTTTATTCATTTTGGGCCTTGTGCTCTACGTGGCCCCTCAAGTTTCTTTTATTTTCCCAAGCCAATAAAGGTAACTAATTAAAAATATATTAGTATTGTGAATTTTTTTTTACATTACTAACTAATCATAAATTATTATATAGTTTAATATTATTAATTTTTTAAATAATTGCCTTAATTTTATATTTAGTGTGTTGTTATTTGATTACTAATATAAAAATTCATATTAACAATGTATTACAATTAAACTCAAATATATAAATAAATGAGGTCCATTTAAAATAAACTTCTCTTATGAAAATAAAAGAGAAACAAAATTTGTGAAAATAACAGAAGAGAGAGTTTGTTTTCTTTTCACTCCTAATTGTCTTTTCTGTCTAAATAAGAGGAACAAAAGATTAATTGTTATTTTCTTTCTCTCGTTTTCCTTTATTCAAGTAAAAGATTAATTTTATGCTTCACTTCGAAATATATTTACTGTTATTATTACTCATCTTTACACACACTGTTAAGTAAATGTACGATAAATTAACAACGCGAAGATACCAAAACACAGAGATCATAAGAAAAATTAAGATTAATTGAGTGATAATATACATGTTTGTGTTCTTTTAATTTAACCGCTGGAAAATAATTTACTTGAGAAATGTTTGGTATAACTTTTGTTAATATAAACTATTATGTTAATAAATATAGATTTCCTCAGAGTTAACATTATTTTACCCCGTGTATAAATAAATTTTAAAAAATGTAGGAGAAGGGGTTAATCATATAGGACTGGAGTGAACTCGTAATTTGTTAAACTAGAAAGGAGACAAGCCCAAATAAGGCAATTTACCCCAATTGGACATCCTTAAACTGATGGCAGTGATTAAAAACTTACTTCACACTAATCGATGCTTGGGCATACCAACCATGAGGGTTGAGTAATACTAAGCGAAGTTGATGCCGGACAATATCATACAGATCAATGTAATTAGCTATTTAAATTGAAAAGATATAAAATATAAGAGGGGAAAGTTAAACAAAAAATAATCAATTTTTACTAAAGTCGTTCATTAGATTAAATTTTTTTTATTGCTTAAATTATATATGTAAAATTTTATATTAATTTAAAATTATTTTATACTTCATCGTATATGTCAAAATCATGATAATATATACTTTTAAAATATATAAAAATATTTTTTTAATTATATTCTTATAGTTATTTAGTTTTTATAAGATTTAATATACATAATCAAGTTAATATTTAATTATAATCAATAAAATAAATAAACAACAATTACAAATATGATTAAGTTATTAACTTTATAATTTTCTTATATAACTTGTATTAGTTTAATGTGATTCATTTTCAGTTAAAATTCAATGTTTTTAACTATTAAGTATGACACTTTTCACAAATTAAATAAAAAGTCAACGTTTTAAATTAAATAATTTGCTAAAAATACAAAATTATACATGAATGCATGGATGATCAAAAACAGAGAAAACGTATTTAAGCTATTAAATGCAAACATGCCATAATTGTATACTAGAACGAAATATTTCCTCCTTATTTTTGTCACTGTCGTTAGACGTAGATTTTTATTAGAATTTTGTTAACAATTGAACGAGTATACAATTTTTTGTATACTCGTTTTAAAACGAAACAAAAATATAAAAGAATTAAAAAATTTAAAAACTGAAATAATACAAAAATAAAATAAAATATATAAATACTAAATTTATCATAATTTATCTATCTTGTACTATCAAATTTTATCAAGCAATAAAAACGAGTCCTTAAGCAGTTCATTTTTATTTCATTATTACATTCAATCATGAATGATACAGTATTAATAGAAAAAGTATGAACTAAAAAATTATTTAAAAATTGAAAAATTAGTAAAATTTTTTAATACATTGTTTATTATAATAAAACTGGATAAAAATTGATTTCATTACTGAAAATGTTAAATTTATTTCTAAAAGATATATAAAAGAAAGTAAAAATGTTTAAATATATTGGAAAGTAAAAAAAAAAACTGTTTAGTCTTTTTTATTCCATTTTTTAAAACTAAGAATAAAGTTTTGTTTTTATGATTAATAATTTTCATTATTAGGTACATGAATACTTAAAAAATAAAGTAAAACTTCAAAATAATTAAATTGCATGTATAAAATGCAAAATTAATTTAGTAAAATCCAAAGAACAAATATTAAATAAAGATCATAAAATTTTCTCCAAAAAAAAAAAAACATCGGCAATTGAAAAAGAACATAAAATAATTTATATTCTTTCAAAGAATCTTAAATAAAAAAATATAAAATATGCTAAACATTAATTTATCAAATTGAAATTCATAGAAATAAGAATGGAAGGTATCATTTGATGCATACGCACACAATTTTGTATTAAATGATTAGTTATGTGAAATTATTATTAATGATGAGAAATGAGAGGAAGGTGAAAATGGCGAACGAGAGAGAGAGAGAGAGAGAGAGAGAGGTGGAATCTTATTAATAATTAATGAGCGAAAATGGACAGTGAATAAGTAACGACAACCTAGCGACGTGTGAGGCAGGAGGAGGAGGAAAGAGCATACGTGTTGTGTTTTTTGTTGTGCATCTCCGCATCCAATCAAATCAAATCAAATAAATCACACTTGACATTCACAGACGCTTCTTCCAGTTACACACACTCTCTCTCTCCCTCTCGATCTTCTGCTCTGTTGATCCAAACCCTAAGCTTCTCATCGGATCTCCAATTTCATCTCCGATCTCAGAAGCAAAATGCCCGCTGTTTATGGAGCTCGCTTGACCACCTTCGAAGACTCCGAGAAGGAGAGTGAATACGGTTACGTTCGCAAGGTTTGCTCTCCTCACAACCTCCTAATTCGTTCCATTTCATTACCCCTCACTACGATATTCAATTCCATCAACGGATCCAATGTTTTGCTTTCGTTGTTGATCTTTACTTTTTCCATCTTCATTCTTACGTCGATCGTCGCGCACGTGCCAATTTGACGCCTTCGGTTGTTTACTGAATTGTCATTTTATCGGTGATTTGGTTTTCAAGCATCTGAACATTTATTCACTCGCTAAAATTACTACCCGATCTAACATCTTTTCTGTTTTTATTCAGTGTTTTGTTCATATTTCGCTGTTTTACTCTACTTTTGTGTGTTCGTATGCTGTTATTGTAATTCGTTGATCTTAGTTTACTTTTGTTTCGCTGACGATGTGATGAATTTTCAACTTCTATTAGTAAATTCCTTGTGTTTATTCGTAATCTAAATTATTTGATCCCTATAAGTTGAAGATACGGCTGATGGTTGCTACCGTTGTACGGCTATGTTTTCCCCATTAAAACAGGTATCAGGACCAGTCGTGGTTGCTGATGGCATGGCTGGGGCCGCTATGTATGAACTGGTGCGTGTTGGTCGTGACAATCTCATTGGTGAAATTATTCGTCTGGAGGGGGATTCTGCTACTATCCAAGGTTCTGCACTTTGCAATTCCATACCTTCTATGATATCATTTCGTATTTCCTTTACTTTTTTTTAGTGTTTTATGAGAAACTTATTGGTTCTCTGCAATTTTAGTTTACGAGGAAACCGCTGGTTTGATGGTTAACGATCCGGTTTTACGGACACACAAGGTTAGATTCTATATACCTTTCTCTTGTGTTTAAATCTTCTTGTGTGCTTTAGCTAATATGCAATATGTTTTATAACAGCCTTTGTCCGTGGAGTTGGGGCCTGGAATATTGGGAAATATTTTTGATGGAATTCAGGTTTGCTTCTCCTCTATATGGAACTTACATATATAACATATATTTCGATTGCTGATCAATTCATGTCTGCCCTGTCCTTCCTAACTTAAATGTATCCTATTCCTAACAGAGGCCTTTGAAAACTATTGCTAAGAGATCTGGTGATGTCTATATTCCTCGTGGTGTCTCTGTTCCAGCACTTGACAAAGACACACTTTGGGAATTTCAGCCTAAGAAAATTGGTACCAGAGAAATTGTTGTTCCTTTTATTGTTAAGCTCTATATAGAGAACAAGTATTATTTGGTGCATTTTTCCTGATAGTCTATTATATTCACTGATGACAGGTGAAGGAGACTTATTAACTGGTGGAGATTTATATGCTGTATGTTCTGTAGCCAATTAGGTTAGATTACAAGTTGTTCCTTTTCTGTTTATTGGTTTTTTGCTAAATCTTTGCGTGAATCATTTACATTGCAGACTGTTTTTGAGAACAGTCTGATGCAACACCATATTGCACTTCCTCCTGATGCCATGGGAAAGATTACCTACATTGCACCACCTGGCCAATATTCCTTAAAGGTTTGTTTTTTTAACTTCTTTGAAATTGTATTTCCTGTTCTTTTTCTATTTGATGATCATTTTAAAGTCTATTATTTCTTTTCTGATTTTAATTTGCTAAAAGAGTGATGTTCGTGGGCTCTTTTGCTTTGCTTTGCTTCATATTTTTGTGATGATAATGGCAGAATTGCCATGCTTACATGTGTTCAACCTCTATTCTCACAGATTCAGAAGCTTCTCTATATTTTATGCAATTTATGATTATAATCTTTATATTATTTGCAGGATACTGTTTTGGAGCTTGAGTTTCAAGGTGTCAAAAAGAAGTTCACTATGCTTCAGGTTTTTAGCCGTTTATTTTGTTTACTGTAGTTGCTTTATTGAGGTATTGATCCTCCGTATCATTATCCTGCATTACAACTTCCTTGCGTGTACTTTACCCATTTTCAGACTTGGCCTGTACGTACACCAAGGCCCGTTGCATCAAAACTTGCAGCTGATACTCCTCTTCTTACTGGTCAGGTAAACTAAATTGCTGTTGAGTGTCTGATCTATGTTCTTATTCTGATGGTTTTCATTCCTGATGACTTCTGTTTTGTATAGCGTGTTCTTGATGCCCTTTTCCCCTCAGTCCTTGGTGGTACTTGTGCCATACCTGGAGCTTTTGGCTGTGGTAAAACAGTCATTAGTCAAGCTCTTTCTAAGGTGCGCTTAATACACCCTATATGGCATAATGATTATTTAATTATAAAATGTTTTCCTGAAGTCATCAGACCTTTAATCCATCCTTTTGTTTGGCAGTATTCCAATTCTGATGCTGTTGTTTACGTTGGTTGTGGTGAACGTGGAAACGAAATGGCAGAGGTATGCTTTCCTTTTAGCTAATTCTATAAAATGCTCGTGTTCGTTATTTTGCTGGGGGTCAAACTAATTTAATGACCGTTCAGGTTCTGATGGACTTTCCACAACTTACAATGACATTACCTGATGGTCGTGAAGAATCTGTCATGAAGCGTACAACACTGGTGGCTAACACTTCAAACATGCCAGTGGCTGCTCGTGAAGCCTCAATTTATACAGGTGAGTTTTTAGCTCCTAAATTCTAGATAATTTTTTTATTATTGTTAATTAATATTTACCAATCCTCTCCAATGGTCAATTATAATTTAGTTGGCTTGTGAAAGTCTGGTAGGATTGCAATCAGTAGTAGTGTTTCTCAGCAGTTGTCTTTGATGTGCTGTAAACTTTGTTGTTGATCTGTGATTAGTGTCAAAAGTAGGGAATGCTCATATTCTACACATTGATATGCTACTCTTTGTATTCCTATTTTTGTCACCTGTGTTGAAACTTTACTATAATTGCCCTTACAATAATCTAGTTTGACCCATGTGCTCCATGGGAGGCAAGCTTTATTGCTTATTTTGATAATCTATATTGCTCTTTATTTTCTTTTTCGAATCTCAGGAATCACATTAGCTGAGTATTTCAGAGATATGGGTTATAATGTCAGCATGATGGCAGATTCTACCTCTAGATGGGCAGAAGCTTTGCGTGAAATCTCTGGACGGCTGGTGAGAATTTATTTACACAATAATAGTTGTTCATCAGTCTTTTAGACAATTTTTTTTTGGTTTAAAATGCATATATTATTTGAGCTTTGCTATATCCTTTTAATAAACCTCTTACTACTTTATAAAGTAAGTATTAATTGAGAAAGTACATACATTTATTGTCTTGAAAACATGAAAAACAGTTAATAATTTTTGTAATTTAATAATACAAAGTAGGAGGATTTAGAATTATTTATGGTATTTTATACCTTTACTTTTGTGTTGGATTTTCTTTCTTCTGCTAGTGTAAGATAGACAATTTATATACCATTAGACATGAGACACATGGGAATGGATATTGATCCAATGTATTTTGATGATATTGTCTCCTTCCACAGGCAGAAATGCCTGCAGATAGTGGATATCCTGCTTATCTTGCTGCACGTTTAGCCTCTTTCTATGAACGTGCTGGGAAGGTAAAATGTCTGGGAGGCCCTGAACGTACAGGTAGTGTAACAATTGTTGGTGCTGTTTCTCCACCAGGAGGTGATTTCTCAGATCCTGTGACATCTGCAACCCTCAGCATAGTTCAGGTAAAACTATACTTTCAAATATTGTTAAAAAGGGGTAACTGTCTACAGGCGAAGTCAGTTGTCTTGACTAATATCCTTTATTGTTAAAATCTGGTTTGGATTATCACTATGAATATCCCACTGGTTATTTCTTCTGTTACGTATTCTTCTATAACTTCCAATTCATAGCATGAGTTGATTTTTCCTACTTGGCAGGTTTTCTGGGGTTTGGACAAAAAGCTTGCTCAGAGGAAGCACTTTCCTTCTGTGAACTGGCTTATTTCTTATTCAAAGTACTCCACGGTATGTCCTAAACTTGGTTACTTTGTTCCTCATTCTCTCTTCAGCTTTCTTCATTTGAATGCAATCAATGCATATAGTTCATGATTTCGTTCTATAACTTTTCATAATCTTTTAATATTTTCTTTGGTATCTTTAGGCACTTGAATCCTTTTATGAGCAATTTGATCCAGATTTTATAAACATTAGGACTAAGGCTCGGGAAGTTCTGCAAAGAGAAGATGACCTGAATGAAATTGTCCAGGTATGTTCCTTTATTGATTCTATCATGTTGATTGTTGGTTTAAAGAAATACCCCTGTGCTCTCTCCATGTATGAGATTAAGAATTGTTCAGCTTCTTCAGGGAATAGTAACATAAATAACCTGTGGACAGACTTATGTGGTCTAACTCCAAACCTGGGTTACAAACTTGCAATGAGTAGTTTTATGAGTGGAGCTTTAATACTTCTAAGTTATGCCTTTGTTTGTAGTTTGGACAAATTTGTCAGGATGCATATGCATTTGGTCTGTAACTTGTAAACTTAACTGGATCATTACCTTGTTTACTCCAGCTTGTGGGCAAGGATGCTTTAGCTGAGGTTGATAAGATCACCTTGGAAACTGCAAAGCTTTTAAGAGAGGATTATCTTGCTCAAAATGCTTTTACACCGTATGTGTCCTTGTAATTGATTAATTTTCTTAACATGTATAGTATATTATTGTTTCTATTTGTTGTTTGTCTTATGTTGGGTACCTTATGTGTGGCTGTGATAGATATGACAAATTCTGCCCCTTCTACAAGTCTGTTTGGATGATGCGCAACATTATCCATTTCTACAATTTGGCAAATCAGGTATGGTGGTATATGGAATCAGGCAATGGTTTGGCATTATTGATATTAGAAAAAAAATTAAGTTGACGTTAGTGTAGACCTTTAGGTTCAAGTTAGTAGTTCATTTCATCGCTTCTTCTACCCCTCACATATTATTTTGTACATTTTTTGTTTTGTGCAGGCAGTAGAAAGGGGAGCTGGTTCAGATGGTCAGAAGATAACTTACACCCTGATCAAGCATCGTTTGGGAGATCTCTTCTATCAATTAGTGTGAGTAATTGTAGTGGCTACACTAGATGGATTATATTGACATGTAAGTAGGTCTTATTCTGTTGATCCGTCGTCATTACAGGTCTCAGAAATTTGAGGATCCAGCAGAAGGGGAAGCTACTTTGGTTGCCAAATTTCAAAAGTTACATGAGGACCTGACTAGTGGTTTCCGCAACCTTGAGGATGAAACCCGATGATTGAAGAATGGTAGTTTGCTCAAGTATTGTGTTATTCCAATTGTAAGGGTCTATCTAGCATCCCGGGGTTGCAACGTCCTGAGAGTTCTCATATTCGACTGTTTGATTCATTCATATCACATTTCTTTCCCTTCTTGGTGCTGGTTTGGCTTTTTATCTAGTTGTCTGTGCAGCTATAATCATGTGTTTCATTCACCCCCAGTTTGTTTATTGAGAATAAGAAACGAAACATGCTCTTTCATTATGTATTTAGGAGAATAAATTTATTTTAGAACATGAAGTGCCTGCGGGCTTGTTGGTTCTGGATTCATAGGTGGAATTTTTGGGGACATGGACTATCTTGAATCCTGTATTCATAGATGGACTTCTTGTAGCATTGAGTATTTATTTGAAACATCTTACATGTCAAGTTTTATCAGACAATAAAATTTAAAACTCAAATAATATTTAAATGCACAAAAGCATTTAACGTCTAAGGTACTCCGACGTGTTGTACCAGTCCAGCAAGAGTGTTTGTTGGCCATTAGATTTAATATTGTTTCTTAGGATTGCTAAGATTCATTAACTGCAACTGATAGAACAGGTGAGGGAGTAAAGTTTATTAAATTGGCAAAGTGGGTCCTTCATGAAAATTGTCGGGCTAATCAACTCTTGTGGAATAAACGAGGCCTCGGTGCACCGAAGGAGAAAATGCCACCCCTTCTATGAATCCCTTTCAATTAACAGATTTTGAAGATGATTCATTTCAGTAACAAACCATAGAAATCAATAAGTGAATACTCGAATCTCTTTAGCTGTTCCTCTAGCTTGTGGAGCAGCACACACTCACTGTCGCGCAGTTTTACTATTTGCTGGTGCAGCCCTGTTCCATTCGCAAGCAGGAGGACGAATGCACTCTAAGAAATAAAAGGTTCATCCCTTCTTGTGAATTTCTGATGTTGAATACAAACAATGAATAAACACCACATTGGGCAACTTACTACTATTTAACCATATTTCGCAGAATTTGATGAAAATTCAGTAGTTCTGCATTTGATGAAAAATTTGGGGAATTATTAGCTCAAGACGATATGGCAACAAAAAACATTTTTTAGATTTGCTTTTCAAAAAACATATATAATAAATAAAATTTCAATCATTTTAAATTTGAAATAATATTTTTCTCTAAAACGCTTAACGAATGTGGTTCAGGTCGGCTACAGAAGCCGAGTATTGCTAGTGTTTTATGATAATCAAATGCCAACTCCAAGCCATTCTAATGATTTTATTGAGCTTTCTCGCCTTTTCTTTCTTGGGCTATCTTTGGTCTCCTCGCATGATGGTTTACCATCGTAGGCATTATTTCGCCATGCTTTATTTCAATAATTTTTGCTCCTTTTTTCTCAAATACATTTCTCTATTTCTTGTACGATTACACACCGAATGCGGCATTCTTACTATCACAGTTTTTGTCTTTTTTGGTACTTTTTAACCCCAAATATTCAACACAATAAAACATCATTGATCTAAAGTGTGCAGCGAAACTTCCTCTTAAACTTCACAGACTCATTTGGATTGCAAGTACAGTTTTAAAAAGCATTAATCTATGTTATACTCATCTTTGTAAATGCAAACTACTTGGAAAGTTTCGTATATCAATACATTTCAATTCACATATTTTAAGTGTTAAACACGAAGTTATCGCTTTCTCAATTAAGATTCCTTGCAGCGTAACGAGCTTCCTCTCCCCATAACGTTCAAGTAAAATACGCAGTTATCGTTTTAAGGCAATAACATCACTTCCCCATCCGCAGGAAAGAAACCAAATATATCATCTGAAATATAGCTTGGTCCAAAACAAAGCATCAATACGCAGTGCAACAACTATCTGTGCGGATGGTTTTAATATTACAGAACAAATACAAAGGATGAGATTGACCCTCATACTTGTAAGCCTCATCGAATCATCCAGGACCAACTTTAGGAATATCATAATGCTCGCTCATGTTTGCGAGATATTGGTTGAAATCCTGAATCCTATCACGGTGAGACTTATTGGCAATCTTAGCCAATCGATGAACATCAAGTTGTTCCCTCTGTTCTATGTATCGCCTCTCTGCTGGTGTAAGATGATCATCATAATGAGCAGCAGTTTTTCCTTCACTGCTCGATTTGCTCACATCATTTATAACTTGATCATTAGAATCTTTGGCTGGTTCTTCATTTCCACCTACATCAAATAGAACAAACAATATATCACACAGTTTATGGTGAACTAAAAATAAAAAGATTAAGGATAACGACCAGAAAAGAATTAACTCTGAACAGAAATCATCATCATTTTTCCACAACATTTCCCTGCTTTACTGAGAAACTCAAAGAAGTTAAGATATACGACTTGAATGGTAAGAGCGCCATCTTTCTTGCTCAATGTTGCCAAAACATCTCTCTTCGAGTCAGGGAGAAAATAAACTAACTCCAAGGGGGACCAAAAAAGATGAAGCCTATGGAGGCCAAGTATGCAATGGCCAACGAGAGCTTCTGTGATAGAAATTTCACGCAAATGATTAAGTTTACTCAGATAGAGATTATTACTGTTATTGTTTACCTTGACCACAGTGGTGTTCTGTCCAAATCAAACATTCTCTTGTGATTTTTCATGGCAATGGGCAAACCATCCAAGAGTAACGTATTCATTAAAGTTCATGCCATCACATCAAATCCATGAAACATCATTGGCTACTATATACGCAGCAGAACTATGTGTTGCACAAAATAGAACCAGTTACCATTTTACAGGATGAATGGCAAAAGTTTGAATATTGCTGAAGATCGTGGACTGTGAGCAGTTTTACTAGGCAAGGTTAAGTTACGACTTCCGATCACACATACATTTTATCACCACACCTCAGTTTGATGAAAGAACATTCATACAATACTAGATAATTTATTGCCCTGAAACAAGATACCAACCAACCTGCTGTAGTTTCATCTTCAGCGACTTGCAAAAATTGATCTTGATTTCTTTTGTTCTTCTTTTTCTTCTTCTTCACTCCACCAGCCACATCCAGTGCTTTTCCCTTGAGCTTCAATTTCCCACCAACAACATTGTCATAGCCTGACATCTCTGTCATCAAAAGTGATTTTAACAAAATAATAATAATGATTGACGACAAAAATGAAAATTTTCTCCAGCACATTAATTTTATTAGGGCTACAAATAAAAACCCTAATTGTCAATATGCATCGGAAGAACTAATCAGTCTAAGAACGTCGAACCGAATTAAGTATTAGAAAAGCAAACATCAAATAGACCCACCCCATAAAAGATTGTTCTAGCAAATGATTAAACATAACAATTAGCAAACGTGATGTAAGCAACAACAAAAAAAATGTCAACTGATAAACTGTATCGCATTCAAATTCCCAAATCGGAAAAGCATGAGAAAATGATACAAGTCAGAATCGCAGCGAGAACCAAAACCTTGAATTGAATGAAAAGTGGGAACTCTCTGCTCCCGACCAGATCGTAAAGGGGGCTCAAATCTATCCCAACCTTCTTGGTCCTTTTATTAAAAATATTTTCACCTAAGGTTTTTTTTTAATTATTATTATTATTATGATGCCTTGATTTTAGATTCTCATTCAATATTATTAGGAAATTTCAGTAAAAATAATTAAATTAAAAATTATATTTATTGTATATATTAATTGATTAATTGTATATAAATTTATGTATATATTACATTAAAATTAAATTTTATTATTATTATGTTTAAAAATTTCAATTTTTTAATTTATATATAATTTTAAGGATAGATATTAAATTGTCAAAAGAAAAAAAGAAATTAAGCTATTTTAGATATAATTTTTATTAAATTATTTCGTTTAATAATTATTTATAAATATTAAATTTTTATCAATTCAACTATTAAATAATATAATATTATCATTAATTATACATTCCAAGTTTTAAAAATATTATAAGATTGTAAATATATAATTTTATGGTAAGTGTTGTTACTTATATTTTATATAATTTTCGCATATTATCTTACATATTTAGTTGATGGAAAAATAAAAACCTAAACACTGATCTCAGCTATTAAACATAATCCCTTAAGTTATTGAAAATGTGTATAATATCCAACTTTATATCTTATATTAATATTAATTTTATTACAATCATGCGAATTAAAATTATGAAAATTAACCACGGTTTGCATGTATAACCAGACATGAAAATTTAAGAACGTTATTAAAATCTAATGAATCCGAAGCTCAAGAATTGATCGAAATGATCCCTCCTCACATAAAAAAAGGTCCTCATTCTTGGGTTGTTGTCTTTACTTTGGACTAGCGGTAGCCTTTGGGCTTCAGCCTTTTTGGCATGCTTTCTAATCTTATCACACTTGACCAAAAAATATACATAATAAAAAGGTACTCATTATTGTAGTAACCAGCTTTAATATTTAGCATAGAATTATAGATGATAAATCAGAAATTCATCAATTGAAAGGTTCAAGTTGCATCCTCCACATAAACGTGTAAATTTAGTCCATGGCACTGATCCCTTACACATATTTTGTGTGTAAAAATATACTATAAAATAGGTTCAAGAGCCCAGGATAGAAAAGGAACAGATAAAAAGTTGAAATTGTACAATGTAAAAAAGAGCTAGAACAAAGACAACCACCTTAAAATAGATCAGAAACTAAAAATCCGATGCCAAGCACCTTTCTCGAAGTCATTGGCAGTAGGAAAGAGACGTTTAACATAAATAGAGATAAAGAGATAAACACAGTTAGAGTTGTAATCAAGTCCCGACATTAGCTAAAAAAATTGGTTCAATAATGAACTAGTTCTATGCGAAAGTCTACAATGCATCTTAAGGAGGCACCATGCAGAGGCGGTAAAACAACACAGAAGTACAGATGGCGTCCTTAGTTTCCACATGGCATACAAACCGGGTGGAAGGTTCCAGACCACCGTTTGTCAACAATCATTCTTCAGTATATTCCTGGAACGATTCTGTAAGGCACCTTGGCGCAATATAGTTTCCAGAACTTGCCATACCTACATACAACCAAAATTTTCAACTTCGTTGAAATGGTGCTTACCCAGAACTGCAAAATATTCCAAACCTTTGATAATATAAGTTCACTCGATTCCATGATAAATAAATTATTGGTTTCGAAGAACCATTCTTTATAAAATTCTATTGCTTTACAACAATGATTTGTCCACTTCAGGAGCAGTCCAATTCTACTCGGCTATCGTTATGTTGATTTCATATTGGTAATAAAAGAGACGCATGTATCAGACTAATAAATTACCGGTCTTTTTTTATAAAAAAACAAAATGAATCATTTTTTTAGTCTTTATTATAAGAAAATAATAATAAATTTAAGATGTATAATTGCTAAATTTTTTTATATTTTTCTTTTATTAGTATTATTAAATATATAAATTACTAATTATATTATTTAATATCATGAGTATTTTTGAAATAAAATTTATATTTATGAAAAATATAATATATTTAATTGCTTTTCTTAATTCTGGTGATTTAATTTTTTGTTTTTTATGGAAAGAACTGAAAGGAGTATAAGGCATATAACAAATCAATGGTAAACATAGATGAGGATTAAGCAGACTAGCATAAAAGAAAATGCACAAGAGGTAACATTAGCGAATATAATCCAAGAACTGAAGGCTTACTTGGATCTGCATCGATCATCATCCCTTTTTGCTCTATCAAAGAGGAGGATGGTAAGAAATATCACGTAGAAGTAAGGCAAAAACTGCATGAGAAAAAAAAAAGACGAGCTTAGCATTCACTCAAACTTAAAAAAAAAAAAAAATCTCTACAATTTTCAACTTGTACAGAGAAATGGTCGTGGTTACATGGTTGAAAAGAGCTGGAACAGTCCAGAAGAAAGCAGCTAGTATTTCGGGGACATAATGAAAATGACGAGATAATCCCCACCTGCAGGTACCATAGAAAGTGAATGGTTATTTTTCTACGACAGATGAAGTGTATTATAAGAAAATAACATTACATCAGATATCAAAAGCCAAGGCCTCTAAATGAGATTAGAAGCCCCTATCGTTAACACTTAACAGTAACATTTGCCTATGGATGTAAACTATCAATATCAACTTTTTTTTCTGGAATTACAATATATTTCAAGTCAAATGTTCGGAATCAACTCCAAGAAGTGTTGAGGTTAAACTTCTCAATCAGGGAGGGGAGGCAGGTACGGTCTCAACTTTTCAGTAATCATTACTCCTGCAATAATTGCCACAATTGTGTCTACAGAATGTTAAGTGAAAACATACCATCCAGAGGTTAAAAGAAGGCTTCTTTTTGTTTCCCCAGAAGTAGTCGTATAGGAGGCCTCGATCTGCAAACGTATTTTCATTATCACTTGCTTATGTAAGTCTACTGTCAATTGATTATGCAAGTATTCCAATCTGATCAATAAAAAATAAACTCCAAATGAAATCTATACCGTATATGCTAGGTGTCTATACCTTTGAAGGAGCTTTTCCCCAAACTGTGCATTTTCCATTTGTCCTACGAAATTCTTGCCTTTGCCTGTCACAATCATAGTTGATGTATATGCAGAGAATGCCAGCTACTAAAATAAAGAGCGCTAGCTGGGAGACAGAAAGGGAAATTTTCAGAAAAAATGGTACAATATAAAAAAAAAAAAAAGAAGAAAAACTCTGCTGGCAATCCCACCTCTATAACTCAGCACTATCTATACTTTTGCAGTTTTTTAGGATAGCAATGTTACCTGTATGCCAAGATTTACAGGATGGTTGACAAGGTACATTCCAGGAGATGTATACACAGATGGAACCCACACCAAGCAACCCCAGCAAATATAAAATCCAGCTGCCAGATTTAAGTGCTATATGATTCAGTGAGATGATAAAGAAATCTAACAACGTATAACATGAATTTAGCAAGAATGTAAGTCATGGAATATATAGAATTAATAACCTATGCAAACCATACTAGTCATTCTTTTCTTATAAGAAAAAGCCTTCCAAAAGATAGCAGTTAGAATACCAAACAAAATAATGTTCTTTCTAATTCTTATAACGGTGCTTCAAAAGAACAAAATAGTAGGACAGAGGGAAAGTGTAAGTATGTCTGACAGAAACAAGAATAGAGCATATGTAAACCTCGATCATGTGCAATATCCATTGTGTTCCAATATCCAGCTTCCCACCAGAAAAACTTGGTAACATACACCAGCATTAATGTAGTATTTACAAGCATTGAATCAGATACTTTCCCATTTTCTTCATACTGTTTAAAACAAGAATACAAGCATTAGAGAATTAACTGAGGGAGGAAAATTGACAAGGTAAATTTACTAAAAAATATTATGTTCCTGATTCATCCGGTACTGGACCCATCACACATCCTAAGCATGGTGGTGATAAGTCAGTACCAGCAGGCCATTATGTCCAAGGCAACTAAGGAAGTCCAACAACATAAAGATAAATACGATTCATATCAATATTGTAAACTAAATCACATCAGAAGACAACACAATCCAAAAGTAGATGGTCCTAAGCTTCTGTTCAGCTTGCTTAGTCACCAAACTACCAAGACCCTCAGGCCTAAGCTGTTTCAACAAGTGTCAGCGACTACAAACAGGGAATTCAAAGCATCGACAACCCCAACTTCCAGAGTAAGCCAACAAACTCGCAGCTGATATAGGCAGGCAATATTTGGTATTAATTCATTTGAATATATTACAAAGAAAAAAAATTTTGACACTCAACCTGCTTTATGCAGTAGGTCAGTGCAAGAACAGCCCATGACATCATTCCAAATCTGCAGTTTGTGAAAACTTTTATATCAAAATATTTTCCAATGCGTGGATAGAGCTCCATTCCCTGCAAAGAATGATGAGAATTAGAATGCCATTATTTGCGGAAAAAAGGTGAAATTAAACTCCTAATGTCTTTGAATGCCATTCACATAAAAACATGGCCCAAGATATACGAGTTTAATTTCTCAAGCAATGACTTTATATGCAGTGAAAGTGGAAATTACAGTCAGAAAACATGGGGAGATTTCTGATTTCTCGAACAGGAATTTCAAAGTTCACATTGTGGCATCATGAATGCAATTTAGTGAGGCAATATGAAAAAAGGATTGGAAATTTCTGAAAGAACTAGACATGCATTCTTGGCCTAAAATAAGAGCCCAGGTAATTTTAAAGAATAATTCATTGCATCAACTGTCTACTAAAGGAATGATGACAACAACAAGTGACGTAATCGGACCAGGAAGATTTATCATGCTGTACCACTCCAATTTTTTATTTATTTCCTCGTTGACCTTTTCTTTTGGCAGTCCAAGTCGATTTTCAGCGCAAAATAAACAGACATCTAATAAGTTAATTTTTGCAAAACTGTTTAGCCAAAGTAAAAGGCAGAGATTTTTACCCAGTAAAAATCAATAATTAAGTTCCCAGAAGAGCCAGAATCAGTAGAAGATGGTGCCAAATGACCCTAGCAAATGTAACGCAAGTCAGATATTTGATAGCTGATTGCATAGGAAACAAGTAGTTCCTGGTATTTCAATGTCTCACTTTTATGTATAAGAAAATACAAAAGACAAAGCTGCCAAAGATAAGTGCCGAGAATATCTCTCCCAAATGATCATAAACAGTTGTAGGGTTGAATATTCCAAACCTGAAAAACGTATTTAAAAAACCGACATGTCAGACACTGAAAAGGGTAAAACGCCTCGATTTGCAGGCAAAACCAGAAACTAATAGACAAAATTCGTACAGAAGAACACATGGCAAATTCAACTGACCTTCTGATAGTATTTATGAGCCACAACAGCAAAGAAACCTAACTTAATCAATTAGGGAGACAAGGAATGATATTTTTGCATTTGTTTTTGTACTTTCACTCAATATATCCAATTAATAGACACATACAGTAAATAATCTCAGATCACAGTACTGTGTCTCGAGAATTGCTTTAATGATTGGTTTGAGGGGTAAACAATTAATAAATACTGATGGTTGTAGAAAGCTCACCACCAAAGGGCAAGATACGTAATCAATGTGACTAAGTACGCTGCGACGCCATTTGCCTGAAGAACGCCAAAGAGGTTAGTGCATGTTTGGAAATCTAATAAAATCAAAACTACCTTTCAACGTAAAAGCTATAATTTGCAAAGTTTAAAATGGATACACATTTGAGTGAATTTGACGAGATTAGTGCATGTTTAGAAAACTAACAAAATCATGTTAAATTACATCTCAACTTAAAAGCTATAAATTGTGGCGTTTAAAATGGACACACATTTGAGTGAAATTAAAGCAGAACTAAAGACACATTTGGGGTAATAGATTTGACAAGCGAAGTAAAAGGGGGATCCGAAGTTGACCTTGTAGACAGGTCGGTTACCGGCTGGAGAAATTGGGCCGTAGACGGTTTCACCGGGCAAAAGAAGCTGAAGCGCGGCTTCAAAAGCGGCGTAGACGGCGATGATTTGGTAGGCCAAGAGTGTGGGCTTGGGCCATATATGAAGGAAAGATTGCAGTCCGTTGTGATTGAAGTAATCCCAAGTCTGCGTAACGGATCCGTTGGCGAGTGTCATGGTGTACCATCTGCATTCATTGCATTGGAATGGGGGTTATGAGTGAGGTGCCTACGTGGAGGGAGTGAGTTGATAAATGATTGATTTAGGTTTAGGTTTAGGATCAGTTACTTACAATAGAATAACAAATGGAGGACAGAGTGTGAGAAGTGATATCATGGAAGCATAGGCAACAAGCGGTGAGTGTACCGTGTCAGACCCACTCCCACTGTTGCTGTTCGACTTGTTCCTCTGCCCCATCCCTGCCTTCAATTCTCTCTCTCTCTCTCTCTCTCTCTCACTGTTACTTCGATTCAGATTCAGACTCAGACTCAGACTCAGAGACGACCTTAGCTCATATCACCCTCTCTCCGTGCCCCCCCTCACCCTCCCTTCATTTTATTTTATTTTTAATTTTCTAAAAAATAATAATTTTATAATCCTCTACACTAATAAACTCAATTAAATTGAAGGAATAATTTTAAAAATAAAATCATTTTTTAATTGATTCAGCTAACATTGAACCATCATTAAATGGGCTGGATGCTGGATTAAGTTGGCTCCTGCAGAACCCATGAAGTTTGTGGCCTGTGTCTAATTCGCATCGCCGTTTATTCATCCAACCCATTTAATCTATAATTTTGAATAGATCAAACCATAAAAATCTACATCAAATTTCATTTATATTTTTATTCTGCTCGCTTTCCCAAGTCATCATACAGACATATAGACATATAGATCTAATAATATTAGTTATCCAATAACCTTTTTTTTTTAAATATAACCAATAATATCCTTTTTTTTCAGTTCCTTCTTTTCTTGTCAGTAACCTATAATATCTCAAATTATAAACAAGGAAGTTTGTCTATAATTTTTTTAAGAATATTGTATTTTTTTAATTTTTTATTTTTAAAATGCATTAAACTGTTTTTTAGTATTTACTTTTTTTAAATTAACTTATTTAGCTATTTTAAACAAAATTTATATAAAAGTTATTTTACTTAGTGATGTAATTACTAACATGAAATGTTTATGTTAAAACAAGTAAATAAATCTTTTGCGATTGTACAGATTTGCAAAAAATATATTTATATTTTTTATTATTTAATTTAATTTTAAAATAATTATAATTTAAATATAAAAATATTTCTTTTAACATAATATAAAGATAAAAAAATATTAAATAGAAATTTTGAGTATTTTTTAAAATAAATTATATATAAAAAATAAATATAACAGTTAAAATTAATTTATATATGACTTTAAACACTATAATGTTTAATAATAATAATTTAGTTATAAATTAATAAATATATTGGTGTGTTACACAAATTTGCTTATATTTTTTATTAAATTATTTTATTTTAAAATTAAAAAAATTATAATTTAAATATAAAAATATATAATAATAAAATTTTATTATATTGAATAATATCAAATGTAATTATAGTGAAAAATACGATAAATACATTTTTATATATAAATTTTATATATTTAAAAATTTCAATCAAGATTTAAATAAAAATTAAAAGAGAAGAATAATTTGATTAAATATAAAAATTAATGCTTAAGCATCTACAAATAAAAAAAATTATAAAAAAAATACATAGTTATTGTATTAAAATTATAAAAATACAATAAATATTTTTTTTCTAAAATTTTATTATTATTAGCTATTTATTTTCGACTCTTAAGACTAAAGTTAACAAAATCTATAAATTAAAATTACACACATTAAAATGTTTCATTCCTTTTAATCTCTTTTAAGTAGGTTCCTAAATTTTTGCTTCCTATAGACATTTGTAACTCTTGAACTCTTAGGTTCGTTCTTTAGTTTGTATTATTGTTTGGGCTTTTAGCCCTCATTTATAACAATAAAATAAAATTATACATATTGATATTATATAAAAAATTATGAGTGACACATAAAATATAGGCAAATGTTATAATACGAATAAAGTCAATACATAATATATATATATATATATATATATATTTATAATAAAATAAGAGAGATATATATAATAAAATAACAAAATTATTTTATAAAAAATAAAACTGTTTGATGACATTTTATTTTTTAAATTCTATAAAATTTAAAGTATTTATATAATAATGCAACAAAATTATTCAATCTTCTAAATCTTTTATTTTTGTCTTTTGTTCAGCATTGTTTACTTTATTTTTATCAAGTTACAACCTAAAATAAAATATCAAATATAAGTTATTTAATGATTAAAAAATTTTAATAATACATTATAAATTTATAAATTATATATTAATTTTTTCTTTCTTTTTGATAAATTTGGTGTTCCTATAGTTGAAAATATAGAAGAACTTATTGCTAATTCATCTTCTTTTATTTTTATATTTATATTGTCTAAATTTTTTGTCTTCTCAATATATAAATATTAAATAATGAAAAGAAGTTATTCATCATCATATTGTAAACATTATAAATGGAAACAATAAAATTTTAATTTAATCTTCTATATTATCTTTACTCGACTTCAAAATTTTATTTGCTGTGAAATTTTGTCTTTTACAACTTTTAAAGCAAGTACCCATTTTTATTTTAAAAATATATGAAGTATTAGTACTATTTAAAAGTTGTGAAATCAACTTTAACTCTTCACCATTATCTTAAAAAAATTCACATAAAAATAGTTATTTATTTTGTTATATTTTATTTATATAATCAATTATTTGATTAAATTTTTCAATATATTAGATCTTAAAACATTTGTTTATAATTTCAATGAGATATTTTATTTTACTTATGCTAATTATTAAACAACTTCATTAAATAAGATAAATATAGTTAAATCATTAAAATCTTTAATATCACGCTCAATATGAAACATATAATATATATAAATTAAGATAATAATACATAATTTAATTTATTTTAATATTAAAATTTTAAAATTAAAATACATAACGTTATAATTTAATTACTTTATTATTGAGTACTCAACATTCTTATAACATGATTCACATTTAAAATTTGTAATTGCAAAAGAAACAATTTTTTTTTATCATGAAGACAAAAAAATATAATACCAATCATTTTTTAATTATAATTTTGAATGCATCAAACCATAAAAATCTACATCAAATTTCATTTATATTTTTATTATGCTCGCTTTACCAAGTCATCATGCAGACATAGACATATAGATCTAACAATATTAGTTATCCAATAGCTTTTGTCAGTAACCTATAATATCTTAAATTATAAACAAAGAAGTTTTTCTCCAGAAAATTTTTAAGAATATTGTATTTTTTTTAATTTGTTATTTTAAAATGCATTAAATTGTTTTTTAGTATTTACTTTTTTCAAATTAACTTGTTTAACTATTTTAAACAAAATCTATATAAAAGTTATTTTACTTAGTGATGTAATTACGAGTATGAAAGGTTCATGTTAAATTTTGTGCGCTTCCAATATATAAAGTTTTTATAATTTTATTGTTGAGGCCACTTCGATACGTACAATCAAATGTCCATAAAATCAAGTTGAAGTTCTATCGTTTAATTTTGATAGATTATTAATATAAAATTTTATAATTTATACATGTTCAATTTTAATGAAGCATTTACTGGAGTCTACATCTAGTTATACAAAAGCATTTGGATTAAAAAGAACTCTAAATCAGTTCTTCAACTTGTTTTGAATGTTCTATCTACTTATTATCCTTTCTTTTTTTATATTAAATTTTTATTAGAGAAAATTCAATTTATTAAATTTAATTTAATTTGTAAAAAAGTTAGTCAATGTGCTAAGTGACTTGCTAAGTATGAAGCTAAGAGTTGTGCTCTTTATTTTTGTATTAATGACTCACCTTCTCTGTTTTTTTTCTTTTTCTCTATCTAAATGCATCTAACTCTGAAAGTGTTAGGTTTTAGATTTTTTATTTTGTTGGCGTTTACCCCTTTGTAATAACAAAAAAATAAATAAAATAAAATTTATATATGTTAAAATATAATTAATATTAAACAAATTATTTTTATTAATATAAGAATCTACATTTCAATGGTAATATAAAAAAATTACATTATTAATATATTTTATAGGAATTAACTTAAAATTATATTCCTTTGTAAGGATAAAACAATTAAGTTAAATAACTTGAATTAGTCATAAAAAACATAATATAATTTATATTAGGTTCGGTAAATTTATTTATAAGTAATATATGAAGTTAGTTTTTAAAATTATGAATACCAGTCAAATTAGGTAATTTTTCTCACGAAAAATATTAGTATCTAACATTTTAAAAAAGCAAAGAAAGTTTTAATCAGTGATTATCAGTCCTAATATTAGGAGATGTCCGTTAGATCTCTAACTTCAATGAATATTAGAATGAATGGGTTATGGTGTTGGTTCCCAATTGCAATGCAAAGAGTGGTTCTTTATTGATCAGTTATTTACTTTTTGAACCCTTTTCAGAAGCATAACATTAAGGATGAGAAGAAAGTGAAAATCACAGCTCGATTTGACGTTTGGTTTGCCTCTTGAGCTTCTCTTTACTTGGTGCTGATTTGGATGCATCCTGGATCTGCCCTGCTCCGTTATCTCCTCTTCTGAATCATGATAGATGTGCAATTGAAAACAAAAGAGTGTGATGGCTATTTATATTGAGAGGAGAGAAGTAGCTTACTCTGTATTCGGAGGAAAGAAACGAGCATATGCGTGATTGAGAATGTTCCAATACTGAGCATGAAAAAGTTGGGAATACATAGAATAGGCGCTTCTCAGTCTCTGCCACTCCCACAAAGATGCTTTCTTCCTCTGCTCTTCACCATATTCATCTCCATTGCCTTTGCCATTGCCAATCAACATCAACATCAACACCAACGCCAACGCCAACGCCAACGCCCACGCCCACGCCCACGCCCACCCTCGGACCTTATCCATATTATCACTGCATCAGCATATACCATTCCCAAACCATGAAACCTAAGTACCTTAAGCCTTATGGCCACGTCCGTGATTAGATCAGGTTCCACTGCTGAAGACGTGGCTTTTTTGCATTACTGAGCCCTCTAACGCTTACACGTTTCACTTACAAGTTTACATATGGCCATGCATCTATCTAAATATACATTCTTGTCCATCTATAATGTCACATTTGTAGAATTATTTATTTACCCCCATTACTCACTGTTCATTAAATATATTTATTCACTTTTTAATCGATTCTAATTAAAAAGAATAAACTTATTTTTAAAAAATTGCATCAACTGTGCACTGTTTATTTAATTTATTGTATTTTAAAAATATGAAAAACATATTTCAGTTTACACATTGCACGACGAGGTCCACCGTTTACATTTTTAGATAGGCACCGATTTATCAGTTTGATTGGTACATTACTACCGTAATGCCGTCTACCTGATTTCTTTGGATCGTGCAAGAGGGACTATGGAAGCAACAGGTCAAATGAATAAGTAGTTTTTCTATATTTTTAAACAATTACAGTCATATTATTCATTTTCAAGTGATTAATATTTACACAATATCATTATGTTTTGTAAGGAGACTTTCTATCCTCAACATTTCTCTTCCACATTTCATCCTCAATTATTATGGTAAATGATTACTTTGTAATTCACTTTGATTTCTATCACTTCAAACTAAATACACAAATAGCCTATTTCATTTAAAAATCAAAAGGAAAATTATATATATATATTAAAAAGTAAATACTGACTAGTGCCCTTAAAACACTGTATAAGAAATTAAAAACATTTTGATAAAAAAATATAATAAATTTACTTTTTCATTATTTCTAGTGCATTTAACACAATTTTCAATAATTTGTTTAATTCCTTAACTAATGCCTTAAATGCATCGATTAGCAAGATTTTTTTTTTAAAAAAAATAAGACTTCCTATTACAGAATCAAAGTTCACCTTTACTGAGAAAAAGATATAACCCAAAATTACAATGCACACTTTTCGATGTTTTTCCTAATAAACTCGTTTGAAATAAACAATTAAATTTAGAGATAGCAAGCCATGCGCACAATAGAATTCCTTTAGTTTTAACATTCGCTTAATGGAGGGCAACGAAACAAAAATGCAATATTCAATGGTACTCCTCTGCCAAGTTTCCCCAATAGACAAATGTGTAACAAGATAGAAAAAGGACTAGTTCAGATGATCCCAGCAGATAAAGCTGTTTGGTAATTGGTTATATTCAAATCTTTTATCAGCAGTTCAGCACCACCAAATTGACAAATCGGGTATGATAGATTCCCTTGACAGTTTCAAACAGCAAAAGTCCTTCTGAATACACAACTTCTCACTATATGATACGTCCATCAAAAAGGTATAAAATCCTTAGGAAAAATAAACGAATAAGAATTTCCATTAGCTATACAACAAACTAGGAGTAGTGTGGGGAAAAAAAAGAAGAAATCACCGACGTCAATGGCAGAATCATCACACTTACCAATAACTCGTATATGCTTACAAAATACAAACAACAACCACCACCATCACCATTTTTTTGGATATGGGAAGACATTTTTCTTTAAAGAAGAATACCTAAGAGGTTACCAGAGAGGATGACTACACTGGAATGACATCAACCTTAGACGTGTCTTCACATCTCAAAACAATACCCTCAAGGCTAGCGGGAAATATACATTTGGCCCATTGGCATCCGGTAGTCAAAGGCTCAGGTGGAGGTACAATCATAAGCACATTGTCATTTCTTTGAACAACTCCCATTACACTGACCGTGCTACCTTCTTTGATGTACCTACAAAAAGATCAAAGGCAGTTTCATAAGAACGTCCTCCCCATCCCAGGTTATCCTAACTTTATTCTCTAGAAGCATTTTTGCGGCCAACAAGATAAAGTACTTTACCCTTCTTTTAATTGCATTATACGATCATCACTAGAAAGTTTTCTCTCTCCTAACCATCGAAGAAACTCGGGGGACATGTCTTTATTGGCCGGATTAACATCAATAATAATGGAATCATCAACATAAGGAGTCACCCTAGCACCATAGCCTGTTTTAACCAATGCTCTCAATCCAGATTGGAAATCAGAGATGTAAAAGTCCACCACATGCCTCTGCATTGAATAAAGGGTGAGGTAAATGAATATAAAAACTCGTATTGTATTTTATCCTGCAAAATCCCAAATACATACATCCTAAAAGCCCCCACCAAATTTATCAATCAAAAGCAAGAAAGAAGTACATTCAGTGTTAGAAGAAAATTGATGAGAACAAGTTCTTTTAACACTTATGATTGCTGTTTATATTTTTTCTGCTTCAAAAGAAGGTTAGATAGGAACTATAGAGAAACAGTAATCATAACAACGCTTATATTCAATCTAAACAAGAAGTTGCATTTTCTTTATTGAGAGCATAACAGTCCATTGTACCTTCAATGCTTCACGAAGAAGCTCACAAGCTATACCACAACATCAAGGTTTTTTCATCTCCAATTAGTTTGGCTTAATTTGCATTTTCTGTCCCTTTAGTTTTAAATTATGTGCAATTTTGGTCTTTGTACATATAATTAGTTAGGTCCAAATTCATGCTATATAAGTTAGTCAATTCATAGAGTGTAACTAGGGAAATTGAAATCCGTGTATTTATTATTATTATTCCAGTGTTCGTGTTGTGATTCTATCCACAGTTCATTTTAGCAAGTAGATTCTGTTAGAAAGCACAATATCTAATTCTCTCCACGGCAAATGCATATAAGTTCTGAATTCCAAATTTGGCAATGGGTAAAGAAAAGACTGAACATATTATTGCAAATACCTCAGCTGATCTAAGTCCCCACGTAAAGCGGCGATGTTTAGGGTTGGCTGCTTTTGAATCCCATCCTCGATATTCGTACAAGCTTGTCGATGTATACACACATCTAGGAACTTTTTGAAAGGAGGACTCCAGTGGAACATTACCGCAGGTAACCACCTTCAAAAGGTAGAATAAATCATTGATCCGTTTCTCTCATTTATGCATATAACAACACAGATGAGAGGCAGGATGATACAACAGACACCAGCCAACCATTCAATTCGCTGACATCTTTTACATAAAAACCACTTATCCAACAAGCAATGGGTGAATGAAGAAATGAATAATCAAAGCATGGGTGGTTAGGTGTGCATATATGTGTATGCAGGACTTTTTTCCCATTGTTATTAGCTTAATTAATTGTATTATACATGCATTTGTCAATATTAAGTTACATACCCCAGAAACCTTCACAAACTGCCCATTCTTGGCAGTTCTAAGCTCTGCATCTGGATATTGTGAAATAAAACCAACAATGGCTTTCCTTCCAAAACAACTGTTCCAAGTGAATAACGCAGCAACCGCACCAAAAAGAACTACTACAACAATAAGAAGAATGGCATTGCGAACAGCTCCCAGAATAAAACCACCAGCAATGAATCCCATCACAAAAATCAGAATCACAGACCACAATATTGGCTTTGGGAAGTTCCTCCTGAAGGAATATTCATCATCTAAGCTAAGAGTAGTCACAGCAGGATTGTGAGCTACAGAGGAACTATGTGATTTCATTGATCCTGTAGACTCTAATGGACCAGACACTTTCCTCGGAGCCCCAGACGAATTTAATGGGCCAGATGTGATAAGACCAGTCGTAGGAAGAACAGGGGGAATTGGACCAGAGTTTTGGCGTGTAACTCCACCAGATTGAGGGCCAGATGACTTCTTGACTGGCTCCCCATGTTTATTCAATGGACCAGAGTTGGTCTTTTTCATTGAGGCTGAAGCAGACATGCCTCCAGCAGATAAATTACCAGATGTTATATAAACAGAACGAGCTGCAGCATTTTGCATAATAGGTCCAGAGTGTGAAGCAGCACCTGCAAATGATCCAGTCCTTGACGGAGCACTATTCAATGGACCAGACTTTCTAGATTTCGAGCCATCCATGGGAATATCAAACATTTTCCCTAATTCTCCCGACTTCTTGATGTCACCACCAGTATAGGGCATGGCAACTGAGCTCATTGTCGGAGGCTTTTCTTTTGGCTGTTCTGGCCGGCCTGATACGTACAGGCCATTGCTGAGCTGATGAGATGGGAATCTTGAACCCATCAGGCTTTCTCAAAGCAGCTCAAAAGAGGCAAGTAATTACAAAACAGTACCAGTTTGTCCAAGTTGCAATCAAAGTAATACTGCAAAACAGCGGAATGGAAAAGGCAATTGAAACAGAATTTTAGCCATAATTCAAGACTCTAATGGGCAGATATCCATATTCATCTAGAGAGGAAGCATTAAAAAATATCCAATTTTTTTTTCTTGTTGAAAACCTTACGGAACTAACTCATTTTTTTCCTAGAAACCAGATTAAAACTGCAAATACAGGTAACAAAATTGCTATTCTGGGTTTTCCGGTACAGAATGACAATGTCAACAGAAAAGAGTTACTCAATTGTGATTCATTAGGCCAAGAGAACCACAGAGGAGTATTATTGAAATTGGAAAATTTATAAAGACATGACTGATTGAATTGAGCATGGGGATAAAGGAACGTGAGTGAATGAAGAAGACAACAAAGGATACGATATGACTGTGAAGGCCATGGACGAGATCAAATAAGTCAAGGAAATTTGAGAAACGTAAAGATTAAAGAGTTTGCTTGATCCACTGAAAGGAAGCTTACATTAAGAACTAAGAAGCAAAGCTAGCATTGACCTTTACTAGTGAATAGTGTGTGCATCTGGTTCCTATGTTCATTGTCAATGTACGTTCCAACAAATCCAGTAAGAATACAAGTGTATGAATTAAGAGCGTCTGAAGGACCAGTTAAAACAACGGTGAAGTGTGGATGAAGAAAAAGGAAAAGGAACAGATACTTAGGGGAAATTGAAGATAGGGTTAGTGGATCTAGAGGAAAGGGAAATGCGGAGCGACGGATCTCCCTCAAAATGCAAGCGTGTGGGGAGATCCATCCATAAATTAGAATTGATGATAGAAAAGAAAAGCAAAGAGTTGAATGCAACGATGAAAAGAATGAGGAAGGAATGAAGAACAAAATGCATAGAAGAGTGTGAATGGAAGGAGAGAAGATCTGCAGAAAATGAGGAAACAAGTGAATGAAGATGAAATACCTGAAAGCTGAAGGAAGATTAGATTGAAGAAGAGAATCAAAGAGAGTGGGGATGACGCCGAGTCAGAGACTGAGGCTGAGATCCCATCTTCATGACAGTATCCATCTCCCTCACTTTACACTTAGAACAATGAGCAATGAGCAATGAACTTCTCTCTCTCTCTCTCTCTCTCTCTCTCTCACCAACGCAAACGCAAGTAAGTAACCCACTATTAGTATTATTAAAAGTTAAAACTCTCTCTCTCTCTCTCTCTCTCTCTCTCTCTCTCTCTCTGCTGCAACCACTGGTAGGTTGTCTCGTCCCAGCAAAAACCACCAAACCAAGCAACATATAATTTATTTCCCAAATATCATTATTAACTCATCAAAACACACCTACTCTCTCCCTTCCTTTTTTTGTTATTCAAATCTTTTCACACATTTATTCATTTAATAACAAACCCAACCAATTCGCTTCTTAGCATAAAACGTGTATATTAATTTTATGCCACTTATCAAATTTTATTTCTTTTCAAGTATTACTATTTTGTTTTTATTAACTTATAAGCTAACCCCTAACCACCTTTACTGTAAAAATATAGTAATTGATTCATTGACAAAATAAGTAAATACACTAATTGAAAATTAAAAGTTTAATTTTTAACTAAAATTTATTACGTTTAGTTATAATTGTTTACATGTTTAGTGAAATTAATAAATAAATAAAAATATTTTATATTATGTAATTATTTTTTTTATATAAAAATATTTATAATTGTAAATTTTGTAATTAATTTGAATTTTTATCTTTTTTATTACCAAATTCTTATAATATTATTTCAAGACAACATATTTTATTAAAATAGATAGAATATATATTCAAATAATAAAATAAATAATATGATATTTTAAATTTTTTATTAAAATGAATATTATAATGTAAACGAAGTAATGAATAAGATGGTTTGTTAAAACATTGATAGTCAAAATAATAATAATAAACTTTTCAATTTATAAGTATAAATACTATTTCAAATAACATATATAAAACGTTATAAGTTTTCAAAATAACTTTTTTTTTTCTAAAATGTTTTTATTTTATTCAAATAAATTTTTAAACTAATCAAATAAATTATAAACAAATTAAAATAACTTACCAAACACACATACTTAAAAAAGATCCACCTATTTTGAGCACTCTCAAATCCCACGAAAACAAATAAATCCACTTTGTTCCATCTCATCTAAAAGGGACGGCACCCTTATATGGGAAGATGAAGAGTTGAGGTTAACCACACAAACAAATTGAGCAGTTATTTATTTATTTATTTATTTTTTTAAGAGTACTTTCGAATTTCGATTATGCAATCTGTATAGATTATACTTCGTGCATTAATTTACTTGAAATATTTTATTTCGTGTCTACCAGGATATTATGCGTTCTTGGCGCCTCGAAATCGTTTATTAGTCTTTTTTCTCTCCTTATCTATGTTGTAATGGGTTTGTACCAAATTAGAGACTATTAAGAAAAAAAACTGAAAAATTTTACACTCATCGGCAAAGCTATAATGCATGTTTCAAAATGGTTATTTTTTTAAAATTAAAAATATAAGCATATATAAAGTAACCTTTTGGCACAACAATTTTCAATACCATCAATGAAAAAATATTTATAAATAAAATTTTATACTACAAAAATTCTTCTTAGTTCTTTTGATATAGGAATAAAGTTAATAACTAAATTCAGAAACCTAATAAGAAATTGTTAACCTTCTGTCGAAGCAAAGATAGTCATAGGATGCATGTTTGAGATTGAGAGGCTGTCTGGTTGTGGTTAATGGTAAAAATTTTCCCCTTTTCTAATCATGCAACATGCAAATAATATATGGTTAGATACATCAGAGTGAATTTGTATATTTTAAAATATGAACGTAATTTTCCCTTAAAGCATACGAAAAACATTTTCCATCCATGACGTATATTTTATTCATCTGTATCCATACACTACTTACTTAAGGATCTTACATTAGCGTGCTAGATTAGCTATTTTCAATTTATAAACAGTTGCGGTACTTTGAACATAGTGAGAAGTGAATCGGTTCTGGTATATTAAATATATCAAGTTTAATATTATTTCCTCTTCTCCGTAGTACATACCAACTGTAATGCTAGTATATGTGATCTGTATGCCATTACATGCGCTGAAATGGTCAACATTGATAGCTACCTGGCTTAACACAAGATCAGGCCAAATAATCAGTAGCATCTTCAAATTTTGGCAACTGTACCTCGAGTTTGGAAGGAACTTTTTTAAATCCTTCCCCCTTTATATTTCTTCTAATATGATGTGACTTCGGATCTTAATTATAGCTGTTTAGATAATCCAAAGAACAACAACAATAATAATCTCGAGTTAGAACTCGATAGATTTTTCAAATCCAATTGAACGGACGTTAGTGGTTGCTAACTTTAAAAAAACAAAAGCTAGTGGTTGCTGAAATTGTGCAGCATTAGATGTAAGAGCAGGGTTACAAGTTTGCGTATTTCCAAAGACATCATTTCTTTGATCCTAAAGACAATTTCTGTTCGTTCACTTTGTTGTTAGACTGTCGGACCATATGGTTTTACATGCTTCAATTAAATATTTGCGAAAGTTGCCATTAAGAGATTGAGTTTCATCTTGATATATTGCTACATATTGGAGATGCAACTGTAAGTTTAAATTGGTTACGCAAAAATGGACAAGTATTTAAGGCATTACTTGTTGTAGGAAGGTATTTTTAAAATTAAAAGGAAAATTTTATTTCCCCTTCATTAAACCAGGCAATACTCAATGCCCCAAAAGAACACATTATAAAACGACTGGCAAAAGAACAAATACTTAGCTACAAAATGCCAACAAGTGATGAATATTGCAGATACTATAATGTTGTGTTGGATAAGTGGAAATAACTCAAAATTAAAAAAAAAGAAAAAGTATTAGATACAAAAGTGAGGGGATAATGTTTTTTTCATTAAAAATAAGGTAGGTACCTGACATGTGAGGAAATCATAAAAGCTGTGGTTAAGAGAGTTAATTAAATAAAGGATAACTCGACGACTAGAAATAGATGAAAACCATTAACAACTCCAATTAAAAAAATTAAAAATATTTTAGCTGGCGTTAAAAATATATCAATTGACATATGTTGAAAATGCCAACATGTGAAAACAAATATCACATGATACACTAGTGAGATTGCTAAGAAGTGTCAAACAAAAATTAAATAGATGGACATTATGATGTTGGTGACAAGAAACAGTATTCAAGTTGCCTTAATTTTAGAAAGAAACTCACAAAATTTATCTAAAAAGAAATCTTGTTGGCTTGTCGACTGTCACATGTAATTTCGAAGTCATGGAAGTTTGTATAAATGGCCCCTAAAAAGAATTGGTTTTTGACAGCTTGAAAAATGAAGTTATTGATTAAATCACAACTTAGAAAAAAACAACCTTGATTCATGAACTGGTTAGTCGGTGCATATGAGAAGGGTGTTATCTAGTTAGTTAGAAAGTGTTATCAGATTAGTTGAACGTAAACTAGTAGGAGAATTGTATCAGGAGTCTTGTTCTGAACAGAACGTATAAAATGAATGAGACTATCTAAGATCGCTATTGGTATTGGTGCAGACGGTAAAGCATACCCGTCCTGCTTCACCCACCACATAACCAAGACAATATCGAAGTGGAATTTATGCAGAGCTGGTATTGAAGAAGTCATTTCAATCAAGAAAATACAACTAACTTGCTAACCCAAAATACTGCATTTGAAAATGAAACGCCATGACCATAAGCACATACACAAGTACCAATCTGAAACAAAAGAAAAACATTGTATATAACCTAAGCTTCAAAAGAGTCGTTTATCAGAAGCCTCAAAAGCTATCAATTCATCCTGCTACCCAAGGAAAGAGAGAGTGATGAAACTGAACGTAGAATGCAAAGAAAGTGATAAAAAAAAAAGAGCAAGAAAAGTACCTGTAGAAAATATCACACAGCAGAATTGAGAATAGCCCCGAGAGTGCCCAAAACAGCAAAAGCGAGGAGAGGACTAACGTCAAGGGTATCAAAAACGGGGGGAATGATATTACGGAACAGGTTGAGATAAGGATCACAGAGGTCTCGAATTGCAGAGAGAGGTTGGCGTTCCCACGGGATGTTTGGGAACCAACTCAGCAAAACCCTAACCATCAAAACACCACTGTATATGTCCAGCCACTTCCCCAGTCCCGCCGCCACCACCGTCAGTGGCGTGTTCAGACCTCCACTCGGCTGGTCCCGCAAAGAAGCGAAGAACAACGCGCCAGTCGATACGCTAACGCTGTTCATCTTGCTCAACCAGCTTCCAACTGGAATCGCTTTCACCAACAACACGGCCATTCCCAGCAACGTCGTCACTGTACGAGTGCACCCCCGTAGAATATCGCTATCGCTTTGTCTGGACCTAATGACGGTGGTAACATTGCAGTGCGACTGGTGCGCCCTCACACAAAGGGATTCAGATTTGTATCTGTGGCTCAACACAGAACAGGAAGAAGACCTAGTTCGCCTGTGTTGGAATGGGTGAAAAACAAGATGACGCGTGGGAATGGAAGTCTGTGAAGCAACACCCACTGTCGCTGCTAACGACGCCATCGCCATCTCCGAAGTAGAGAGGGGGAGAGTTAGGGATTTGGTAAGGCCACAGAGACAAATGTTTATCTAATTATCTTGTTCTTCCTCAGCATGCGAATTTTTTATATATAAAATAAATACATAAACCTATAATTATTTTTGCCAGTATTATTATTATTCAAATCAAAACTTACCCTATATTTATTATTCAGAGCACTTCGAAATATTCTCCTCTTCGGTTTTAGTTTATGTATTGATATTGAATTGAAATTGATTTTCAAGTTTTATAATTTTTTTTCAACCAATGAAAATAATTGCTTTTAATTAAAGTTAATATATTTATTTGGCATTTTAAATCATACATTCTAAAGCATATTTAACTTAATTTATTTTTTATTTAGAAAAGCTATGATCAAAAGTTTGCTAAGAAGTTCAGAAAAATATATTAGTCAAAACCAAACATGCAAAGGAAATTTTATGCTGCACTCGTAAAATACCAAAGCATTTGGATGTTCTGTGCTTATTGCAATATGGCGACTATCCTCTCACCGGATTAACCAATAATAGAAAGAAGGTAAAGATCACTAGAACAGGGGGAAAACACGGAATTTGCAGTAGCAGCAGCAGTTGCTACGCAGAAATCTAATATTTGTGTCACGTAAAATGGTACCAGTAAATAACTTACAAATGATCTCGTAAACCGGATTCTAAAATCAATGTAATAGTCTATTGTTCGATGACATAAGCCAATCAAACCCGAATCCAAACCCTACCAATAAAATTTCCAAGAAAGACACATTTAATTTAAACAAAATTAAACATAAAGGAGGTCGAGCAAAACTATGAAACAGTGTATGCAGGTTAGTGATTTTTTTGGGGGGTTACATCAGAAAGGAAAAGAAAACGAGAAATAACAACTAAAGCCGCAGCAGAATCACCACCATGGCATTTGCAAGCAAACAAGGACCCAAGCCTGGGGGAGGGGAGTTGTACATTTTTAGAGAGGTTGAGCTTCTAACTCCAAGCTTCGCCAGGAAATCAGCAGTTATTTCCTTCCCCGAGAGTGTAGGTTAGTGACTTAATCCTCAAAATCTCCAGCATTCTCCAATAAGTAGTTGGCTGCCAATTGCTCATCACGGTCACATGCCAAAAATGCCTCTATGACTGAGGCTCTATCAAATCCCATAGCCTCAAGCTACAAATCATAAATCAACTTGTTAGGGCAGGAATGAAATTGGGAAGTATCAGACCACAAAAAGGAGAGACATACCCTTCCGATTGCCTCTCGCTCAGCTGGAGTAACATTGATGGCATGAGGCATGTCTTGCTCTGGCTGGTCAAATATATCTCTGACAAAAAACAGAAAGGGTTCCACTTCTTGTTCAAAATTTACATGAATGTAAAAAATCAAATGAAGCAAATAAACTTCCAATTCTTATTTTATAATAGGATATCAAGCTAACAAGTAGAAACGTTCCTTTCATGTCAAATATTTTAGGAAAAATTTTGACAAACAACAATTGAAATAGTATATGAAGGATAATGGTGCCACTAAGTAATCGTTATAAAATGTAAAACGGCCAGTTAAAATACAATACATATATGAAAAATAATAAACTTACCCTTCAGAACCGTCAACAGGTTCATTTATCAACTGGAGAAACTCCGCATGATGTTCCTGAATCAGTCTTAGAAGACCGGGATTCTGCTTACCAAGTTCCTGAAGAACAGGCTGCAATAGAAAGTGGGGATCATTAGACATCAACAAATGACCAAAAGTCAGGAAGGTAATTGAGAAAATGAATACCTGTAGAATTTGTGGATTGGATTGCACCATTGAACGCAATGCTTGAAACTGAAAAGGTAGACAAAGCAATGGTCACTTAAAAACTACGAAAACAAAGATTGAAGCTAGATACAACAATAACAAGCCTTATCACATTAGGTGGGGTTGACTACATGCAAAAGCTTAAAACTATATATATATATATATATATATATATATATTAGCAGTTTATTGCCTAGGCTCTGCTATCAATTACGGATTATTTGTAATCATAATGCATTAAAAATAAAAAAATAATTGTACTGATAAGGGAATGCTTCACCACTACTCCTTTTACTTGTGGAACTTTTATAAGATAAAAGGGTTGGAGGGAAGATTTAGAACCACACTTCTTCCTTTTAAGCATAGTAAAACATAGTACATAGAATGTCAGTTCACCAAGTCGCATGCTAGCACAAGCTTGCAGGAGAAAATTAGAGATCATAACATAGTATGTCACATTAGTTCATGTATCTTGGATCTATAATGCAAAGAAATGGTGAAACAAAAATAGGTGTGAATCAAAGGATTCCAGCTAGGTGAATGAAATGGATGAATGGTTCAAGGGTTATTTATGAAAGAAAGGTTTCTCCTAAGTGAAAGAGAAATTTTACTACAAAAACAATAATATAGTGATGCTTAGTACTGAATATTTGTTTTCGTATTGTTCAGCCTGTCCCTTGTTTGGAATAATTGGTAGTTTTACTGAATTTTCAAATAAGTCCCCAGAGTTTACGAGTTTTTAAGGAGTCGCTGCATTTCCAAATAATCACAGAAATTGATGAAGCAGCAAACTCACCTGGGGATTGTTTCTAAGGAAATCTAGAGATCCAAGTCCAGCACCAGTACCAGAAATTGCCTCCTGAAAAAGCTTCAGCTTGAAATACAGCACAAACAGTAACAAAAATGGATGCGAATAGCAAGGTAGATTACTTTTGAAGATTCATTCAGAATCACAAGTTTTACCTGTGGAAACATATTTAATGGAGATGAGTTAGGTGCTCCAGGAACTGCTCCAGCAGAAATCCCAGCTGTTTCAGTAGTCTGACTACCTGGGTAGTGAGGAACTGGCACAGCAACTTCTGCAGCTTCAGGGATTCCCTGCCAAACACAAAAACACAATTTTTTTTTATAAAAAGAAAAAAGATTTGGCAATCCATAAATATACAACAGAAAAATTAAGCAGTCAAGAAAAATGAGCAATTAGGACATACAGAATACAAGTAATCGATAGCACGCTCTGGATTGTTATAAGCTGCCCTAAGAGCACGACTAACTGTATCTCTGTCCCAGTTACCACCACCCATGTCCATAATTTGTTGAATAGTCTGTTCAAGATTACTACCAGCAACTAAATTTGAAGCAGCCTGACCATAAGTATCTGCAGACACACTGCAAACATGATGCAGATGAATTTGTCAGCAGGCCTGACAATAGAAAAGGGGGCAATAAAGTGACAAAAATCTTGTGGCAATAATATTTCTGGGCCAGAAGAAGAAGAATGAGGGCACAATGGTTATGATAAGCAGCCACAGAACAAAAAACCTGACATAATAACTAGGATCAGCAAATACCAATTTTTCTTTAAATGGCCTGTACATTAACCAAATATATCCCTCAGCGCATTCAATAATAATATTTGAATTGAAAACCATACTGCTTCTAATATTACAATGTCAACACCATTATAATTGATTTGGTTAAAAGAATTATGACCATCACAAAATTCTTGGAGTAAACAAAACGATGTGGTGAAGATTAAAATTCAAAGTACAACAAATAATTTTTTTTCTCTTGAGTGCATTACTAAGATCAAAAGGATAACATGTTGTCTCAGTCAAGGGACTGCATTGTGGCATCCTGAATAAAAGCTTAAGAAGAATTCATTAACAGTGTCTTAAGAGAAATGTGAGGACAAAAACCATACTTTGTAGTTGTGGCATCAGTGCCAGATGTACTGTTGTTAGCAGCCCTACAAAACCAGATAAAAGAAATTAGGAAAAAAAGACTAGCTGATATAAAAATCAACTTGATCAATGAAATTTTTTTTTAAGATGGACTCACTGAGTTTGTATTGGAGGTGGAGGAGCAGGTGTGGAATTTGATGTTGATATAGTTGTAGAAGGATTACTAGCAGACTGACACACACATGCACAATCACAAGCTAGTACAGAGAATGAAAAGAAAAGAAAACTTAACTGCCAAAAATGGCAATAAAATGAGTGAGCAATATATACCTGAACAGATGAAGCCCCAGCAGAACCCAATGTTTTACTCTGTAAATAGATTAGTAAAATTGCATATTATGGTTTAAAAAGTTAAAAGGCATCTCTTACTAACAAATTGTGCAGGAGCAAAATGAAAAAGGAACTATTGAAAGAAAAATGCCCATAATTGAGCTTATCTAATTGAAATAGCATAGTAGATTATGTGAACAAGATCTAATACTTTTCGTAATGTTCAGATGAAATAGATGGGTGAGAGAGAATCCAAGCAAAAGGTTCTTATAATTTTTATGTCATATATGATATAGGGAAACGCACTAAATCTCTATAGTTAAAGATTAAAAGAATAAAATTTCATTATCAATGAATAAAACCACTACATTTGGTTTCCATTTTAAATAAAGAAATAGTAACCCTGAGATGTTCATAATTGAGGGTTCAACTATTCAAGGTCTTTGAACATGAAAGAAATGGAAATATGAGAGAGAAATTGACAGACAATCAGTATGGTAGGTGACTTGCCAAGAAAAAAGGTTAACAATTGTTTGTCAAAAGTATTCTGAAGAGAGAAATATACTTTACTTAGCATGACAACGAGAAATCCATCTTCAGAGACTTTGTTCTCCACTAACGTAGTTTCATCCTTCAAAACCTTGCCATTATGAATTAGCAATTGCTGTCCACATGGGTAATTATCTTTGCCTTGTACATCTTCGATATTTTTCTTGACAGCCATAACCTGAGGTGAAAATGGCAGAACAAATTCAGCTAATAAACAACAAATAGACAATTTCAGCTGATAAACAACAAAATTCGAAATTAGTACTTCTAAAGTTTACCAAATATCACAGAGCCTGGTGACAAATTGAAATTCTAAGTTCTAACTATGAATTCAAATTAAAGCAAAATAGGGAACATGGAAGCATAAAACCTAAAACCACGTCAACACAGTGCCACCAACCTTAAATAGAAACAAAAACAACATCAGCATATAAGTATCACGCCGGGGACGTACAAAATCCTTATAGCAACAGTGTAGTAGTAATGATAACGATAGATGATGACAAGAGCATCCACAAAATAATAAATTAATTTTAGACAATGTTGGTAGGAAACACATGAACGTATGCAACACAAAAACAAACAAACAATTACGACAATGATTTGAAAAATAACGGAGAAAAAATTGGCTTCCAGAATTTGAAAACAAACCAAATCAATCAACATAACATACAGATTTTCCCACACTGAAAATGACAGGTCCAGAAATAACTGTGAGAAAGCAACTTGATACCGAAGACTGCAACCAGAAAAGAAAAGATAGACAGAGCGAGCTGAATTAGCAATGAGAATACTAACAGTGTCGGAGGGCTGAACCCTGATTTCGAAATGGCTCCCTTTCAAAGTCTTCACTGTGAGTTTCATGTCGGCGAGTTATCGGAGTGACGCCGGGAACGGCAGCGATCCGATTAAAGTACGGTGGGGGAGAGGGAAACCCTAGAGAGAGAAACAACTTCTGTTGCAGTGGCAGAGGATGAACACGTCAACGACACATGTATAATGCTCTTTTTTCCATTTTCTTTAATTTTCCTTTTTCCCCTAAATTAACTCTGACTAAATATTGTTAATATACTCTTTTTTTTTTAATTTCTTCTGGTTATAATTAATTTCTTATGTCTATTTTTGTTTTTGTAGACATTGACCTTGATTAATAATAAATTATTATATATTTACTTGATTTGTATACTCACATTATTCATTTTTTTATTTATGAGCTAACTTTTTCATTATTCGATCCGAAACAAATTATAAAACCTTTTTTAAAAATAATTATAAAAATTAAAAACAACTCGTCAAATTAATTACTAATATGAATAAAGTTCGAAACACGCAGATATTATAATATAACAAAAACAATCATATCATATTCTAAAAAACAACTATTATTCATGTAAAAGTGAAGATTAAACCATGGAAAATAATATATACTAATATAATTATATATTACCTAATGTAGTTTTGGAAGATAGTGCAATCACATGGAACTATGGAGTGCATTTTTATTTTTTTTTTGGTAAGAATATTTTTCCTCAAAAACAGATATCAACAATAAAATAAAAAATAACTGTGTTAATTTAAACTTTTGAAACTTATTTTAAGCATGTCAAATTTTATTGAAAACACAGCAGTTACTTCTGTTTTAGTTGCTTAAAAGCAAATTTTAAAGGGTAATTTTAACATTTTTAAAATTTTGATGTATAAATTATCTATGCTTTAAAATTTGTTATAACTAATAACTACCAAATTTATTTTACATTAAAAATAGTGTAACAATAAACAAAATATCTTAACTTAAATAATTTAATTTTATATATTTATTTATATTTTAAAAACCATTTTTAATTTTTTTTATTTATATAACAAGTATTATATATTGGAGAAAATCTTAGACCGCTACCGATACCTTTTTTTTTTTAAAAAAATAAACAGAGTTGGTTTATTGAAATTTGAATTTAAAATCACATATTAAATTCAACAACTTTTGTCAATTAATTTATGTGATTGGTACTAGATTTTGTCTTTAATTTATTTAATTTAATAAATAAAAATTTCATTATCATTAATATTTTTATTTATATTTTATATACAATTAAATCAATATTTTTTCCTTTAATAATTTATTACATCAAAATATCTTTTAATTTCCTTAATTATTTCAATAAACATTAAGTACGAGTAGAATAGGGTCACATTTTTTTAATTTATTAGCTCTTATGAAAATATTTGTAACTACAATAATGTTATTCATAAATTAATATTTATTTAACTTTTAAATAAATTTTCACATTAAAGTAATTTATCTATATAGTTAATAATAAACTTTTTAAACTATTTATTTTATTATATTAAAAGATTTTATGTCAACGTAAATTATATTATGTGATACTATATGCTAATACCGCAATAATTTCCTTTCACGTGCCAAAACAAATATTAATTCTTCTATCAAGAAACATAATTACAGATTAATCAATACAAATACTGCATTGAATTAAATAATTATATTTAATCCAAAAAATATATTTTTTATATTTTAATTTATTTAATATTATTTATCATTTTAAAATTAAGATAATGAATTATTAATTTTATTATAATATAAATATTTTGTTATAAAAATAAAATTCACAACTTCGTTAAATCTTTGCCAAGACATTAATGTCATTATTTTTTAAAAGAAAATTGTGATATTTGTTTATTCTTATTATTTATAACATTTATTTCTATTTTAATATAACAAAGGTGAGTAAAGTAAAGTTTAAGAAAATAAATAAATAATATTTATGTATAAATAATAGGGATAAAAAATAATATATATCACATATTTTACAGAATTTATTATTTAATATATAAAATGTTTATTATTAATAAAAAAATATTTATATTTTATATAAAACTAAGTTAATATTTAATTCATTTAATTATTTATAAAATCAAAGGCTATTTTTATTTTCCTTATTTATTTTAATCAACATTAAGTACGAGTAGGTCAGATTTTTAACTTATCAGCTATCACAGGAATATCGGTCACTACTTTAGCGTTGTTCTTAAATTAATATTGAATTATTTCATTGAATTTAACATAATCCATGATGATCCATACGTTATTTTACATTTGAGTAATAATTTTAAAACAATAAAATTTATATCCTGTTCGATATGTACGTCGAACTCATTCTTTTAATCACAGATATTTTAATAAAAATATAATTTTGTTCGAATTAAATAATATATTATACATTTCATTTTTGTATCTTTTTACTTTACAAGCATATCTTATGGAATTTTATATTTAACTAGGGAAGATTTATTTCATTTTAATTAATTATTAAATCAAAGAATATTTTTAATTTTATAAACTATTTTAATCAACATTAAATATAATTAGGTATTTATAAATTATCAAAATAAAATTTATAAAAAAATTGAAGTGTGTGTATATATACAGATATTATCAAAAAAATATTTTAAAAAATTTATATTTTTTTAAATTTAACATGTGGTTAGAATTAGAAGTAACATAGGGGATGGTTGTTAATTGATTGTATTAAAAAAAAAAAATGGGAAGGTGAAATAAGAATTGATAAATTAAAGAAATGATTGAGAGCAATGAAGGAATGTGATGCTATATTTAAAGTATTATGAGAATTAGCAGTGGGAGGGAGAGAGTTAGTTGCAGAAGAGAGGTGGCGGGAGGGATGACTTAGCGGAAACACTGGGCATCCGATAAGGCCGCGAGAAGCTGATAAGGAAAAGAAAAAGCCCATTGGTTTCACGAGAAAGCTGCGGAACGGACCCAATTACCCTTTTCTCTCTTTTCATTTCACATTCCTCTTCTCGCCACCACTCCTCACTCACTTTTTGCATCTCCCAATTCCATCAACATGAAGGACAAAGATAAGGAAAAGCTGAAGGATACCGAAAAGAAAAAGTTCCCCATCGGTGCCGACCATTACGTCCTGTACGAGGAGATTGGCCAAGGTGTTAGTGCTTCCGTCCACCGTGCTCTCTGCGTCCCCCTCAACGAGGTCGTCGCCATCAAAATTCTCGACTTCGAACGTGACAATTGCGATCTCGTAATCTCGTTATCTGTTTAAATCTCCATCACTTTTTTTTTTTTTTATGTATATTTCTTTAATAATGATATAACAATACGAACACGCAGAACAACGTTTCTCGCGAAGCCCAGACAATGATCCTGGTGGACCACCCTAACGTCCTCAAATCACACTGCTCCTTCGTCAGCGACCACAATCTGTGGGTGGTGATGCCGTTCATGGCGGGTGGTTCCTGCCTTCACATACTCAAAGCCGCACATCCCGACGGTTTCGAGGAGGTAGTCATCGCAACCGTTCTGAGGGAGGTGTTGAAAGGTTTGGAGTACCTTCATCATCACGGACACATCCACCGAGACGTAAAGGCTGGTAACATTCTCATCGATTCACGAGGCGCTATCAAGCTTGGCGATTTTGGTGTATCGGCTTGCCTTTTTGATTCAGGTGATCGTCAACGAACCAGGAATACCTTCGTCGGAACGCCTTGCTGGTATCTTCATCACTTTAAAACCTTACTCATTGCTGCAACTACTCCGCATGCATTGCAGTCTGCATCTCTAACTCTCATTTCTTCGTTACAGGATGGCACCCGAGGTCATGGAGCAGCTGCACGGTTATAACTTCAAGTCTGTTCTGTTCTGATTGATTTATCATTATATAACACTCACTCTGTGTTTTCCACTTTGCTCATCCTTTTATCGAGTTAATAGATTTCTCTTCACAATTCTTTCAGAGCTGACATCTGGTCATTTGGTATAACTGCATTGGAGCTTGCCCATGGTCACGCTCCTTTCTCAAAATTTCCACCCATGAAGGTGTGCATGTTATTATTAACTAATTTATTAAGGACGACCAACTCATCATCCTTGTTAGTTACAATGACTCTGATTTCATTGTGAAAATCTGCATAGGTACTGCTTATGACTTTGCAAAATGCACCTCCTGGCCTTGACTATGAAAGGGATAAGAAGTTCTCTAAGGTCACCTCATCTTACCTCAACTCTGCTCTCGATGAATGTATTACACCTAATTTCAACATTCACTGATTGCTCCTTTTTTCCTGTTGTATATCTTTCTTCTTTCTTTCCAGTCGTTTAAGCAGATGATTGCCAGTTGCTTAGTAAAGGATCCTTCAAAACGACCCTCTGCTGGCAAGTTGTTAAAGCATTCATTCTTTAAGCAGGCTCGCTCCAATGATTATATTGCACGGACACTTTTGGAGGGGCTTCCTGCTTTAGGTGATCGCATGGAGGCCCTAAAGGTTCCGTATTATTACCATATATTTCCTCCCTGCCCCTGTAATGATATATTATATTATTTATACGGTGATTTTTCTATCATAGAGAAAAGAAGAAGATATGCTTGCACAGAAGAAAATGCCTGATGGGAAGATGGAGGAATTGTCACAGGTAAGAACTACTATGTGTAATTGATTAGAGTAACTGCTTTCAGATGTGAGGACCACGAAGTTATGCCACTTGCTTTTAAAATATCATTGTTTTCTCTCTATATATTTTTCGATAGCAAGCTCTTAACGTCCTTGTGTTAATCCTCTATAGAATGAATACAAACGTGGAATTAGTGGCTGGAACTTCAATCTTGAAGATATGAGGGCTCAGGCTTCTTTGGTACAAACCGTGTCCAATCTTTTTTCCCTCACAATCAATGTGTGACTACTGAAGTTATAGACTTTCTAATTAGAGTTTTTATTTCTGCTAGATCCATGATTTCGACGATGCTATATCAGATATCTGTAATGCAGCAAGTTCATCTTCTTTATCTACGCTCGATGCACAAGATAAGCAATTGCCAAGTGCAGTTCACAACCCTTCTCAAACTGCTGATACGGTATTTATAACTTTGTTTTCTATACTATATATTAGGATTATATCTGCTGTATATATAAATATCTGGATTGTTCTTTGTTTCATTTTTCTTCTGTTTCTTGTTAACAAAATAATATTTTAATTGGGCTTGTTCTAACGGCTAATCCTTTACAGGAAGAAAATGATGAGGTGCGAAATCAATCAGCTTCTGTTCCGGTAGTTGATTCTGCAGTAAATGATGCAAAGTATGTTTCTAACATGCATCTGATGTCATATCACTAAATTATACTTTTTTTGGTCAAACTGTTAAAACTTGTGAGATAATCCACTTGTTATCATGTGTTCCCATTTCCAGGACTAGGTTTGAAAAATCTGATGATGATTCCAGCATCACCAGTTCAAGCCATGAACCGCAAACTTCTTCGTCCTGTCTCGATGATCATGCGGACCACAATGTTGGTGAAAAATCTGATATGGAAAATGGTGGAAGATTTGTGGAGGGCATGGCTACTCATTCTTTTCATAGAAGAGGGTGTTCATCAAGCATCTTACCTGAAGTTACTCTTCCACCTATTCGACCAGAAAGGTGAATACTAAAATCGTGAATTAAGTTTATTAAATTTTATTTTTTCTGGTAAATTGCATTGACTTTATTTCCAAAAACTTCCTTTGCATTTGCTTTGCTTGTTGTATTAGTTATTTTCATCATGGCAGAGATGATCATTTGGGCTGTGATTGCCAACCCTACCCGGGCCTTGATAGGCTTGATCATCACAATCATAAATTTAGGTTGCTTCATTAGTCCATCCTCTAGGATTCGTTGAACCTGGATCTCAAGTCATTCATTACACAGGCTTAATTCAAGAGGATGGCCTACTTTATCTTTCTTCCCTACATTAACAAAGTTCATTTTGTTACATGTCATGAATAACAAAGTTTGGAACCATATCCTTTATTCATTTGTATTGAATAGTTGTGCCAGGCTATGCTTAATGCAGTATTTCAAACAATGATATATCATTTGATGGTTAATCTGGTGTCTGTCATCACATTCCATGTTTATTCAATGGCTGATTTAACAGTACTGAGTTTTGCTAGCTGTTCCCACTCTCTGGTTGAAATTTGCTTTCTCATTTGGAAAAGGCCTATTTCATAGACAACACCCCCCCCCCCCTCTCTTGGATTATATAATTTATATGGTCAAAGGAATGCATGTGAATAAATGTTGAAAAACCAGATTAACATGTCAAAATGTTATAAGGCGATATTCTTTTAGGCTATTCATTTTGCAAATTAATTTGCTAAATTAATGAGATTAATCAGTGGTATGTGCTGGTATATATCAAATATTCTTACACCATTTAATAATTTTATATGAAATATGATTTTAATCAATCTAGCTGTTAATTTATGATTGTCATTTACCTTGATTGTTTGTGTAAAACCATGAAAACATTGAATAACAATAAAAATGTAATCAAATGATTTTTATTTTTATATTTCAATTTGTCTTGATGTATATTAATGAAGTACTAAAATTTTTTGGATGATGTAAGATTTTATATGTATGGTTTATATCATAAAAACTTCTGATCTAATAGCAAATTTTAATATATGTAGTAAAAATTTGCTATGTAATTTTAACATTCATGGATATCACTAATCCCTCCTATTATGATTATGGGGAGTTTTAAGTGTAGGAGAGAATGATTTACACAAGTTAAGTCATAGCATTTTGATAACATATAATTTACACAATTGTTATACAGCAGTTGCCATGCAACTTCAGCTTCACAGACAGGAGAGGATGTGCTTACTGAACTTCCTTCTAGAGTCTCAAAATCATCAGGTAACTGCTCATATTAGTTTGTCTTAATATATATATATATATATATATATATATATATATTGACCTATAGCTGCTGAGTTCTTGAAGGCCACAAGGATTACTCTTACATTTCTGTCTAATTGACCATTCTTGTGGCAGTTAATTCTGATGACACTGATGAGAAATCAAAGGTACCAGTTGTACAGCAGAGAGGACGTTTTAAGGTTACATCTGAGAATGTTGACCCAGATAAGGTAAGTAATAACTCTGTTACCGATCATTCTCCTTTCTTGAAGACTGAATACCAAGGGAAGTTTTCTTTCAGGTGGGCCCTTCTCCTGTACTGCAAAAGAGTCATAGCATGCAGGTTGGTGGTTTTGAAGTTTACATTAACCGTCGCTTTTCTTACCTTAGGTGGTGGAAATATAAGTTCTGGTCTAAACCAGCCTTTCAATAGCTCAGTTGTAATTTCTATTGTACATAGATACAAAAGATGTGTTAAATGTTTATTATAAAATAACTAGACCTACATCCAAAATGACATTTCTGAATTCCCTTTCACTTTATGGAGGTTACGGCAAAGTGTTTTACTGTGATCATATTATTATTGCTGTTGTTGTTATTGTGTTTATTATTATTATTATTATTATTATTATTATTATTATTATTATTATCACTGCTATTACTTGGGCAATAATGGAGTTTGATTTGCAAATAACCTTGTCCGAAAGGGCTACTGCCATTTTCTTTAATAGAAATGAAAATGTTGCATTGTGTTGTAGTATTGAGTTTATTTAGTTTGACGAATGGGTCTATAAACTAATTTGACAGTTGTTTTAAATCATACGTATCTCATTGTAATGACACGGGTGATGTAGGTTTTTAGCCAGCACAATGCTACTCCTCTGCATTCACCTTTACCATTATTACCAGCATCTACTGATGCCTCGTCATCAAATCTTTCTGGCTGTTCTCTGTTTCCTGTGTTGCACTCTGTGCTGCAGACAAATATTCTTCAAAGGGTATGTTCAGCCTTATGGTTAGGTCTCCTTCAGCTAATACCCAGAGTAACTGTGTTTTTTTTTTTTTCTAACATTTTGCAGGAGAGCATTTTAAGTTTAATGAAGCAAATTACTCCCAGTGACTCTGCAGGTTCTACTAAAAACACACTGAATATTTTGTTCCTGATTTTTTTTTCACTATTTTTTGTTATAATGCATACTTTTAAATTCTTTTTTGTCAACCGTGCAGCTGATGGCTCGTGTACCTCAGCAGCACAGATAGCAGCAACTGAGAAATCTTTGGTATGTATTTATAGGCTTAATTTTTATCATTGTAACTTGTTTGAAGTTATCTGAGAATGTTCCATCTGAGAACCATGTACATAAGGCTGCAGTATAAGAATATTGAATAATAATAACGCCAACTGTGTTTGGAGGTTGTGAAATTTAAAATTAATAATTAATATGAAGGACTTCTCAAAAGTGAATCTGCTCCATTTGTGTAATGAAAATTCTAACAAATGTCCCGTTTAGTTGTTTGAAAAAGTTTTTTGGGCGAACTTTGTCTAGTCCTGTATGCTGGATAATTTTTCAATGAAAACCTAGGGTAGGCCATTATTATAGCCAGTTACTTTATCGTGCTTTTGGGTATGCTAGGAGTTGATTATCTGCAAGATACATGAAAGAAGTTGTGCGTATTTCCAACCTCCTCTCTCTGAACATTGTTGGTGATTAGTAATTGCGATATGTTGGTAGAGTAATTATGGATTGTGGAACTTTTTTCCGTGATCACAAATATGTTTGAAGTTAGCAAGGAAATAAATTGAATTGCAAATGCAACAAGTTTCCTTGCATTTTTATAAAATTTACAGTTACTCATTACTTTGTATCTGCTCATCCTTGTATTAATTTAAAGAAAATACTGGTTATATTGTAGCTTGAAGCAGCTCACGAAAGGGAGAAGGAGTTACTTCATGAGATAACTGAGTTGCAATGGAGGTATTGTATTATAAAATATAGTTAGATTGTATGATGAAATATTGGGTGTATTTTAAACCTTGCATTGTTACATGTAGGCTTATATGTACCCAGGAGGAGCTTCAAAAATTGAAAACAGATAACGCCCAGGTTAGTATCAAGATATATTGCTCCCAATATTCTAAGATCTTTTTTCGGATAATGGATTTGACATTCTGACTTGTAAATCTTAGGTGTGATTGCCTTGACAATTTCTGAGGTGATTCCGTTGTTCAAGTGGATTCTAGGATTCCTCAATTTTAAGTTCTTCGTGGACACCTGAAAAAATTAAGTGCAAGAAGAAAGGAGAATAGTGACCAATACTAAATCCGTTGACCTAGCTATGGACACTTTTAGGTTCTTTTAATCATGTAGGTGATATAAAAAACTTTATCATAGTTTTCTTTTTAGTGCAGATGCATTGATGATAATTGTTTTTGTAAATTATTTTGGCAATATTTCCTGCTTGTAAATTATAATGCGCATGGTGCTTTCGGATCCCATACTTCCCCGGTGTTTAGAATTCATTAAATAATTTCAATGCCATTCGGATACTATATTCGAGATTAAAATGCTGAGCTTTCGATACTCGGCTTTCTGTGAGTAAAATATGAAGTTCATATATCATCGATTTTTAAATTATTAAGCACTCCAATAATGACCTATGAATGTGGAAAATTTATTACCTAGTTATTTTATTAAGAATAATGTTAACTAGTAGTTTTAAGATATTGGTGAAGAAATTAGAAGTGAAAAATTTTACTTAAAAACATAATAATGTACCCACCTCAATTTTCAATATATCTTAATTTTATTTTTAATAAAAATTTATTATTAATATTACCATAATCAATGTCCTTAAGATATTTTTTTCTGGTCAAACTTTTTAAATAAAAATGACTCTGGTTTCTTATTTCTTTCCCTAGTTAGTTGCTTTCATGAACATTTCTCCTTCGAATCACTAACTTTAATATCTTCCTCTCTTGGCAAAATTAAAATAAAAAGAAATGTAAGTTATTACATTTTATTAAAAGTAACAAAAAACTTACTATAAAATGCAGCTAAATGAAGAAATAAAATATAAATGTAATTTCAATGAGAAAATTATTTAAATTAAAGAAAATTAAAGTTTCTAATATAATTTTCAAACAAATTACATATAGAAATTATTTAATTTTTTCAAATTGTAATTGGTGATCACAACTATTTAGTTTGCTTTTCTATTTTTAATTCATAAGAATGAGGATGAAAAAGTTTGTATCGTTTGTGCTTGGTTTGTTAGTATATAATTTAAGTATATTTTTCATTTAGTTTAAAATAGAGTAGATTCAATTTTAATAAAATGTATTTTAAGTCATTGAATAATTTTAAAACATGTATATAAATTAATTTAAATCATAATTTTTCTTAAAATATATATTCATTAAAAAATGTGATAATTTATTTTTTAAGTTTTTAACAAATAAGCTCCTAAATGAGTTTCTTTTTGGTGAATGGAGAAGTATATTTAAGCACCATAAAAGTTACAAGAGTTTAAAATACAATCCATACGTAAAAACAAAATTGCAAATGGCTGATGAGGTAAGACAATTACGTTTAAAAGTAGTATTTGCTCTTATTTAGACTATTATGGGATCAATTAAATAAAATATCTCTGTCCCTGTTTCGGAGTCAAAATAGAGAAACGAGAAGTGTATCTTCTGGAAAAATATTACTCATCTTGTCACTAAAACAGTGTGAATAAAAAAAAAACCTGTTCATGACTCTCGGACCATTATCATGACTCGTACGTAACTGGTTACCATGGAATCCACCAGACTTTCTTGTTATTTTTATTTTATCGATGATGAATATAGTTTTTTTTTAACTGTATGATATATGATAAAGAAACAAAAATAAACTTCCGTTATGTTAAAAAAGGTGAAGTAGAATATATGTAAGGAAAAAAATACTTTTATAATTGTTAAAAAAATACTGAATATTAAATGAAAATAGTATAAATAGAAAGAAAAAAAAAAGAATAACTTGGTGAAGAAGATTTTACTGATTATAGATTTCAATTAAACACCATGGGTATCTGGAAAATTATGCATATGCAAAGTAATACTACAGTTTTAAATATTTTTACTTTAAAAATATTTAATTAGAACATCTGCAATTAAGAAAGAAGTTATTTAATGCCAAATATAATATTTTCTTTTTAAATGACAAACTCAAAATCTAGATAGTAAAATTTAACCAAACAATACCTTTTACGTATTATATTATATTAGTAACAATAGTTCATCAGCTTCATGCATATATGAACTTCTTACATACAAAATATGGATATATTAAAATTAAATATTTTGTAATATGCATTTTGAACTATATTGAATAAAAAATATTATTATATTTACATGAAGAACTCGTATAAATTTGACTAATTTTAAAAATGTTAAAATTTTGTGAGGGGATGAGTGAATCTTAAGCATTTTTGGAAAGGAGGGAGTTATCCATAATGAATGTAACGCGTTGATTACATTATATTAATGTATATGTGCGAATGCGTAAATAAATAAGGAATAAAGAGTCCCACATCACATCCACCCCTTAACTCTCTCTCGTGTCTTGTGTTGATGACGTTAGGTATTTATAGGATTGGGAAAGAGGGCGTTGCTTGTGATTTGTGATTTGTGATTTGTGAATCTGAAGAAAGCCAAAAATGTCACGAGAAATGGTTTACGTGCAACAGTGTATGGGCGTTAATGGCCTCGAGAAGGTCATTCTTCGAGAAGTCCGTGGCTTCTCCGCTGAGGTTTGATTATTCTGATTTCCATTTCTGATCCCATTCCCACATTTCACAATTCCATTCCATTTTCACTTTAGATCCATCATCGTCTCATTTATTTCTTGAAATTATAACAATTAATTGCATTACATTGTATTTGTTTCGTGCAGGTATATCTATACGGTGGTCAGGTTACCTCCTGGAAGAACGAACTTGGGGAAGAATTGCTCTTTGTCAGCAGAAAGGTCCAAGTTTCTTTCCATCAATACTGTTCTATTAGAGTGTGCGTCGAAATAGATTCTTAATTTTCAGGATAAAAAAGATAGTCAAATCTATATCTTTATATTCTAACACATAGATATGCCAATTAATTGTGTCATAACATTTTAATTACTTTCAGCTACATACAAAAGAAACTCAGACCCGATTATGGGTTAAAGTATAAAATGATTCAGTATTTATTTATTTATTTATTTATATATCTATATGTGCATGCGTGCGTCCATACGTGTGCGCACGTGTACACAGCAATGCATGGGCGCCAACATTTGAACGGTGTGACTTTTATATTTTAAATTTTCTTTTAATTGTGAAAATACTCATTATTGTAGATGTAAGAAGAGTTAGAAATTACATGCAGAATGTGAGATACGTATAAGATACAATGTAAAGACATATATATATATAATAGTTTAAAAAAAATACAGGACAACGTAATTATAATACAACGTACAAATACTTCAGAATTCAACTAAAATTTTACAGAAATAAACAATTCAATTCATAAAAGTTAATTCATGATTTAAAAGTTGGCATGAGTCGTTAGAGATATAATATATAATCTATTTTTTTTCTAATTATTATGATATTTTAATTTTTATTAGTATAAAAGTTTAAAAAGTAAAACCAAAACATTTATATGTAAAAAATATTATTTGAAAAACATTTGACATGTCTATTTCATGTTTGACATAAATACGAATCTCACATGGTTACAACACTACAGAATTATAAATTAGAAGTGTTTGTGTTTTTTAAACATAGGCTGACAGAAAAGTGTATGAAAAAAAAAGATATTGAGAAAGAAAAAAGGGCTGGAGCAACGTTGTTGTCTTTCGTCAAGTTTGTGACATGAGACATAGAAAAGCCTACGTAAAATGCTCTGGGGCCCCTAACTGCGTATGGCTTTAAAATTGCGAGCTTAAAAACATTTTTCTAATATGCTCATTCTGGTATGTATTTAGTTGTGTTGTAATTTATTAAAATTATAAACATATGTAAAATTGTTAATTAAAAATGAGATTTATATATTTTTTTTTGTAATTTCTAATAAATTTTAGTTAATATGTTTAAAATATTACATTAAAGAATGCGTTAACATTTTTCTATTACTGTTTGCTATGTTAATGAGTTCGATTTGTCTCTAAACCTCGCATAGCTCTTTTCTTTTGCTTGAGTCTTGGAGATTCATCTCTTTTTCACATGAATCACTGCAGGCTAATTTTATGCCTCCAAAATCCATACGTGGAGGGATTCCAATATGCTTTCCTCAAGTATGTGTGTCTTTTTGGGCTTCTTTATTTTTATTCCATTTAGTGTCTTTCTTGAAGTACTACTTATCCATATGCAGTTTTCAAATCATGGCTCTCTTGAGCAACATGGATTTGCAAGGAATAGGTTTTGGACTTTGGATCCTAATCCCCCGCCATTTCCAACCAATAGTAACAACAAAGCTTTCATTGATTTGATTCTTAAGCACTCAGAAGATGGTACAAAGAATTGGCCTCACAGGTATACGACTTAGCTTATTAAATAATATTACTAAGGGAGCTTAATATTTTATCTCACCCTTTTAGTTTCTTTTTCTTTCTGTTTCACTTTTTATCATTTGGTTTAATAACTTGGATTAAGGGAAAATATTTTATAATAATGGCTTACAGATATGAGTTTCGCCTGAGGATAGCTTTGGGACCCGCGGGAGATCTGATGTTGACATCCCGTATTCGAAACACAAACACAGATGGCAAATCATTTACCTTCACATTTGCCTATCATACATACTTATATGTTACTGACATCAGGTTTTATGGCGACCTTCGATACTAAGTGATAATCACTATCTTTTTCTTTTTCATGCAGTCATTCTCAATACATGTTTGCAATCTAAGCGATGAGAATATTCTAAATCAAGTTTAAGTCAAGTGGCATATGTTTGCCTCCTTTTAAATAAGTTTGTTCATTACTTAATTAAAGCATATTTTGTCATGTATTATTGCAGCACAGGAAATAAATGTCTCTTGGATGATTCATTTTAATTTGATATTATGTATAAAAGCAATTTATGAAGTTTTGGAAACTTAAAATCTTTATTTATGATCGAATCCAAATGCCCAGTGCCACTGGTACTTAAAAGTAATGCTTAACTTTCAAACATTCTTGAACAACATATGAAGGCACAATTATTATCATTTTTTTCGTATTGTTCTTCTAATAAGTTGTTTTCAGACACTTACATGTTAAAATATCGCGGCTTGGTTTTGGCCTTGTCTTGCATCATGTCAGAATTGCATTACTTTAGGATTTGCGACTTATGTTGTTTGCAAACTAATTGTCACCTAGCTTATGTTCAGTGAAGTGCGAATTGAAGGACTAGAGACACTCGATTATCTGGACAACTTGAAGAATAGAGAACGATTTACTGAACAAGGGGATGCTATAACATTTGAGTCTGAAGTTAGTATCTATTATCACTGAAATAGTTTCTTTTGTTGTTTATATTTTATTGGTTCAACTATGTGACTAATGCATTTTGGCTTTTTTGACGCTGAAAGGTGGACAAAGTGTACTTAAGCACACCCACAAAGATTGCTATAATAGACCATGAAAGGAAGAGAACTTTTGTATTGCGTAAAGATGGGCTTCCTGATGCCGGTGAGTTTTGCAATATTCTTCCTAATATACACAAAGTGTGATATGGGATGATGAAGGTCAGGAAAAAAATGAATGATATTAAGAATCATTTTCACAAAGTTAACTGCTTGACTTGTTCATATAATTTTGTGTTGAAATTGTGAATATATATCTACCAAAATTTCAGCTGTGAAGACTTAGGATAAGGAAACTGGTTCGGTTCGGTGTTTGTGGTCTGGTGTTAGAAACAAATTTGTTTTTGTGTTTAATAGTAATGTGAATTTTGTGTGCAGTGGTATGGAACCCGTGGGACAAGAAAGCAAAAACCATATCTGATTTCGAAGACAATGAGTACAAACATATGCTTTGTGTTCAGGCTGCTTGTGTAGAGAAAGCAATTACTCTTAAACCTGGTGAAGAGTGGAAAGGAAGGCAAGAACTATCTGCAGTTCCTTCAAGTTATTGTAGTGGTCAACTTGACCCCCGGAAAGTACTATTTAGCTATGGTGCCTTCTAACCTGCTGCAATCACAAACTTTCTCACATGAACTAGCCTTCAAATTAATCACTGGTTGTAACAGGTTATAATATTGTTTTAATTTTTACAGTTTAGTATTTATAATTTCAATTTAGTCTTTGCAATATATTCACATTGTAGTGGGTGATTATGTCAAAATTTCTGTAATCTGTTTTTCATTTCCAAATCATCCCATTTTGTGATCGATAAAGCACTGGCGTTGCTTCTATAGCTTTTTTTATTGTTTAACTTAATCTTCACCTGAATAAAGTTATTCTCACGCTCTCATTCTTTTATAATTATTGAAAATAAAAATTTATTGTTATTATTATATTTGAATAATTTAAAATTTAATATTAATATCTAAATCACGTGCATTAATAAAGATATAATTTAGTTTTAAAATATTTATTTTTAAGATTATTATTGTCTTTTAATTTTTCTATACTGTATGTGTTAGGGTGTATCGATATATGTTTTGTTTATAAATATATGGAAGTAAAATTTTCAATCGTCTCTCCCAAACCCAGCGTTGTTATTATGCCTACAAAAGACTTGTGTGAATAATTACAAATTCAAAACTTACATTAGGGTCATTTGCAACATATAACTCAACAGTTTAGAATTTAAAAATAATAACAAAATAAATTACACAATAAAAGAACGTAACTCGTCTTTGTCTGGTTGAAACTTTCTTTGAATGGTATATTAACCTAGTCTCGTATCTTGATTAAGTTCATCAACATCAATGAATTTAACTTTGATTTATTTAACTTGTATATGTTTTTCATTACTTGATCATGTATTGAAATACAGCTAAGATTATTTTCATTTAATACCACTAATATTTATTCAATAAAAAAAAACTCAAACAATTAACGTTTACGTTACATTTAGGAACATGTAAATATCTTCTATAAACTCCTTTCAAGACGTTAACAGCTATTATCGCTCGATCGCACTGCAGTCATATCTCATTCTTTGACCCAATTCAATTCTATAAAATGGATCCCAGCTACTCTTCGTCGCACATTCCCACAACTTGGTTTTCATAATATTCGTACACTGCTTTTATTTCTTATGGAGCAAATTAGTGGATGAAAATAGTTACGTGTATGAGTTTTATGCAAAGAAAAAACATTAAGAAAACAGTTCCCTTGTATTTTGCATACAACAATCTCTTGCAAAGGCTGATAGAAAGGTGAAGTGAAGGCCCAGTGGGCATTGGCCTGGCGGGATGAAAGCTGGGAAATTGGCCCATGGGCTTACGCCCATTTAACAAAAAACTGTCACGGTGCGGTAGGTGAAGAAGATAAGGCTGAGTGAGAACTGTGACCATACGAAATGGTCTTGCGGTAGGTAAATAATTGAAAACTAACATTAAAATTTTTTCGGCCAAGAGAAAATAAAAATGCAGGAACCTAAAATACTAGGCCTTTGATTCATTGATTTGACCCCATAATTGAAGAAATGATATTAACAACCAAAAAAGCATAACCCACTCGCAACTCTCACCAACCCCTTCTTCCATTCACTTATATTCACACATTAACTCACCAACCTTATATTACGAATATTTCATTTATTCCCCATTTTGTCCCTCACCAACCACCCTTTACCCACTGAATCCTATATTACAAATACAAAGTAACTCTTGTTGTGAGATCAACGTTCGAGACACACTCACTCTCTCTGTCTTTCAAACTGCAATTCCCTCTCAACAAATCAATGGCTATCGAGACTGAGAGAAAGCAACAACAAAAAGACACCATCTTCAGATCAAAGCTTCCCGATATCTACATTCCCAAACACCTTCCTCTTCATTCCTATTGCTTTGAGAACCTCTCCGAGTTAGGATCGCTTCCCTGTTTGATCAATGCTCCAACGGGTGAAACCTACACCTACACCGACGTTGAAGTAACCTCACGAAGAGTAGCCTCAGGGCTCAACAAACTCGGCATCCAACAAGGCCATGTCATCATGCTCCTTCTCCCCAATTCCCCCGAATTCGTGTTTGCGTTTCTCGGCGCTTCTTTCCGCGGTGCCATAACCACTGCAGCCAATCCCTTCTTCACTCCCGCAGAGATTGCAAAGCAAGCAAAAGCTTCAAACGCCAAGTTGCTTATAACTCAAGCTTGTTACTATGATAAGGTAAAGGATTTGGAATCGGAGGTGAAGCTCGTGTTCGTTGACTCTCCCCCCGAGGGCCATCTTCATTTCTCCGAGCTAGCTCTCGCCGACGAGAATGAAATTCCAGAGGTGAATATCAACCCCGATGACGTGGTTGCATTGCCTTACTCTTCAGGAACAACGGGTTTGCCCAAAGGGGTTATGCTGACGCACAAGGGAATGGTGACATGCACTGCACAGCAAGTGGATGGTGACAACCCCAACCTTTACTTCGAAACAGAGGATGTGATCCTCTGTGTGCTTCCTCTGTTTCATATATACTCCCTCTCTATTCTTCTCTGCGGATTGAGAGCCAAAGCTGCGATTCTGCTAATGCCAAAGTTCGAAATCAATGCGTTGTTGGGTTTGGTTGAGAAACACAGAGTGACAATAGCACCAGTTGTGCCACCCATCGTTTTGGCGATTTCAAAGTCGCATGATCTTCACAAATACGACTTGTCGTCTATAAGGATCTTCAAATCAGGAGGGGCTCCCCTTGGCAAAGAACTTGAAGACACGCTCCGATCCAAATTCCCCAAAGCCAAACTTGGACAGGTTAAGCATTTTCATGTCACTGCACGTAAATTTTATAGTAAAAAAATTAATTTCATTAAAAGTTAATAGCATCGCAGGGTTATGGGATGACCGAGGCGGGCCCAGTATTAACAATGTGCTTAACATTTGCTAAAGAACCCATTGATGTAAAACCGGGTGCATGTGGAACCGTCGTAAGAAATGCAGAGATGAAAATCGTGGATCCTGAAAATGATCGTTCTTTGCCTCCAAATCAACCTGGTGAAATCTGTATTAGAGGTGATCAAATCATGAAAGGTATTCTATCTAACTCAGCACACCATCTAACTACACTTTCTGGTTTTAATGGTTTCAACTCCTAAAAAAATATTTTTTTTAAAAAAGTTTTAAAAATCATGCATTTTTAGTCTTTAAAAAAATGCCATATTTTCAAAACAAAAAGGATATTATATTCCTTTTCATGTTTTGATGAAATATAAGTTCCCAACTTTATATAACCCATGATTTATGTGGGTTGGTTGACACAAGGATTTGGCACTTCATTTATTGCATTGGATGGAATTAAGTAAAAGACAGTATTGTAAGAAATTAACACCTTTCTTTTGGAATTGGGGTCTTGTTCCTTTGAAATATTGGTAGTTGCGTACGTAGCTTTCTTTCAATCCAAAGATAAGCCCCACCAGTAATGGTCTTGGTAGGATTTCAGTTTTGGCCAACTTATTTGACATGTCCTCACGCCAACCATCCGTAGCACTAGCAAGCAATCATGTTTTAAGGGTACGGGTTCATTTGTTTGTGACTAATTTAAGTGTTGAAGTATCGTGCAATTAGGAAATGACCTTTAAACACGTTTAGAAAAGGTTTAGAAAAATATTACTTTTTTAAACTCATTTTATGAAAAATTGATAAAATTTTAAAATTATTCATACAATAAGCCAAGGACAAGCATTCTATCTCAACCTTTGACTAAGGTTGAAGTATCTTCGCATTTAATTTGTTAAGGCCTCTCCAACCCAACAACAAATCATGAAATAAATCATAGCATCGCAAGCCAACCTCGAGCAAAATTATTTCACCCAAATTTTAGTTCAACCAATTATAGTAAAATGTTTAAAAAATTATACACATGTTAAACCAATATTTGACACGTACTAAATTGTAAAATGTTTAGGTTATCTAAAGGATCCAGAAGCTACTGAGAGAACCATAGACAAGGAAGGATGGTTGCATACAGGAGACATTGGATACATCGATGATGATGATGAATTGTTCATCGTTGATAGGCTAAAGGAATTGATTAAATACAAAGGGTTTCAAGTGGCTCCGGCTGAACTCGAAGCCCTTCTTCTCTCCCACCCTAAGATCTCTGATGTTGCTGTGGTCCCGTAAGTTATATTTTACATTCATTGTATTGAACGAAATCCCTTACTCTTTGAATTACTTAAAAGATATATTATATTATAAATTTTCAGAATGAAAGATGAAGCAGCTGGTGAGGTCCCAGTTGCATTTGTGGTGAGATCAAATGGTAATACCGACACAACTGAAGATGAAATAAAGCAATTCGTCTCTAAACAGGTTTAAGATGTTTCCATCATTTTTTACTTGTAAAACATACTCCTCACCTTTGAAAATCTTAACAAGATTTTAATATATACTGCAATCCACCTATTTTCGTACAAATGTCCATCTAATCTAGTGTTTTGTTTTGTGTGCATGATGATGATCACGAGCAGGTAGTGTTTTATAAAAGAATAAACCGAGTATTCTTCATTGATGCCATTCCCAAGTCACCATCAGGCAAAATATTACGGAAGGATCTAAGGGCAAAGCTTGCAGCAGGCATTCCAAATTGAATAATCTATCACTATAGAACGATATTATATACGTATACCATATTACACAAAGCCCGCTTAAGCTTCAAAATTATAAGCCAAGCGAGGCTTAAGGCTTGACCACAATATGGTATATATATGCAAACGTTGTCAGCCATGTATGAGTAAATCATTGTGATGCTCTTTTATTTTAGAACAATATATGTAGTGTAACAATTTGGTACAATCATGGGCTTTATTTCTTCTACTACATACACACAAGACGTGTCCTTGCTTATTTTTTTTTGGATAATAAATTTGACTTGCTTCCACGCACAGAAGACATGCACATAGCAGAAGAGTCATGCTGACGTGAGTTTCATAACTTGTGTTCATTGGCTGTTTTATTGGCAAAATGAATGGCTTATTTATTAAAAATAAGAATAAATTAATTTTTTTGTGCAACACAAGAATCCTTTTCACATGAAACAACCATGTTTGAGTCAAGAAAATCATTATTCACAGTAAAATTCTCTACTGTACGTTTAGAAATGATTTTTTTAAGAAAATAATTGCTTACTTATTAAAAAAAATGATGTTTACGCGGCCCTTTTTCTCGCTATACTATATTTGCACGTGGTCGTAGTCTCGTAGCTTATTCGATCCACCCTTCTCTTCACCTTTTTGTCGCAACTCCATTTTGAAGTGCGATTCTTTCATCCAATTTAGACACAATTTAAATTAATTTCATTTTTTGTAACACAAGACGCTGCTTTATATCAAGTTCAGTATTAAAGATATTGACATCTTCATCAATGACACTCCTCGTTACCCAATAGATGCAAATTTTCCTCTATTTATTCATCGATTTAGAAGTGAAAAATATTAGGATAATATATTGTCTATTAGTAATAATTTTTAAAACTGATATTAATTTAGTTTAATTTTTGTTCAAGAAAGATTATATTAATAATTGATAATTTTCATCTATTAATAAAAAAAAATTCTGTTTTTTGGGCTAACCATAGGAACCAATAAGCGACTACATCTATTAGAACCCTTAAAATATAGCAAATACATACACAAGCTATGCCTACCAGAGCATGACAAAGTCAAAAGGAAACGAGTTTTACGAGCATCTTACTACTTTTCACTTACATTTTCAGTCAAAGATTTTGGGCTTACATAACAAATCACGACTCACGACCAATTCTTTAAGATGATTCATGTTTCAAAATAAAGGTAATTTACATGGAATTCTCTAAAGGTTTTCGTTTTTTTATTCATTTTTGTATTTAAAATATTATACATAAAACAACTTTATTTTTCTTATTAAGTAGGGTCAGTTGGATAAATCAAACAACACCACAAATATATACCTGTCATATATTAAGCTTATATATATATATATAACTATTTATCTCTGAATCCTTTTTCCTGGTTTAACTTATATATTTTTTTCGATTTCTCACTACCTTTAATTATTGGACTATCTTTTATCTGGAACCCTCCTTATTAGTGCTTCTTCTGATTCTCTCTACACATTTAAAAATATTTAAGATAAAGCTCTAATAATTTTCTAATGCAACTACACCAACTTTTTATTTGATAATTTGATTCTTAATTCTATCTTATACCCAACATTCAATCTCATATAACATTGTAGGTCTTATAGTTGTGCAGTAAATTTTTATATAAGTTTTACCAAAACTTTTTATAAATATAGTCATAAACACAAAACTGAAGACATTAATTAGTATAATTAATTACTTCTAAATTAACATAAGGCACTAAATTTATTTATTCTTATTGTGCCAATGTAACACATAAATGTCAATATCCCACTCCTCCGATACTCCTAACTCTTCTCAAGCTGTTTCCTTGGATGATTGTGTTTGCTTTTACTTTATGGATTGATTCATTACATCCCAACAAAAATATTTCTAACCATAAAATATTGTTATAAGATGTTGTGGTAATCTTATTAAAATGTGTGTTTTTTTTTTATGTCAATGAATTTGACCTCTTAAAGAACATGACAACTCGATCTGGAAAAACGATATAAAGTAAAAGAAAATTACTTAGATCAATGTTTTACATTAATGTAACTTATATTTATATGAAATATCGAATTAATTAATCACTTCAAAATATTATAGAAATTTTAAAATCAAAACCCAATCTTGTACATATGAGCAAATTATATTGGTTGTCTGAAGATATTTTAGTAAGAATATTTGAAGTTATATTTTACAACATTTTTGTTGAATTAAGACTGTTTATTTCTACATTTCTGACGGAAATTAAGTGAAAATAATAATTTTGCTAGATCGGAGAAGTCAGTTTCTATCACCTTCGAAACAGGCTCTAAATGTAGTAATCTACGGCCTTGCTGAATTAGGAATCCAATTCTTTAGTGGAGTTCTGTGGACTCAATTTGATCTTGTTTGTAGTTGTGTGAATCCTAATTGGTATTTCTATTTCGAAATTTCTTAAATGCTATGCACTTGAAAACAGAGCACTAACGGGCAAAAAGAATAGTTAACTACGCATCGTAAATCACAATGCAGAAACAGGCCAACAAGCCAATCCAAAACTTCTCTGTACGGAAAATGTAAGATCCGGAAAAAGGGTTACAATATATGCATCTAATGCTTCTTTTTCCAAAGCATTATCCTCAACAGCAGCTAGCTACTAACAGCAAAGATTCATGCACAATAGGTGTGTTAGTGCAATAGAATTCTTATAAAGGTAACAGTGTTCACACATGCTCAGTGACTTTGGACTCGAATCCAAAGACTTCTAACTTTTAACCCAAACAAAACATGGAGGACTATAGACACGAATAATTGCTTCCGTTCCCTGACTGATTTCTTCAAGTGCAATAAATATGTAATTTTGTACCCCCTTAATATTTTTTTAATGGAGATCCTCAAATATTTGATTACAATCAAGTTCTGTCGTCACTACTTCTCAACATAAAACCTTTAAATTATCAGCCCTTTAAGATGAATTTGAGAGAAAATAATAATTGAAAGGTCCAGAACCAAAAATTTAAAAGATTTTTCACAACATGCGATGTTAAAATCTCAAAAACAAAAAATTGAGATCTTTTAATTTTGATTGAAATATTTTTAATTGGAGTTTTAAGTGGAAAACTGTTTAATAAATTTGGTTCATAGAGATTTTTAAAATTTTGAGAATTTTAGGCAAAAGATATTGATGAAAAGACTTAATTGTAGCAATTATAAGAGTTGAAAAGCTTGATTGAAACTACGAAATTGAGAGACTAAATTTGAACCAGAAGATTATTGAAGAATCAAAATCATTGATGGATTATAATACATAACCTAGGAGTACAACTAAACATTTTATTTAAGGTTTACAATAACTATCTCCTTGTTATTATTTGCATATGATCCGGTGAAGGCACACTATTAGCAGCAAAATCTGGCTGGCCTAATATTATTTCCTTTTCATGTGTTCACATGCACTTTTGGACATTTATATGGTTGGCCAAACGGTGAACGCACTTGCTTGCTGCTCTCTAAAAGTCAACTGTCTCGCACTTTTGTCCACTTTGAGCTCAGCACATCGGTCTGCTAATTTCTCAGAATGAAAATATCAAACCTTATGCCTTTGCAATATTCAACTCTCTGACCTACTGTAATTATTTGAATAAACATCCCAGTTCCAAATCAAACTATTTTTAAATGCAATCCTTTTTCTAGGGTGGGGGTTTGTCATGACTTTTGAAATTGACTTTAACTTTTCAGTTAACCAACTTCGCCATTCAATTTAGCTACATTCTCAAACACTTAGTAGGGGAAATTTTTACCACATGTTAAGACAGGTTTGACCTTTTAGGATAAGAGGGACGAAGCTGAAGCTCGCACCTGACTTAGAATAGCTCACTAGCGTCTTCAAGTGATTCGAGATTCTTGCTATAGCAACCAACGCATGTGCAATAAAAATTTCCCACTGTTGATCTCGTGATGATTGGTATACCTTAAAAGTGAATACATACGTCTCTCCCCTTTAGAGTTCAACATTAATCTATAGCAATGATGGCATGGCAACACAAACCTCTTCCCCCACCCTCCACCCACCTATTTCAAGCAAGTACCGGATTTGGAAAATACAGTATTGTTTTCCTGTATAATTAGAATAGCCATCCCTGACTGAGATAAAACCACACGGAAAGGGAGACAAACAAGTGCACAGCCAAGTCGTGAATAAGGAAATTTACAAAACCAAAATGGAGAAATATGGGTTTTCATATTTAAAGTAAAATACCTTACACTTAAAATGTTGCAGCACAGATAAAAATTACGATTCCAACTACAACTAGCGAGCTTTCCTTCTTTTGAAATATAAAGCATAGCCACAATAAGGCAATCAAATAAGGCTTAGTTCGAAGTATTTAGAAGAGAATATTACCTAGCCCAAATTGGCAAATCGTAAAGGGAACAATGGATGTTCAAACTTGATAACAGCGATCTCAAACTCAAAGTGAGAACTGAGAAGTCTCAATTACCCACCAATCAATATCATCTACGGGAAGACTAGGGAAGACTGAAAGAGAAACAAAAGGAGCCAAACCAAAAGCGTACAGCGAGATGAAAGTGAGGAGTAAACCAGCATAAATTCCATCTTCCACCTTTCTAATTCTACCAAACCAACTAAGGCAGCATGTTAGAAATTAGAATAAATTTCAACACAAAAAGGTATAGAATGTTTGATTTCAATTAAATGCAAATGAATTCACATTTACTTTGATGCTACTAGTCGTAACATCTTAGTTGGATCCACTTTTACAGGCATGTTTGATTTCAGTTAAATGCAACTGAATCTACATTTACTTCAATGTTACTAGTTATAACGTCTTGGTTGGATCCATGTCTGCAGGCATGTTTAACTTAACGTTAAATGCAACTGAATTCAAATTTACTTCAATGCTACTAGTTGTAACATCTTTATTGAATCCCCACCTGGAGACTTTTTAACGCGTTTTCAATCACACACATGGCAAGTAATGTATGAGTTTGAAAACCGTTTAAAAGCCTATAAACGTGAATCTAATGCAAAAGTTATAACTAATAACGTTGAAATACACGTTAAAAAGCCTATAAACTTAGATCCAAAGCAAAAGTTATTACTAATAACTTGGAAATAACCGTGTACCCGTATCCTAGCATGAAACCAAACATGATATTAGATTACCTATTTTTTAAAACTTAGGTCCGTAGTCATAGACGACTAGTATCTATCTATTAGCAACCATCTCAAACCAAAATGCAAATTGTTCCTTCCGGTGCGCTAGCTACAATGAGGATTGAAGAGACAGCATTCAATCCGCTGAGTGGGGGCAGCCAACACAATCAGAAATAAAAAAAACACAGCGAGTAAAGCAGAAAAGAGAAGCAAAGGCAAACATGGCATGTTATGTAAATGGCAACGGTAAGAAGTAAAGAATGAATGTGTATGAAATTTAAAGAAAGTAGATTGCATTGTGGAACGTAGGTACGTCCTCCAAGTCTCGAACAGCTCAATGGATAAAGGTATCCATGGAATTTGCATATAATTTAATAAATAAAAAATTACAGAAGCAAGAGAGGTAAGTAGAAGTAGCTAGGACGAAAGAGGAGGCCTGATGGGAGGAGGAGGGAGGAGTTGATGGAGGTTGTGGTTGTGATTGGGGCCAGGACTGGGCAGAGCAATGAAGGGGTGTTCGAGCAACTTAGAAGCAGACCATCTGCGAGAGGGATCGCGCTGCAAACAGCGAGAGATGAAATCCCTGAACTGAGGAGAAGCAGAAGGAGGAGCCTCAGGAGGCTGAGACATACAAATAGCACACATCAAGCTCGCCCAATCACCTTGCCTACCAACAGCAAAGGGGAATCTTCCCATGTAGAACTCCAAGATGCTAACACCAAAGCTCCATATGTCTCCAGCGTATGCGTCGTATTGACCGTCATTGATGTCTGTATTTATCCTCTCAGGACTCATGTACGCGATCGTCCCCACCGACGAATTGCAAGGATCCATCGTCTGATTCAGAATCCGACCAACACCGAAGTCAGCGATCTTCACCTGCTTCCGCGAGTTTATCAGCAGATTCGAAGGTTTTATGTCTCTGTGAACGATGTGTCGACGGTGAAGGTACGCAAGCCCCCGCAGAATCTGCCGAGACAGATCTGCCAGATGCTGCTCCTGAGGGATGTGTTTCCCCTCCAGAGAACCACCGTCCATGAACTCCAACAGAACCTGGATTTCGCTGTTCTGATCGTACATCTCGTGACACTTAACCACGTTCGGATCGTCCACGTCGCGCAGGATCTGGATTTCCCGGTGGATCTGCCGCCGCACCGACTCCTCGTGATGACCGTATATCACCTTCAGAGCGTACACGCGACCGGTTGTCCGGTGAACCACCTTGTACACCGTCCCCCCGCTCCCGCTCCCGATGCGGTTCTGCCGCTCCAGCTCCGCGAACGGAATCAACAGCTGGTTCGCCGCGGACGTCGACGTTGCCGTCGTCGTGGACGGTGGCAGCGGAAGCGGCACCGCCAATTTGGTGTCCCTCTGCGGCAGCGGCAGGGTGAGGTCTTTGCGGCGGCGCTGGGAACGGTCCTTGGGGTTGGATGCGGAGGCGGAGGAGGAGGAGGAGGAGGAGGAGGCGGCGGGCGGTGTCAGTTGCTTTGGCCTCATCATCTCATCTCTCTCTGGAGTATCGAAAAATTGTGTAATTAAAATATTAATAAGAACAAAAAAGAGAGGGGAAAAGCTCACATCATCATGATCATCATCATCATCATGTCTACGATGATAATATCTCTATGGAATCCACGAAAACGGAAATCATTTCGCAGATCATAGCAGCGAAGAGAAGGTTCGAGGAAGCGTAAGAAGCGAAAGGAAAATTGAAAATTGAGAATTGAAAGAGGTTTGCTTCAGATAGATAGATAGAAGAGAAAATAAGAGGAGGTTTTATTTGACAATTATATTTTGGAATTTTAAATAAAATAAATAAAAGTAAATTGAGTTGAGAGGTGCGAGGGAGAGAGAGGTAGCTATCAAAAGAGGGAATCCAGATTTAAAAGGCATGGGGTCCACGCGCCTCCAGGGCCCGTGGGGAACGTGGACCAATTACGTTGCAGCGCCCTTCTGATTTGCGTAGACTGGGGTGTACCCTACATCTACATGGTTGGATCACACCACACATGTATCGTACACACTCCAAAGATTATATATATAAAAAGAGGTGTACCTTCCCTTTTTTTATTTTTCCCCATTCATAACACGCAACAACTCCATATCTACGCCTCTACGCACATCTGTCAACTTCATTTCCTATTTCTCATTATTTTCTCCCCCTACACTTCCTTATGTCTTTTTTTCATTTTTACTCCACTCTCTATAACTTTATAATAATTATCCAAATTTCCATTTCTTTTTAGATCGACCGACTTATTTTTAAATTATTTTCTTTTTTTCAAAATTAAATTAACTAAATTCACTTAAATAATTATATTAAATTGTGTTAAGTCATCACGATTTACGTGGTTAAACTTATATTTTTTTATTTGAAAAACATCGTTATTAAAGTTAATTGTTCACCTCTCAGTTTATAACTATAATAACTCAACACCACTCTTGGTAACTTGTCCGGATAAATAATTAAAAAACTATTGCAATAATGATTTGACAGTTATTAGTAGTAATGACTAATAAACTTTATTTTTTTCTTTTGCTTATTTAATGTAGGATTAATATTTAATTAAAACATCGTTTAATTTATTACTTATCAATTTAATAATGCTATGAATAAAATTTTAATATTATAATATACAGGAAAAAGGAACAATTCACTCCCCTAGAAGATATGAAGAATTTCATATAAACTAGATGTAGAACCTGTGCTTAATTTATACAGGTGTCTTAACTTCAATTTTTTATTGCAAGGCATCGTCCTAAAAAAAGTATATTGGCTTTGATTTGATGCAAATATATAGCCTTTTCCAATTCTAAAACCGTAAACCGTTAATCGATGCATGTTTAAACTTGTACCAAAATAATTGTTTACTATGATAGGGCGTGTTAAGGAGAAGGCTCAAAAGGTTGGAGACATTGTTATTCTTGAAGAAGAACCTGACATTCAAGGAATAACATACGCTATTTTGTAGTTTCCTATTATTGTGGAAAGCAAATGACAAGGATCCCCAGTTATTTTGGGCAAGATATGGCCAAATCGTATGCTAAGAACTTTTTAATCGTTATATCATGCGCGCATTCCTCGCAAATATGAAAGAATGTGATGGCCAGACATTGTATATATGTAAAAGGTTTTTGATTTCTTGGAAGGGATTATTATTTAAATATTTTAAAATTAATTTAAGATATATAAATAGTTTCTATTATCTCATAAAAATTAAATTCCATTAAAATGATTGTACTAAAAAAGTGAACTTCCAATTATAAGAGCAGGGATTGCTATCTTAATCATGGTATGGGCAATATTGATATTCTAATAGTGAGTGCAAAGAGAATTATTAAAACATAATAATCCTAATCAAGTTTTTTGTTTTTGATTGCTTCTTGTCATGATTAAAAATACGTAATTTCATCGTTAAACCAGAAAAGAAAAAGCAAAAGTTAGTTCGATATCCATAAAAGGAATACAAAACGGGAAGAGGGGGGATTTAAAAAGTACTCAATGGTTTTATTCTATCCAAGATCAAAGGGTTTACGTTTTCTCATTTCACTGAATCGAGTATGTATAGCATTATAGCGATATTGCTTTTTCTTTTTCACAGACTAATTGTTGCTTTTTTGTAAACACCAAAAGGAGGGACACATGACCCAGCCATGGGGCATGGCAAGAGAAGCTTTTCTATCTCTCTTTTCATTTTTTTTCCCTTAATGTTGTTTTCTGTTTTTTTAAAGGCAAATGAAATCTAATCTCACAGTTTTGTTATAAGGTATGTGGTGGGTGCGAGATGAACAATCTTTGATTTAACACCTAGTACGAATGTGACTGGTGAATAAAGATGAGAAATTTAAAGTTGTGTTTGGTTTGGTGCCTGGAAATCAAACTTTGATTTGGAGAAAGTATTTTGCATCAATTCATGTCCATGTGTTATTTAATTAACTTTGAGATAATATATAATATTTTGGATTCTAAACTCTCAAAACTTTAGAAAGAGCTTATAAAAATGACTTATAATTTTATAATTTATTAAAATAATTTTTTAATTTGTTTTTATTAACTTCTATAGTTAAAATAATGTCATAAATTTTATATAATAAAAATTCATTTAGTTAGTATTTAAACAAGTCGCTTATGTAAATACTCTGTTTATTTTAATGTTTTCAAAGCGAAACAGTATTTTATTACTTCTTTCCTCTTTCCTTGTTTTCTCCTCCTTCCCTTTCAAACCATTTTCTTCTCTCCCTTTGTCAAAGCCTAAATGGTGGCAACTGACATTTTTGTTCCTTATTTTCCTTCGATCTCCTCCTTTTTGTTGCTTTGCTGAAAGTGCAGAGTTAATTGTTTCCTTATGCATTTTTGTTTGACGTTCAAATTTATACTGGTTTAAAGGTCAACCAAACCTTTGAACCATCTTATGTGTTTGTTTGTAACCCAAATGGTGCTATCCTCCCTGACTTGTCATAGATGAACTAGGGTTTGTTTCGTGGCACCTTCGGGGCAATGGGACGTTCATCATCGCAAGCATTGCCCGTCTAAGAAGCAAAAGTCCTGACATACCCAAAAGAAGGACCAAAAAATTGTATTTTTAGTCTTTTCAATTTGTCTTATTCACGATTTTAGTTTTTTGTAATTTTAATTGTATAAATTCAATTTTTAAATTTTTAATGGATGAAATTAAGTCTATGACTTTATATTTTGTCCAGTTATTAATGTAAGTTTGATGGAGACCTAAACATAACATTTCTTAGTTTGACTTGGCAAAAATATTATTTTATTTTTTAGTTCTCATTATTTAATTTATACATGCAGTTTAAAATATTTTAATTTAAATTATTCACATTCATTTTTTTTACTTTTAAATTAATTTTAATCGTGCTTTTAGTCTGTATATATTTTTGTGAAAATATACCGTATCAAATATGTTTAACATCTATCTGGTAAAAGTCCTAAAAAATATCTATCTTGTAATATATATTTAATTTTTTAAACAAATTAGTACATATTATATTTCATTTTTACATCAAGTCAATTTAATCTTAATTAAATTAGTTTTTTATTTCATTTTTTCTAATAAAATTTTACTAATATTAAATTAGTTTATATTTTTTATTTTTATTTTTTCTAAAAAAAGACGCTAACAGCCCAGGAAACAACAGAAAAAAATTAGAGACCCAACCTAAGGGTCCAAGTGATTAATGAATCAAGGCAAAGAAAATGACAAAGAGAAAGGGGAGCATAATCAATACAAGAAAAAATTAAGTCTTCAAGGCCTAATTTGACTAAATGGTCAGCACACTGATTAGCTTCTCTATAAGCATGAATAAACCTAACAAATTGAATAGGTTTTACAGCATTTCTAATACTAGAAATCAAGTGATATAAAGGGTGAGTGTAAGCTTGAATGTTGAGAATGAGAGATAGAGCCTCTTTAGAATCACTTTCTATCCAAATAATTTGAATTTTTTCATGGACAACAAGTTCTAACCCCATCAGGATACTCCACAACTTAGCTTTTATTGGGGAGCAAGGGTCTAATTTCCTACAGAAACCTGAAATGAATTGTCCTTTATCATATCTTATTAGGCCCCCACAAGCAGCTCCATTAATCTTAGAAACAGCACCATCAACATTAAGCTGAGCAGGGAAGGAGTTCATTTCACTCTAGGTTTATCAGTTACCTGCTTGAAAAAGGTACCAATCAAGTTACCTTGGCTGCCAACAAAAGCCTGAAAATCAGCAAAAATATTTTGAATAAGAACTTGTGGCTGGGCAGAATAATTGTTAAAAATAAAGTTATTCCTCTCTTTCCACAAGTGTCAAACAATTATTCCAAACAAACTTTCCTACTTAGAGAACGGACTAAACTTTTTATTAGACAGATTGAGCACTAGCCAGTCATAAATTCCTCTACTAAAGAAATCAACCAATTGATCAGAAAAGATAAAAAAATTCTCAAACATCTTTTGCATAAAAGCAGTCTCTAACCACATGCATGACAGATTCCTCATCCTCATTACATCTAGCATAGACAGAAGAAGACATACCTCGGTGATATCTTTCCAGATTGATAAGAAGTTTATGGTGAGCAAGTTTCCACAGAAAAAGTCTAGTTTTGGGCATACCTTCCCATTTCCAAACAATATTAAACAAGTTTTGGTAATTAGCAGAAACAGTACCAGAAACAGATAATAAAGCATAAGTAGATTTTAAAGAAAATTTACCATTGTTTGTTAAATTCCAAAATATCGAATCAGGCCTATTAGAGATCAAAGGAGGCTTAATGTTTGCCACTGCTTCACAAACCTGACTAGGAAGAATTTTAGAAAGGCTCACCGAGTCCCAATTTCTATTCTTAGAAAATAAAGTAATAGGAGCTCCTTGATCCATATCAGATATAGGGACCAGGCTATAATTAGACAAAACACCAATCTTATTACACCAATTATCAGAACAAAATTTAGCAGTCATCACATCCCCAATATGCCAACCAAGCCCTAGAGAAAAGGCCTGCCAAACAAAAACTAAACTATTCCATAAATGGGAGTCTTTTGAACCATTTATAATTATTTAATGTTGACCAATTTTAAATTTATACTTGGTACAGAGGACCTGGACGCATAAGACAGAAGGGGATGTAAAAATCCTCCACCAGAGTTTCATTAGATAAGCCTTGTTCAGAAGATGTAAGTCTTTCAATCCAAGCCCTCCTTCATATTTAGGTTTACAAATTGTTTCCCAAGCAACTAAATGATATTTTCTAACCCCTAATGAGCCCCAAATAAAATGCTTACAAATTTTGTTAATTTCCTAACAAACAGTAGATGGGATTAGTTGAGTTTACATTACATAACCTGGAATACTCATGAGAACAGATTGAACAAGGATGACTCTACCTGCCATAGAAAGAGAGTTTATTTTCCAGAGGGAGAGTTTTTTTCCTAATTTTGTCCAAAAGATAAGAGTAATGTGTCTTAGGAGGTCTGTTGTGAGAAATAGGTATACCAAGGTACCTACCAAAACTATTGGTAACAGGGATACCTAGGCTGTTACTAATAGCTTGAGAAAGGGCATGGTTATTATGAGCAGAGAACATTAGAGAAGATTTATTAATATTGATTTTAAGTCCAGAAGACAAACAAAATTCTTGAAGCACAGAATTGATAACATTGGCTTGATCTATTGTGGCTTTAGCTACAAGAATGATGTCATCAGCAAAAAATAAGTGTGAAATTTTGGGACCTTGCCTATTAAAGGAAAAAGGAAGCCATTCCTCACTATCAATTTTGTCTTTAATAAGATGAGCTAATCTTTCAATGCAGAGAATAAAAAGATAAGGAGAAAGGGGATCCCCTTGCCTAATGCCCCTAGAGGGCTTAAAAGGACTAGTAACAGAATTGTTCCAATTAATGGTCATTGATGAAGAGGAGATGCAATGATTAATCACATCCACCAGATTGGGACTTAATCCTATTTTTTTAAGAGTATTAATAATAAAAGGCTACCTAAGACTGTCATAAGCTTTTTCAAGATCTAATTTAATTATCATAAACCCAGATTTGCTTTTGATCTTATAAAAAGAATGAAATAATTCTTGAAGGACTAGGACATTGTCTATACCCTGTCTCCAAGGATAAAACCAGTTTGGGTACTAGAAATCAAGTGCGGAAGAGTTGTTCTAATTCTGTTAGCAATAAGCTTTGTTATTATTTTGTAACTAATATTACATAAGGATATTGGTCTGAATTAGTTTATATAAATAGGGTTCTCAACTTTGGGAATCAAGGTAATCTCGTATCATTGACAGCAACTACTTTAGTAGGATTATTAAAAACCTTATTAACAAGATTGAGCAAGATTATGTCACTGATTTTTAAAGAAAAGGGCATGTAAACCATCAGGTTCGGGAGATTTAAAATTTTCTATGCTAAATAAGGAGTTCCTAACTTCATCTACTGAAATGGCAGCATCTAAACTAACCCTGTCAGAGTCTCTTAAAGGAGGGAAAGATGTACGTGTAGTCAAACCAAGAGAGTAAAAATAAGGATCAGAGTACAAATTTCTAAAATAGTTAAGAGTTAAAGATTTTAGGTTTTTAATATTAAACTCCCATTGATCAAACTCATTTTCCAGAGCTTCTATAATATTTTTCTTTCTACGACTGACAGCTGCTCTATGAAAAAATTTAGTGTTTCTATCACCCAATTTAAGCCAAGATGACCTGTAGTGATGATACCAAAAAGTTTCTTCAAAATCTAAAATTTTTTGGTAATCCTGCCAAATAGATTTCATCAGTTTATGGAGGTATGGGTTGTCACCATAAGCTAGTTTCCTATGTATGCCCTCGATTCTACAGAAAATACATTTCTTTTGATTGAAAATATTATCGAAAACAGTTTTATTCCAATGGGATATGTTCTTTGTAAATCTGCTCACATTTTCTGTCCAAGAAGAAGAAGGGCTCGAGGAACTATTAACTTGATTACTAAAGTCCGGGTGAGAGATCCAGGGAGCAAAAAATTTAAAATTATTATAAGACTCCATTGTATCACCCTTAGTCCTAATTTTGAGCCAAAAACCTACATGGTCAGATTTTAAAATAAATAAATGAACCACAGAATTGTTAGGAAAATACTTATTCCAATTATCATTAATAACAACCCTATCTATTCTCTCTTTTAAAGTGCCTCTATTCTAAGTAAAGGGATTGCCCTTAAACCCTAGGTCATACAGATGGCATTCATTCAAACAAGTAGCAAATTTTCTCATTTGGTACAAATTAGCATTATTGCCCCCAATTTTCTCTTTATTGTAAAGCATAGTATTAAAATCTCCAACAAGACACCAAGGGAGATTGATGGTTTTCCTGAATTCAACCAGTTCCATCTAGCATTCAGTTTTAAGTTTATCTATGGGTCTCACATAGATAGCAGAGAGTATCTATTTCTTATTATCAGAATTTCTAATTTTCAAATGAATAGCAAATCTAAATTTTGCCATAACAGTAGCCCTAATGTTTCTAGTATTCCAAAGACACCATATACCTCCAGAGAAACCCACAGCCTCTACCTTTTCATACCCATTTAAATTGATTTTTTTAATGACTTGATCAGCTTTTTCATTACTAATCCTAGGTTTAAGTAAGGCAAAAATATCTAGTTTATAAAAATTTACCAAATCATTCACTAATCTGGCAAACATTCTACCCCCAGCTCCCCTACAATTCTAAAAAAGGCAATTTATAAACACTAACCACAGAAAATTTAAAAAACATCCTTAGGATGCATAGGAACTAACATACTGGAATTCAGTTTTGAACTATTAGTTAGGCATTCAGAATTACTAAAAGAATTATTCTTTATTATATCTATATTCATAATAGGTGAATGGTCTGGTGGTTTACTTTTAGTATCTTTATCAATGGGATTATGAGAGTTCCAACAGTTACCTAAATTAACCCTTAGAAGATCTTGAATTGAACCTTTTTCGGAGAACGATTGACTTATAGCTTTCTCAATATTCTTCATTAAAAAGAAAATGTCCTTTTCCCTATCATTTTTTAAATTAGAATATTGAGTCTCAGATATAACTAAGTTCTGGTTTTTAGGGTGAGGATCCTCCCTAGAGTCATCATTAGTTTTAGAGAGTCTTACATTTTGATTTGATTGGGCTAATTTCTTAGTTTGATTAGGAAGAAGAAGAGTCTTTGAGCCACCTTTTCATAAAAGTTTGGGCTTACTAAGGTTACCCTTAACAGTTATATCCTTTCTATTATCCAAGTTTTGGTTCCCTGTTATAGCTTCATGTTCATTAGACATGTCACAAATTTCACTAGCCACATTAACGCCTGACACATCAAAACGAGATTCAGATTGAGAATCCTTGACTTTACCACTTGGGATAGGGGAATTATTGTTCTTAAACATACCTAGTTTTCTTCTAATAGGCTTCTTGACTAACATCTAGAGGCCAAATTTGCCCTTAATTTCCCTAGATTGATCATCTTGACTAGATTGGGTATTCATTCCTATGTCAATAGTTCCAGATTCTTTTTCAACATTTTCATTTGTTAAAGATGTAGAAGCCTCTACAACATAAGGTTTGAAGTTTTGATTAGCATTAAAGTTCTCACTACATGAATCCATTCTGTGACCATATTTATCACAGAAAAAACAAATAAGATGTAATCCCTCATACTCAACCCTAAAATCATGTCCTAGGACTTTAAAGGAGGGGACAAGTTTTTGGTTGAGATCTAATTCTACACAAATTCTGGCAAATTTTTCTCTAGAAACTAGGGATGTATGTGAGTCTATTTTTAACATGGTCCCTAAATAGCTTCCTACTTGCCACAAAAATTTTTTATTGTAAAGTTCTAAAGGTAGATCAGGGACACGAATCCAAACTGCTATCTTTTTCATGTTATATTCTTTTGGCCTAAATAGGGGTCTCCACCTCTGGACCAAGAGGTAATGATCCAAGATCAATCAAGGACCTTCAAACAGAACAAATTTATAGTCGTCTAGATTATCAAACTTGACTAGGTAATAATCATTGTTTAGATCTAAGACAGTAAGGCTTCCATTCTTACCCTAAAGTGCCCCCAGTTTCTAATTTAAAAAAATTATAACTTGTAGATTTTCCTAAAAGTTTTATTATTAAAGTAAATTTTCACGGTGAATACCATTGCTCATAATCCTCAAGAGGGATTTTAATCTCAGGGCATAAATCCTGAACATCGTTGACAGCTAAAGCATCCACCTCATCTTCTAGGGGAATATCTAAATCTTCCATTATAAATCTAAGCATTTCATCATTACCTAGTTCCATTGTTATGTCTTTTGCTGCAAAAACCTTATCTCTATAAGACATATGAGTAGGGGAACAGGGATTAGAAAGAACTTGGTTGGTGAGCAAAACAGGGCGCCGATCTTCTTGCATGTCGTGAGTAAAGGCCATTTGAGGATCCATAGCCACCACTTTAACTTTCTTTGTACTACGGGTCATGAGATCTACCTCTTTTATAGAGCACTTCTCAGTCTCTGACCTCACCATAAGTGCCTATTTCATGCGTCGAGATAAATGAGGGCAAGAATCCTTATTAGCTTCAGACAACGCCTCTAATGTGACCGTTTCCGTCGCGATGGCAGATTAGAGAGAAAAGGAAGAAAACGGGTAAGGAACCCTAAAATTTTTTTATTTTTATTTTTTTAAATTAGTTTTTATTTTATTTTATAAATATTGTACTCAAAAAATTTATACCAATAAAAAAGAGACACGTGGTAAGTTAAAAAAATATTATTATATATAATTTATTTAAAATAATATTATTTGCTATATAGTTTTATTATATATATATATATATTGTATATTAAATTTTTATTTTATTTTTTAATAAATTTTTAATTTCAAATAAAATATAATTCATATTTAAGTAATTTCTATTTATTATAAATAAAAAAAATTATAAATAATATATTGATTTAAGAATTAAATATTAATAATAATAAAATTAAGAATATAAAAAATATATTAATATAATATTATTATTTTATTTTAAATTTTAATTTATTTTATTTTAATTTAAATACTCTTCAATTTATTTAATTGTAACAAATATAATAATTTATTACTTAAACATGTGTCTAAATATTATTGATTAAAAATTTTCATATACGATACGCTAAAAATTTTGTATGGATACCACAGATTTTACCTTTCTTTTTTGGTAAACTTCTTCATATACTTAAATTTTTATGATTTTAATACAGCATTAAAGGACACCATCTTCCATATTTTATGTTTATCACTATTTTCCTTTTAATTTCCATGATGCATGAGACTTTTATTTTCATGTTTTTTTACTTTTAAATTTGTTGTTTCTTGTGTTGTAATTTAATTTGTATATATGTTTTGCGTTTTTTTTTAACTTATTCTTAGTAAATATGCGACATTTTAAATATCTCTTAATCAATATGTATGGTGGATCAAGTTTGCAAGTTAATTTACTCACAAAACTAACTTAAAAGAAAAGGATTTACTCAAACCTTATAGAGACCTAATATTCTGACTATTCATAATTAACGTGAGATAGCTTATAGAGTAAACGTAGTGATAACAAAGTTGAGCCCCCTTTGTTTAATATAAGTGGGTCGCGTAAGCCTCCGCTTCGGCGAACAGACCCACTTAAGTCCAGTGACTAGTCCGGCCCAAATTGTCACAGCCATGAACTCGCTTCACACGATCCATACCTTAAATAAAGTTTTCAACATCTTCCTCTATACTATATATGTTATTATTGTGACATTATTAAAAAATAATAATTACATGATAGATGAAAATCCTTTGAATAATATGATATAAAATATTGAAATTATTGTTGGAAAGGTTTACATGTGAATAATACGGCGCGTTGGACTCTTGCTTGCATGAAGACAACAAAACCTTGTGAACCTCTTCACGTCTTGCAAAACAGTTTTGCCTTGCCCCTCTCTCTCTCAAGAAGCAAGAATATTTGAGTCCAAAAATAATAATAAAGGTTTTGTCTGAGGTGAAGTGAAGTAAAACGATAGGGAAAACATGGGGGGAGGCGTAAGCAATGCGTACTTGGAGTGTGTGGCGTTCTTGATATTATGCACCACAATCTTTGTCTGCAGTGCTCAGCAGCAAGAATCTGAATCTCAGAGACAGCAAGGTAACACCAACTCTTCACATCATTTGCATGTATGCATGCATGCATGGGTGCGTGCATATATATATATATATATATATATATAGAACATAGAATGAATTAGTGAATCTGACATGGTTTATAATGATAAGTGGGGAGTTACATGAAGATGGTGAGGAACGCGAGCGAGTTACCATTGAAAGATTACTACGACTATATCATAGTGGGAGGAGGCACTGCGGGGTGCCCACTCGCGGCCACGCTATCTCACGCGTTTCGAGTGCTTCTTTTGGAACGAGGAGGAGTTCCCAATTCCAACCCCAACTTGATGAATCAAGAAGGCTTCTTGACAACACTCTTGAACACCAACACGCGCGACTCTTCCGCCCAAGCTTTCACGTCCGAAGACGGGGTCCCCAACGCGCGTGGCCGCGTTCTTGGAGGCAGCAGCGCCATCAACGCCGGCTTCTACAGCCGTGCCGACGCCGATTTCTTCACCCGCTCTGGCTTGCCTTGGGACATGAGGCTCGTGAACGAGTCCTACGAATGGGTGGAGAGGGAAATCGTGTTCAGGCCTCAGATCAAGACTTGGCAATCCGCGGTTCGCGATGGCTTGCTCGAAGCAGGGGTAGCTCCCTACAACGGCTTCACTTTAGACCATGCAACCGGCACTAAAATCGGCGGTTCCACCTTCGATACTGCCGGCAGAAGACACACCTCCGCCGATCTTTTGAGATATGCCAGGCCGTCCAACATCCAGGTCGCCGTTTACGCCACCGTCCAGAGGCTGCTTCTTGCCGCTTCAACTGCAATCGGTGTCCTCTACCGCGACCACACGGGGAGTTTCCACCATGCAATGCTGCGAGAACATGGTGAGGTCATTCTCTCCGCCGGTGCCATTGGAAGCCCTCAGCTTCTTCTTCTGAGTGGGATTGGTCCCAGGCCTTATCTCTCTTCCTGGGGAATTCCAGTGGCCCACCACCTTCCCTACGTGGGGCATTTCCTCTACGATAATCCTCGAAATGGAATCACTTTTCTCCCCTCTCAGCCACTGGAGCATTCACTGATTCAAGTCGTGGGGATCACGGATTCCGGGGTTTACATCGAAGCCGCATCCAACGTCATTCCTTTCACGTCCCCTCAACAGAGTCTCTTTGTACGCTCCCCTTCTTCCTCGCTCCACCTCACCGTGGCCACTCTGATTTCGAAGATCTCGGGACCTCTCTCCCGTGGCTTTCTTCGACTGGCTACCACCGACGTGAGCTTCAATCCTATTGTGAGATTCAATTACTTCAACAACCCCGTCGACCTTGAACGCTGCGTCAACGGCACCAGAAAGATTGGCGACGTGCTGAGAAGCAGGGCATTGAACGATTTCAAATTCAGCAACTGGGTTGGGAAGAGAGACTTCAGGTTCGTAGGGCCTGCTTTGCCCATTGACCAATCGAACTACCTTGAGATGGCTGATTTCTGCCGGCGGACGGTGAGCACCATATGGCACTATCATGGCGGCTGCGTGGTGGGCAGGGTGGTTGATCATCGTCTCAAGGTCATCGGAATTGGTTCGCTTCGCGTTGTGGATGGATCCGTGTTTAGCGTCTCGCCAGGAACCAATCCTCAGGCCACCCTCATGATGCTTGGAAGGTAAGGTTCTGAATTCTCATTCATTTCTTCACACTGTTACGTTTAATCGTATTAATATTATGATATACTCACAGGTATTTTGGTCTCAAGATAATCAGAGAAAGGGACAGATAGATAGAAATGATTCTTGGCCCCGCATTTCTAGTTTCTTCTCTCATTAGAGTGTCTTCATTCTTTGTGTACAATATGGATCCTTCTTCATGAAATTAATTAGCTTAGCAGCATATAACACTCATCAAAAAAATTGTTTCTCCCTTCCACTTGCTTCCGATTTATGCGTATATTTGGTCATACTATTTTCACGTCCTTTCTTTGCTTTTATTCGACATCTTACTGCAAACTACGCTATCTGAAAGTGAGAAAAGATGTTAAGGGTTTCTAAATATCAAAATTGTGAATGAGACATTTTGGTAACAGTGAAAATGCAAATAATAATAAAATAAAACTTTATATGCTTAAATGTTACACGAAGTAATATTTTTTTAAAATGTTACAAGTTAGTAAAATAAGTGGTTGTTCTTTTTACCAAATAGCTATATTTTGGTACACCAATTTTTTAAATTAGTCAAACAAATTAAAAATTAATTTTTTTGCCTTCCTAAATACATTCTAGATCGTAAAAGATACGTGAATTTAACTTTGAAAGTAAATTCATGTTTTCTTCTTCTTTTGTCAAACTTGAAATTCTTTTCTGTCTATCTTAAGAGGATCGTGAAACCTTTTCTCTAGGCATGAACAGGCAAATGCCTTTCTCGGGCCCATGGCCCAAACCATAAACAAAATATGGTAATAAACTAACCAAACTCGTTCGCTTAAAATTTGGATGTGCATGAAACCGCTTATTAAGAAGAAAATAAATTCTATCCAAAGAAGAAGAAGAATAAAATAATCCGTTTTTATAACTTCACTTAAAATTCTAATAAATAAAGTATTCGTTCTTTACAGCTTAAAAATTTATGTGTAAAAACGACCATGTTCCAATTAAAGTTAAAGGCTTAGTTTGATATTTAAGGATTTTTTTGTTGACTAAAATATTATTTTTAAGTTTAAGACGATTTATTTAAATTGGAGTTGGATAAGATAAAAGAGTATTGAAGATGATAAAATTATTTCTGTGAAATTTCTAATATGAATATATCAATAATTGAATACGAGAGGAACAAAATAAATGATAAATAACGGTTTCCATATATTGTAATTTCTACATGTGCGTTTGGTTTTGGGCCTTTTAGTGGTTAGATACTTGTACAACATATCAGGTAGAATGCTCATGGCAATGGGGTCAACCCTCACCTAACACCTTAGAAGGTAGGGAGCATGCAAAGTCCAATTAGGAGGCTTGTCAATAATGTCCCACCAATTTTGTTTTGTTTCCCCACTTTTAATAATAATAATAATGCATAAGTTTAATAGTTTTATTGTAAATAATTACTTAATTTATTTATTTTTATCATCAAAACTATTTTTATTCTTGAAATACTTAATAATATAAATAAAAAACATATTAACAAATATACAACAATTAATATCATCTTAAATTTTTACACTCAAAAGTATAAATACATTTTTCCTCTTAAAAAAATAGAAAGAAAGACAATACATTAAATGTTGACTCTTAGTATTGATTAATAACTACACTGAAATTGAGTGAAGTTATTGGCAACTTAGGCTATCGACGCTGATTCGGCAAACTACAAATTTGAATTTAATTTTTTATATAAGGTTTCTCCACTCTAAGATTAACTTTTGAAAGCTTTTCAATTGCGATATTTATTTGATTTTTTGTATCAACTTATAAGTATTCATATAGAAATTAAATAACCTTTTTTTAAATTATATAATTTAATTTATATAAATTTTAATGCATATGATTATTTTTGTAATTAGAAAATAAACTTAATGGAGGTGCTTATCAGAAACCGAATGCTATAAATAAATATTTATGTTGATTTATTAAGAGGAAAACAAATTGAATACCTTGTCACGAGTATTAAATTAAATAACAGACAACTTGCCAAAACAGACAAATTACTGTTTCTAAGTTTGCAACATTCAGTGCTGCTGATATGCGCAGGCGAATCCAAAATAAAACCACTCCGCCAGCGCGTGCTGAGACAACGGTGTCAATTGCCACGTGAAACTCACGTACCCACTTTGCATATGACCAAAATTATAAATAATGTTAATCTTATTTGTTAGATCTAAATCTTATATATTTCGTCGGTTAAAAAAGTAGATCTAAAAAGATTATAATATTGTACATGACAGGAATCAGGAACACCAGTACTGGATTAGTGGGAGAGGAAAAATATTGATTATGATGAGATTATATATTACCGTTTGTATTAGTAATCAAATTATATTATGTTTAATTTCGAAGCACTTTTCATCAAAGCAAATTTATGGGGTGAGGAAACGGAATTTGCTGAAAAAGTTAATCAAATCTATTAAGGAATATTTTCCTGAAAAAAGAAAAACCATAGGTGAGGCATTTTATGGGTGCACGGACATAACTTTTACTTTATGAATGTGCGCACTAATTGGCCTCTCCATCAATGATTGTTTAGCAACAGCAAATAATAATAATAAACCTTAGTCAATGATGTAATATGGTAAGCATGTTGACTAATGCGCAGGTGAAGGAACATTTTCAAAATTAATGACAAAGCAAATTGTTTTCAGAAGAAGAAAAAAAAAAACAAAACAAATAAATGGGGTGATTTTACTCCATCGATCATTGAATGTATCTACCACAATTTTCCAACGAAAGGAACTTGAATATAGGGCCTTTTTCTAATTTATAACGAGTGGAATACCATGTTTGTAGAGCCAATTCAGACACATTTTTCTTGTTAATCTGGTAAGTTATTTAGTGACTTTTAATGGACCGATTAAAAAATTCACAACTATAATGAAAACGACAAGAACTTTGCTTGAACTTTTATATTTGTACCCCTGTCCTCTCACACAGACATTGCCTATTTCTTTTTCTTTTTTTCCTATAGATTTGACTAATTTAAAATAGACAATTTTATGAATTGATAATGTTATTCTTTCACACCCACCTCAGTTATTATTAAAAAAAAGTAAATTTTTTTTTTTATTTTAACAATTAGCATGAGAAAAATCCACCACCAAACCCTGAGCCTAAGAAAAATCTCCCATTGGCGCACACACCTCCTTGTTTCTTGGTTTATATATAGAAAAGAAAAATGAATGCCACTCGGGTTTGAGAGTTTTATACAATAAAGAGCACCTGAGGCATTTGTTTGATTGGAACACAGTGAGATCAATTCAAAGGAAACAGAACAGAATATAGAGAAAGCATCTATGGCATCCTCTGCTTGTACCAAACCCATTTTCCCTTCTACCTTCACCGTCTCTTCTTCTTCTTCTTCTTCTTCAGAATCAAAGTCAAAGTTGGGTCATGTCTCATTCATCAACACCACCTCTCCTCTCCCCATATACCGTAAGCTCTCTCGTTCCAACCCGTGCCATTCTCAACGTTCCTTGGTGGTCAACAATGTTTTGAAAACAGTTGACCCGGCACAAACCTCGGTGTCCGAGGATGTTGGGAATTTGGGTGAAAAGCCCACCATCTTGGTCTCCGAGAAACTGGGAGACGCAGGGCTTCAAGTGTTACGTGGTTTTGGACACGTGGAATGCGCCTACGACCTCTCACCCGAGGAACTATGCACAAAAATTTCATGCTGCGACGCTTTGATCGTGAGAAGCGGAACGAAGGTGACAAGACAAGTGTTTGAAGCTGCCAAAGGAAGGTTGAAGGTAGTGGGTAGAGCTGGTGTGGGCATTGACAATGTGGATCTGCAAGCTGCCACTGAATTTGGGTGCCTCGTTGTTAATGCGCCCACAGCGAACACTATTGCTGCTGCAGAGCATGGGATCGCTCTCCTCGCCGCCATGGCCCGCAATGTTGCCCAAGCTGACGCCTCCGTCAAAGCTGGTAAATTTCCAGATCTGTTATTTTTATTCATCTATATACAATTTAACAATGCAAATGTTACATAGTTTTTACTTTTTAGAGGGAAAAAAAAACATGTTATCTACCATTTAAGGATTAGTAATTTATTGACGTGTTTTTGGGATATACATAGAAGTTTTCCTTTTGGAGGGTGGGTTTATTGACTAGGATACGAATATTGTAGGCAAGTGGCAGAGAAATAAGTATGTGGGAGTTTCTATGGTTGGAAAGACGTTAGCGGTAATGGGGTTTGGAAAAGTTGGATCTGAAGTAGCGAGGCGTGCAAAAGGGTTGGGCATGCACGTGATTGCTCATGATCCCTATGCTCCAGCTGATAGAGCCCGTGCTATTGGTGTCGATTTAGTGTCATTTGATCAGGCCATTTCCACTGCGGATTTCGTCTCCCTCCATATGCCACTCACTCCAACTACTAACAAGGTCTTTAATGACGCCACTTTTGCAAAGATGAAAAAGGGTGTTCGCATTATCAACGTTGCTAGAGGAGGAGTTATTGACGAAGATGCATTAGTTAGAGCCCTTGACAGTGGAATTGTGGCTCAGGTTAGCTCCAACTTAGTTTTATTGTTTTTAATGATTTGTGTTTACTTTTTGAATTATGTGCCTCAAATTAATTGCCATATTTTATTTTTTTTTTGCTTACAATTGGATGGAACAGGCAGCACTTGATGTCTTCACCGAGGAGCCCCCATCCAAAGACAGTAAGTTAGTGCAACACGAGAATGTAACTGTTACGCCACATCTTGGAGCTAGCACCAAAGAGGCACAGGTTTGTTTGTTTGTTTTTTACTTTTCTATTAGATTATATTAGATATTCTGCTCGAGTCCTCACCAACAATTTTGACTCACCAGGAGGGTGTAGCTATCGAAATAGCAGAGGCTGTGCTTGGAGCATTGAAGGGAGAACTTTCAGCAACTGCTGTCAATGCTCCTATGGTTGCTCCTGAGGTAAACTTTGTAACATTCCAAAGGTAGTAATAGTGAAAAGTGAAATGTAACATGGTTCGGTGTTGTGATCAGGTGCTATCAGAATTGGCTCCATATGTGGTGCTAGCTGAGAAGCTGGGGAGGCTAGCAGTGCAGTTGGTATGTGGAGGAAATGGGATCAAATCTGTGAAGGTGGTTTATCGATCGGCTAGGGGCCCAGATGACCTTGACACAAGAATTCTTAGAGCCATGGTTACAAAGGGTATAATTGAACCAATATCAAACACAATTATCAACCTTGTGAATGCTGATTTCGTAGCCAAGCAGAAAGGCCTTCGCATAAGTGAGGAAAGAGTAGTTGTTGATTCATCTCCTGAGCTACCAGTTGATTCAATCCAGGTTCAAATATCCAATGTGGAGTCCAAATTTGCGAGTGCTGTATCAGAAAATGGTGAAATCAGCATTGAGGGAAAAGTGAAGTTTGGTATACCCCACCTCACTCGTGTGGGGTCTTTTGATGTGGATGTGAGCTTAGAAGGGAATCTAATCCTGTGCCGACAGGTGGATCAGCCTGGCATGATTGGTCGCGTGGGAAACATTCTGGGTGAACAGAACGTTAATGTGAGCTTTATGAGCGTTGGAAGGACTTCTCGTAGGAAGAAGGCTATTATGGCTATTGGTGTTGATGAAGAACCAAACAAGGAGGCTCTTCACAATATAGGAGCCGTTCCTGCCGTTGAAGAGTTCGTATTTCTCAAGCTCTAGTTGCTATATACATGCACACAGCTTTTAACCTGCGAGTTTTAGGACGTAATATAGCTTTTGATTCTTAAGTGCTTTTTAACAAACATCTCAAGTGCATGTGCGCATGCACTCTAGCTAGCTTGCTTTTGATTCGAGGAAACTCATAGCTATCTTGGATGTATTATATACGTATGGATGATTGAGAATAAAAACTAGCTGCCAAGAAAGACAGCTAGTAGTGTGCATCTCTTCGTTGTCTCTGCATCAAGTTTTGCTATTTCAGCATCATTCTTTCAAATTATGTTTTGTAGCTTTGAACATTCATGGCAATATGCTTTTTGTATGATTTCATTATAAAGAAAAGCTTATTTATTTCAAAATTTCAATGAAGTGATTATTGTTACAGTCTCGTGATAAAGGCAATGATTGCTAGAGAACTCATATACGCAAGTAAAGGCATTGGTTTTGAATGTGTTTGGCATTTGTGCATACTAGACAAACCAAATCAGTGAAATGTTTTAAATCTGTTATTTGTCCAAACTCTTTGATTCACGTTCTTATGGGGACGATTTCAGATCTTACTAAAATATATTCCTTAAGATGAGTTTTCAAATTACATAGATGAATTTTCAAATTTGATTCTTTTAGTACAATTGGTAATGATTCAATTTCATTTATTAAAATTATTCAAATTATTAAAATTACAAGTTTTTAAAAATTAAAATTCAAACAAATTGTTCACAATAATAGAATTCCTTACCTTAAAGTCTCTCAAACCCCTTTGATTGAGAGTTAAATTTAGGAGGAAAAATAAAATATTTATTTGATGAAAAATTTTATTTAAAAGTTTTTAAATGTGAGAGAGAGTGTTTATAAACTTTTTAAATTTCTTATAAAGTCATTAATAAATTTTTATTTTTTTTACTTCCTTTTTTCTCTTTTCTTATTTTTTTCTTTCTCTAAACTTTTAAACCAAGTTTAAAGTGTTTTTATATTAAAATCATAAATAAAAAGCAGTTTAAAGATTGAAACATTGAATTTACATTTATATCCTGTGCAGTTCCGGGATCCAATTTCGTTGTTCTTTAATAAAATTAGTTAAAGTTAGATTGAAATATTTGCTATTATATCAGGCATAAACGACCGAAGACTTTATACTCAGTGAATGTAGATTTATAGAATAAAAATAATCTCTAAATTAAGAAATTTGCAAAATAAGATACTCATTATATTTATTGTTCGTTTAAATTAAGTTCTCGTAAACTTAACTTATTTAAATCAATGATAATTATGTTTTTTCACTTCATATATCATCTTATTTAAAAAAATCAAATTAAAAAAGAAAGATGGATATATCAAATATTATATATTTACGTAGAAATTTTAATCTATCTCTCTATTATCATATAAATAAAGTTGTGATTCTGTTAATTTTAATTTTAAATTGTTCTTATTTGTTAAAAATTATTATTTTCTTAAACACTAGTTCTTTTCTCTCAAAATAATAGTTTTATGTTTTTTTTCTCGTGCTAAAAAAATGTTGTCTCAAAATTTCTACTAGTTTCAAAACCAAATAATTTATTTCTTTCCAAATCTTATAGATAAATCTCGTATTTTATTAATTTAAAAAATGACACATCGTTCTTATGTTAAATTAAATATTTTATAATTTGAGTTGTTTTCTGTCTTAATCTATATTTTAATTTTCAATCAAACTAATTATATGGTTTATTGATAGTTTTATAATTTTTTTAATAAAATGAATATTAGCTACCAATGTGGATTAATTCAAATATTTAATAATATATATATAATTTAATATTTGTTAAAATATTAAAAGGTATAATATTTTTAATCAGTAAACAAGTTTTTAATTATAATATTTAAAAGTGAATTTAAGAATCTATAAATAATATATATTTTATTAAAAGCATTATATTTATTACCCTTTTACATTCTCAAAATATTAAACAATTAAATTTTCAACAATTTTTTTAATATTTATTCGCCGACCTGATAATACGCGTATTAGAAGCAGCCTTTGTTAAACAAAATATTTGATCATAACTTAAAAAATTAAGTTACAAATTTATATTATTTGGTGGAGACATTTAAAGGTTAACAAAACGTAGGAGAGTGAGGAGAGTAGAGAATTGGGAAGAAGGAAGGTGGTTGAGGGATAGGGTTAGGGTTAGGGATTGGGATTGATCAATGGCTGGGACCGGCATTCACCCATACCACCAACAATGGGCTCCAGCGGCTGCGGCTCCAGCACCTCCTCCGCCACCAGCTGCTGCTCCTCCGCCTCATTCCACCGACGAGGTTCGAACCATATTCATAACAGGCCTTCCCGAAGACGTGAAAGAGAGAGAACTCCATAATCTTCTTAGATGGCTGCCTGGCTTTGAAGCTTCTCAACTCAATTTCAAAGCCGAAAAGCCTATGGGTTTCGCTCTCTTCTCCACTCCACACCAAGCACTCGCTGCCAAAGACATTCTTCAAGATTTGCTCTTCGATCCCGACACCAAGTCTGTTCTCCACACTGAGATGGCAAAGAAAAATCTCTTCGTCAAACGAGGTCATCTTCCTTCTTAGTTTCAATCATCACTACAATCTTGTCTGATTATTAATGAACATGTTGAAAAAGAAAGGATCCGGCTTGTTGTCCTGACCGTGAAACTCAAACCCTAGCTTCATGTTCTGAATTTCCTATTGTATGTTTATAATAGCTTTGCAATGTCGCTCTTTCCCTGTGTGTGAAGCATGTTAATCATCTGCACTTTGTGTTTGCACAAAATAAGTAGTATTGTGTCAAGCCTGGTTGATTTCATAACCTTTTTCTATATGCTTCGGAATCATTTTGCTTTGGATCTTTATGCCTTGTGTGGTGTTATTATTCTCTTCAGATGTGCTTATTTTGATTTCTTTGTAGGAATAGGAGCTGATGCTGGTGCTTTTGATCAAAGTAAACGCTTGAGGACAGCCGGGGATTATACACACACCGGATATACAACTCCATCTCCTTTTCATCCTCCCCCACCAACTGTTTGGGGACCACATGGGTAAACACCGATGATATATTTACAATCTGAAATTTGACTGCAAGAAAAACAAAAGCAGTCAGTATATATTTGCTTTTAGTTTGTGACAGTTTGTTTTTATGGCCCAGATACATGGCTCCACCTCCTCCTCCTCCTCCATATGATCCATATGGAGGCTATCCTGTTGCACCTGTACCAATGAATACTCCAACTCCCGTAGCAGCGCCTAGCAGTTATGTTCCTGTTCAGGTGAGAGTGGCTGAACCTGAAAGTATAAATGGTGCTTTGCTTTCACTTGATTTCCCTACCAATTCCTTGTCTTGCAATGATCAGATCATATTTTAAATAGGGAAGGCTGAATTTTAAATTCTCTGTTAAAACACTCTAATTTTTCCTATTTATTTTATCTTTTGATTGGGGAGGACCTGACCTCTACTCGCACTATATATTTTACAACATTTAGAAATTGATGAAACAATTTATCCCCATACTACTGTGCTAATGACATGTAGAACATGTTGAAAAACAAAAAATAATCCTTGCATTGCAACAGAAAGTAAAAATCATAATCAACTGTATACTGAATTGAATGCAAAGAATGAGTTTTTTTAATGCACATTGAGATAAGAGATGATATGAAGAATCATCAGTCAAGAGACTCGAGACATATGAAGCATAAACCATAAGATTTACGATATATTAAAGACAAAAGAATACACGCACAGTTACAAATGCAAGCATTTGAGCAACATGTGCTGTTAAATTTAAGAAGTGGACAATTGGGAGGGGTGGGGGGAGATCAGAAAGAAAACAGCCAGGTGCTTAACAATATAAAAAAGGATATTTTTTGTTTTTCTTCACTTTTTCCCATACCCAAAGTGAATATATGAGGGAGGCACTTGCCTTTGATTTTGTTTTATAGATTGTTGAATGGTGGTTGAGTTGTTATTTTGTGTATAGATTCGGAATCATATTTTGAAGATTACTATCACTGTTTTTCTATGATTACTGATATGAATAGTTATTCCTGTACGAATTCTTGAATTTGTGTTTTCCATTCTGTTGGAGAAGATATTGAACCGGTAATTCTGGTGTACAAATCTCGTCATTTACCAGAAACTACTTTAAATAAAGGTTGTATTAGTTCCAAGCTTTTCTTTAAGTGATAATGCATGTTTTAAGGTTTTGCTAGACTTGATTGCTAATGTGACAATTGTAAATTCTCTAGAAAAGATTGCAAATAGATTTCTGATGTCACTGTAGGAAAAGAAGCCTTAGGGAACTACTAAATTTAATCTGGAATCACTAAGTATGTTATCTTCAATGAAAATGAAGGAGTTTTTGTACTATACAATATACATATAAGATAATCTATTGAATTGTTTTATGTTAGGGAAAAATTCGTAGGTCGTTTACCTGAGATATTATCTTGCTGTATTGTTTGTTTTGCCCAGTTGTCAGAAGTTTTTGGTATCTAATTTATTAAATCTTGTATTGATTATATTTGTTTACTATTAAACTTCCTGTTGCCCAAGCCCAATGATGTTATGTGATTTCTGTAGCCAAGCTCATTTAGTGGGAAAAGACTTTTGTTGGTATTGTACTAATAAGCTTTCTGTATGCCTCCATCAGAATTGGTCATGAATGATAAGTAATATGGGGTTCAACTTTTTTTCTGTACAGAACACAAAAGATAACCCTCCTTGCAACACTTTGTTTATTGGGAACTTAGGAGAGAACATTAATGAGGAAGAAGTGCGGGGTCTTTTCTGTGTGTAAGTGAATCTTATCCTTGACAATGACTCGTGCTCATTTTTATGTAGTATTTTCTTTGCTCTTGAGTATTTGGAGAATCTGTTGAACTTGACTTTGTGATGCAGTCAACCTGGTTTTAAGCAAATGAAGATTCTAAGACAGGAGAGGCATACTGTTTGCTTCATTGAATTTGAAGTCAGTAACCTTTTGATCATATTTGTAGCTTTTATAGTACCTTATGATTTGGTTAATACTTGTGCTATCCTTTCATGAAAGTTTTCTTTAGCCTGATATTCAGTGACCAATTGCAGGATGTGAATAGTGCCACCATTGTGCACCGAAATCTGCAAGGTGCTGTTATCCCAAGTTCTGGTTCTGTTGGCATGCGGATACAATATCCTTTTTTATATTGTTAAGCACCTGGCTGTTTTCTTTCTGATCTCCCCCCACCCCTCCCAATTGTCCACTTCTTAAATTTAACAGCACATGTTGCTTAAATGCTTGCATTTGTAACTGTGCGTGTATTCTTTTGACTTTAATATATCATAAATCTTATGGTTTAAGCTTCATATGTCTTGAGTCTCTTGACTGATGATTCTTCATATCATCTCTTATCTCAATGTGCATTAAAAAAACTCATTCTTTGCATTCAATTCAGTATACAGTTCATTATGATTTTTACTTTCTGTTGCAATGCAAGGATTATTTTTTGTTTTTCTTGACTTCTTAGCAGATATTCCAAAAATCCATTTGGAAAAAGAAAAGATACCAACCTTCCTATTGTTGTTCCCAGTGTCAATGGAGCTCCACCAACAATGACTTATCAGTAGCTTGAAGGGGATGTACTCTGTTCTTTATGCTCCGACAAATATTACTACATAATAGGATGCATCTTGCAGCTGTCACATGCATCCATTGATTGTCAAGTCATCGCCATTAGCATCCTTGCTCATGTGAATGAATGCACAGTGGCATCATATACATACATTTGGCTATGTTACACTAATCGGACATGCATTTCTTGGCAGCATGTGTTGGTTCCCAGATTACTTTTGTAGGGTTTAGATTACTTTATCACGTGTAGAATTGATGCATGGGTCTAGATTATGTTTGAATTGTGTGCTTTATGGTCATATATACTTTCTGTGTACATTGACATTAGGAATGCTTATTTAAACCGGTTTTGGTTCCTATTTTCCAAATTTAGGTTCATCTGTTGCTTGTTTGACATGACATCTTATGGTAATTGCTTACTTTGATTTCATGGCACAACTTGGCTAGGGTCTGGAGATATAAGGATGTCATACCAATGGTCATCTTGCCCTTTTCACTATCATTACCATTGTCATTACACCATATTTTTTGTCCGAGTCAGTCATTCATGACTGCATTTCATCAGAAAACTGATGTTAATGCTTTGATATTCAAGCTATTCAGAGCTATTTAATGGAATCCCGGGAGTTATATGTTGTCTGATTTATACAGGATTTGATAACGACAAAGCTTTCCTTTCATAATGGGAGGTCCATTTCTGCTGCCACCATGTTCTTGCAGGTAAATTTTGTTTGCTTGGGTGAACTACCATCAGATTAGGTTGGAACTTGTCAATTATCAAGTGAAGCGGCCTTTGAATTATAGGGTGCCTGAGTTTCTCATTAAACTGCTGACTCCCCTTGTCATCGACATGTTAATTCTGTGCTAGTTTTCCAAATCTGCTATTGTAGAAGTAGTTTTATTTGTGTAGAAGTGACTGATAGGTTAAGAATAAAACTAGAGGAAAATAGAATGGTTGTTGGGATCCTCACCCTGCTATGAGTTACAAGTTTTGGATCTTTTCACAGTCGACTCTCAAGCTCGGTACACACCTTTCATTATTCTAAGTTTTGCCATGGAAATAGCAACTTCATATCTAGTTTTTGGGGATCGTAAGAGAGGTATCCATTGTGCAACCTCAGTAGTAGAAATCGATTCTACACAATATAGATGTAGCTATTGGATTCATATAACTTGCGCCAACAATTTAGGTTATTTAATGGGCATTTTGCAGCTGACTGTTTCCAGCGCTTCTGCCTTTTTCAGGGCAACGGAAAGCACCTATCGACTTTATAAATTTTTTTCAAGTCTTTTACTGTTGATTGCAGTTCAATATTATTTTGGGTAGATTACCTCTTTGGCCTTTTGTAAAATGATATTCTTGATTTTATAAATTGCTATAGAATTTCTTTCACTTTAATTTTTAATGTTAACAAAAAAGTTCAATGAAGGATTAAAATAAAAGAAATTTTACAATATTTTATGAATAAGAATCGACTTTTATAAAGTTAAGAATTAAAGTGAATAGCATTACGAATGTTGGATTAAATTAATGGTGTAGTCAATATTTCAATGACTGATCGTAGTGGTAGTGTTTACTGAATACATGAAAAGTAAGTAATTTTTCTAATGTTTATTTTTATTAACCTATTTGTGTTAGAAAACATTTATCGAAAAAGTCTTGAAAGAACTTAATAAAAAGTGTAAAGTGAACTCAAATTTCAAATGTTGATGTAGCCTTAATATACATGAATTTCAAAGTGAGCTTTATCTAATGATGATTTACCTACCTACTCTCTGAAAATATTCCCAAAATCTTTTAACTGGTTTTTCAGTTTGCATTAGCCCTTTTATACAGTCACAACACAAGGTGCAAGTCGCACGTCATGTTGCCTTTCAAAGCCCATGTTACAGCTGAAATTTCATTATACATATTATTTGAGAATGTGTCGTTTAAAAAGAAAATTAACGTAAAAAATCAATTAAGGTACACCATTTCCAAAAAAATAATGTTTCAGGATAGGAACCAAATAATCAAGTCAGCATTTACAAACCCGACGCTAAATTGACAGGAAGGAAAATTATTGCCAAACACCTGACTATAGAAAACTTAATCTACACAAAGCAGAGTTACCCCCAATCAAATTCAACAATGATAGAAGTGAAGGGAAAACCGATTGCAGGGTAGAAAGAACCTCAAGATCAATGAAGAGATAAATTTTAAGCAGTGTAAATGTTTGCCAGTAATTTCATGATAAATCTAATTTACAAGGGTGAAACTATGCCTCACGAACTACCGTGAGATCTAACAGAAGAGATTGATTGTGCAGATACAGATGCAGTAGGACTGTTAAGGTCCCTTTCTCCATTTATTTCCTTTGGTCTTCCACTAAGTCTTTCCATAGCATCTTGGCATATGTCGTTAAACCATTCATCTTCAGGCAGCTCTCTGACAAAAGAAGTTATATCAGACTCATGAAACAGCGAAATGCCTTCAATGCCACAACTTCGAATAGAAAAAAATTGCAAAAACAAAGATATTTTCTTGTTTAATGATAATGACAGAAGGCCCCACCTATATGGATCCATCCCTGTAGCAGAAAATGCTGACATTGCTTTTGTTATAATCTCATTGACAATTCGTTGCAAATTCCTTGACAAGTACCGACCGTGGGAGGCAAAACATACGACAAACTTCATATCCAAATAGAACTGCACAAAGTACAAAAGAAAATTATATGGTCATTTTCCGCCATGTAAAGTTTGCATCTATTGATCTTCCATGCCAGTAAATCATTTATACACCATATCCATATGCTTTCAGAGATTCTAAAGAACAACACGTTCAGCAACCTCAGACTATAGTCATTTTAAATAATATTACAAACACAGGACATAAAAAATTTTCTTCAAGCGAAGGAAAGTATTCACATTTCAAAGTATAAGTAAATATAATCTAACAATGGAAATGAAAGTAGGACCAGAATCTAAATGGTTAGCATTGTTGAATTTGTATCTCCATGTTCGATTATCGCACAGACTAACTGATATTTGTATAAAAGGAAAAAAAAGCTATCAGCTGCATGAAATGAAAAAGTAATTAATTACTAATGCTATCGTAGGTTATTTTCATGCCTTCAGATTTAATTTAGTTTGGATTGTTCGTATTCTTTCAATTGATTATTTTAATGTCATTCAATTAAATTAGAAAGGATTTATTAGTTAAAAACGAATTTTTCTTTTTGTTTGAAGCAATAAATTGGCCAGTAGTTCAATCTCTAAGTGATACAAGACTTGCCTCAGAAATATTAATCCTAAATAAAATTCTCCTATTCAGATCTGCATATGAAGGCATCAATTCTTGTCTGTTGTGGCATAGGGTTTTTAACAGTTACTTCAGCAACCAAAATTAAAAGAAAATCATATATGAAATTATAAACAAATTCCAATATCATACCTGTTGAAGACCAAGAGGACCTAAAGGCCTTGGTCCCTCCTCAATATCATCCCAAAAGCTTTGGTCTCCAGAAAGCCACAACATGACAGTTTCTGTAAGTCTCATCAAGAGTAATGTAGCAAATCTTTCCCTCCCTACAAACATATCTGCTGCCATATTGGCCATTCTGTTCAGTTTTATGAAAAGTTCCTGGACAATAACATAATAACCTCATCAGATCTTGAATAATATTTTAAGTATACCTCTGCAGTGAAGTTAGAAGAGATTTTTGTATTTATTTTAGCAAAAAGGAAAAGATAATTCATATGCAAAAAGAAAAAAAAGTCCACTAAAAGAATCCAACACGTGCCATACAAGTTATAAAGAAATAATACTTCCTCAATCCAATATCCAACGTCGAACACCATGGTTATTAGTTAGAGAAGATAATTTTTGGTTAAGAAATTCAAAGGTGGAAATTTCTGTAAGAACTTTGCTTGAAAATCAAAAATCTAATTCCAATATAGGTTAGCATTTATGCTATAAATAAGAAGATAGTGTCAAACTGAAGATGTGAAAATATCAAACTGATGATATAAAGTAATCACATCTATCTAGGAAAATGGGAGGAGCTTTGATGTTTAAATGCGGCTGCAATTTACATCATATTATCATATACACCATATGATAACAAAGAAAAAATCAATATCTAAAAACTAGAAGAGAAAGATGTATTACCAGCCAGCATATAAAACTTGACCACAATGCATAACCTATATAATATGAATTTTCTGATGATAAAAAACTTAATGCGTACGTAAGAAATGGCACACAATTTTTACTTCCTTCCAGTGGACACAGACATTTAAACCCCAAGAATAAATTATACAAGACAATTTCCATAATCGAGATATTAGGAAATAACAACTTCAGTTGTCGGCCAGCTGATGAATGACTATAACAGTTTCAATTTACTGTATGAAGTTGTTAGTCATATAACAGAATCCTTGAATACTAACATAAACTGAGACATTCAGAAAATTATTTCGCATGGTACCAAAATTAGTTGGCTATTTCAGAGTGCAAACATTGATTTAAAAAAAAATACTTGAAATGGGACAAGGTATTCTGAAAATATACAAAAGCCATAAACTAACTGCTGTAATCCAGTCATACTTATAAAATCTACAATCATGAGACAATTAAAGAATCAGATTCTGGAGCTTCCTCCACGTTACATGCAATAATGCTAACCCCCAACAATTTTCCCACCAAGGATAATAAAAGAGTGGGTAGGAAGGAGAGAGCAGAAAAGAGATATTACACACATCTCTGCAGTCTACAGAGCAAAGCCAAAGGAAAAAAAAAAGAAAAATTTCAAATTCATTCTAAGAACAATAAGAGGCCGAAAAGTCTGAAAATCTGTATAATACATTAAAAAAAAGTAATATCAGACTTCCAAAATACCTGAAAAATCAAAGACGGAAACCATTCAACTTCATCTGCATTTCCATCCATATTTATATACATGTCAGCTGTAAGATGACTATTGCCTTCCTCAGGAAAAATTAGGTCCAGAGCATGTTGACGACAGAATATATTTTTCAATCTATCAACTGAACCCACGAGTCTTCTCCTCCATTCTCTTTGTTCAGGATGTCGATTTTGTCTTTCTAAGGTTCTTCGATTATCGTCTTTGTATGCTGCCTGATTTATGGGGGAAAGCTTCATGGCTGCACGTGGAAGTAGTTCATCGGCTAGTAAAGAGGCATTAGCTAGCAATGCAATTTGCTGGGCCTCAGTCTCAGCCATGCGTACAATTTTGTTTCCAGAATCTTCAAAGCTTGCTTCTTCTTCCATTGATTCAGGTAATGCTTTTATGAGCATGCTCACATAAGAGTTAAATACTTGAAACAAGCCTTCTAGAGCTTGGCCTCCCAACTGCATACTAAGCAGTGGTCCTACATCCTCAAAGAAGTCCTGTATAAGCATACAGAACATCCAAGAAAAAGTGAATTGAAAATATAAAACCATTAAAACTATGCAGGAAACATGTAAAGAACTTGTTAAAGTTAGACAAGATTAAAATGTGTACATGAGTATGTCTTTTCAGTAAGAAGGCAATTATTTATTCAATCACATTAAGAAAAATGTTCAAAATGTTATTAAGAAGCCAAATAAGAAAACTGACAAAATCATAGACCAAAAGATGGATTATATTTATATATGAACAGAAGTAAACCAACTGATTGGAAATACAGAATTCTAAACATCTTCACTTAAACAGAGAAAAGATTTACACTGAGAGTCAAAATAACAAATCTTTGTTTTAGAACAACTAATCACACTGTCCCAACTAATGCTGCATCTCTACTTTGAAACCATTCCAAAAATTGTTCTATGTAACAAGTCAATATCAAATCAAAATTGAAATTTTTACCTGGACCATCAAATTGAAGCGATGGGCACTACTTGTAAGTTTATGTTGAAATGCTGTTATGTTACTAAGGGATATACTTGAAGGCCTACTAGTCTGACGATTAGCTGTAGGAGGGTACGTGAGTACCCAATCATCAGCCGCAGCCAAAGCAGCTGTACTCTCTTGGATTCGTTTTAAATTAGCATCTAATGCTTGTTCAACACTAGGCCTAAAAAGTTTCAAAAGCACAGGACAAAGAGCCAGGCCACGAGCTTCCAACAATGAGCAATGACCCAATGCTATTTGAACACACTCTGCTGCGGCTCTTAAACCTCCTGCAGCTGCAGATGACGCTAAAGCATGCCTTTTCACCAGAAGAGCAAATGCCTCTGTTTGCTTTGTAGCCCACATCACAAGTTCAGAAGTATAAGCTGGCTCCTCACCAAAAATAGCCAATGAGTCACTTGCAGCTTGTGCTACTGCAGAAAATACAAGTTGTGCTAGAGCTGCAGTATATGCTCCTCCATATGAGGTGCTAGATGGCCGAAGACTTTGCATGTTATACTGATATCGTTGCAGATGGGCATTAAGAAGCAAGCTGTGAGCATGGGGACCATCTCCAAGCTTTTTAAGGGCTGAAACTGATGCACGAAGTTCAGCACCACGTGTGGAGGGCTGACAAGCAGCTTCAGCAAGCTGATCAGCTAATTTTTGCCTACGTTCAGTGATGGAATTCCGTAGAGACAAAAGTAAAGATGGGTTGAGAGATTTCATCTCGTTTGCCTCAGAAACTACACGTTCCCCTTCATCAAGAGCAGCCAAAGCTTCTTCTACTCGCCTTTCAGCCAGGAGAACATCCAAGAGATCAGGAAATTCAACTAACCATTTGTCCAGGTCTGATATCTCCTTATCTTCAGCAACGGATGTAGCATTTACAGAAAAACCATCAGAATTGGAGATTGATAATGAGTCAATGTGAACTCCTTCAGCCAAACCATGTATCAAGGCAGCTTGTGTAGATAGCAGGTTTCTGATAGATGAAAGCTCCCCCTCTAAATCAGATATCTCCTTAGATGTTCTGCAACATTTAAATGTTACTTAAATTTAAAATATGACCAATGATCGGCTAGCTAACATTAGCTAAAAGACTAAAACATATTGCAGCAGTTTTCTTTTTCATTAAGGTTCAAATATAAAAAAATGAACAACGCTTCTCCCCAATCACCACCCTAAGCATGCACCACATGCAGGAAGAGACTACTCATAAATAAAGCCTCTGAGAAATGTCAAATGCTAAACACCCTTTGTCAAATCATATATTGATATAATATTTATCTGATAAGATATGAGGACATGACTAAAATACTAGGGTCATTTTTTAAGAAGCATCACAAGATATTCACAAGTACACAAATTATATACAGACCAGTGTTTTGAAAACCAAACCAATTAAATCAGGAAGTGGTCCAATCAGGCCCTGAAAATCAGAGAGTGAGAACCAGCCTCAAAACCAGTCAAACCAGCAAACTGGTTGTGGTTGCCACAACCAGTTTAAAGACCTTTTTTTTTCCCCATACTGCTCAAATGCTTAAAGCCAAGAGGGAATTAAAGACAGAACTGGGCTGTGGCAGAGGGACTACATTACCATAGAACATTGATGTTTCTTGGTAAGATGGTTGGCTTTATATATTGTCTTGGTTTGTGTGCATGCTTTGAGCATATCCAAGTCTATCAGCAGGAAATTCCAAACACAAAAAGGAGCTTAAAAGGCCCTAATGGGTTTGGGGATGAGCCACAAGGTTCCTATGAAAGTGGATATTAGCAATACAACATAATATGTAATAAATTGTTATTTTGCCAGTCTATTTGTAAGATTTTAGATGAATTATTAATTATTTGAGTTTATTAGTTCATCCTTTTTTATTTTTTTATTTTTCTATTTTATTGCACAAAACAGTTAAAGAAACTAAATGGTGAGTAGAAAAATTCAAATTTGAGTCATTTTAAAGCACTTTAGAGTGAGCACAACTGTGCTTGGTTCAAATTTTGAATTTTTAAATTAAAGACCAACATCTCTAATCTTATCTCATTATTTCTCATTGGAGTCCTCTCTTATCCCATTACCTATGTGGCTATATCTTATTTATAACTCTTATTTTTATCTCAAATATATTCCTCATTTATTCATCATTTGTTTCATCTCCCTTTCTTGTAGAAGGATTGAAACTTCAGAACCATCAAACACCCGTAGGATCACCCCCTTATTTTTTATCGTTAGAACATCTAGATACAAGATTTTGCTTTCTAGTTTTCTTTTAAATAAGATAATGAATTATTTTTGTGATTTTGTTTGGTTTTATATTCCTATTAATACAAGTAACTAAATTCACAACCAAAGACTTTGGTAGATCCTGTAATATAAATTAGTTCTTAACCATTGTTGTTAAAATATAAATATTTTTATATATTTTCCTCATCATTTTTATTTCATTATGAAGAATTGATTAATATTCATAATTTTTAGTTAATTAAATAAAAGGAGATTGTCCTATTATCCATTTAACAGATCTATGAGATAAAATGCACTCAGAATTAGATCAATTGAAATTGAGTTTCTAATTAGTTATTAAATTAACAAATTCATTGATTTTCCATGCTTTCTTCATTATTAATTGTCGTGCATGATAATTGAAAATACTCATAAAGAAAATTATTATTGCATAATCATTAGTTCTAAATAAAATTAGAATCAGTGATTAACTATATGGTCAAATATTAATCCATGAAAAGATAAAATGAAATAAAAGATTAAAGAACTTAAAGGTAAAACCAAACTCCTAGGTCAATTCATAATTGGTTAATCTTCTGAGTGCTCGTTGAATTTGTTTCTCTTTGCTTTCCTTTCATTTTAATATTATTTATTTTAAATTACAATCCTATTCATTTTTTGATTGGTCTCAGTAATCATAGGTAAAACGAATCTAGTACTTGTTAGAATAGTTTCTTTGATGAGTATATCAGCTCGAAGGTTAAAACTTAATAATTTGGAGTCTCACCATCCTTGACCCTTAGTTTGGATGCGACATAAAAGGAGAGAAAACAAGGGAGAGGATAAAATTTTAAAAATTGAAATGAAGATAAAAGCTCAAAAGGAAATTTTGTTTATTGACTTTTCTTTCCCTTCAACATTGTCTTCAACCAACCAATAGAGATTTTCAAATTTCACTATTTTTTCTTTTTATGCTCTTTCTCTTCTGCCATTGGGCGAACATGGAAACCATTGTAGGTCTGTTGTTATTTGTTAATAATACCATAAAACAATTTTCAAGAAACAGCTGCATCCCCACAGTCAAACAGTACCTGAAAAACCCACTGCCTCTGTTTCATTCCATCTACGTTAATTTATTGTTATATCATGAATTAATTTGATTAAATTAGAGATGTACTTTTGTCGCCATAATTTCCCTCATGTATTAACATATGTCAATATTGTGGAAATACAACAAAATAACAATACAAACTAACACACAACTAACCGTATGAAGGCTGCGTAGTTAGCATAGACACTTCGGCGCATCTCCTCAGCAGAAGCTTTCTTCAAGTCTACTAAATATGTGCATAATTGCTTAATTTCCTGAAAAAACATAGTAAAATTTCCATAATTGCAACAGACAATACGAAGAACAAGAAAACTTTTCTCTGCAAGAAGTGAACAAAAAATATCAAATAATAGGTTTCACCACTATTGGCATTACTTGTGCTCCTAGATTATTTTTACATATGATTAGCCCATCAAATCCATTTTGCAACTGTAAGTCTTAGATAGACGCTGAATAATGGAGAGGCATGTTGCTAACCATATAGAGCATAACAAAGGTAGGAAATAAACTATTACGAATTTCCCCTTTTCAGTCAGTAGAATGAGTCAATTATCAATAACTCAATCTCTTATTTCTATGAATAACAGGATTGCCAAAGGATATCATATGTTCCAAGGGAGAGACATAACTCCAATAGAAAAGAAAGCTTCTCTCTTAACTTCCTTGATTTTAGGAGTGGACTCTCCTCTGGGTTAAGAAATGCAATTTAAATGTTGTTATCAAGAAGATGAAAAATAAAAAATGAAGGATGGGGGTAAAAGCTTAATGTATTTAAATCCAACCGGTAGAATGATCCTCATATGCCTCATAACAAGCATCATGTAGGTGAGGTTAAGCTTATCAAATAAACATCATGTCCACAATATGCCATACTAGCATGATTTTACGGCATAAACAAGACTAGCAATTAGCAAAAGAGAGACAAATCATTTGCCAACTTTTCATTGTACATTATTAACTTTTTCTGCTTTTAATTATTTCAAAGGACAACATGAATAAGCTAATTCGAATGCATATATTTGTTTACGCGTGTTTTGGTTGAGAACTCGGCGATTATTCGTTTTGGATCTCTGAAACTACGCTTAGCGTGCGTTTGAAACGGGTGAATTTGAAAAGTAGGTGGGAATTCAATACTCCATTGTTGGAGACACAGATTCAGAAAATAAATTCATCAGTTCAACATTCTATGACAGAAAATGGCTCTTCCCGCAGAGGGAAAGGTAACAAGGAGCATGAAAACACTAAAGTCCATCTAAAAACTTGTGGTTTATTGGTATCTCGTTATGAAACAGCAAAGCAGAAGCAAAAGTGAAAGATGAGAAGAAGAAAAAACGATATGATATGGATCATTGAATATACAATTTGGAGTAAAAGGAACCTTGTCGTTGAGGGAGCAATTGGACTGAACATAAGCCTCAGCGTCGAATTTATCAGACTTGAACGGATTGAGACCTTCTTCAAGTTTAGGTCCGTTCTCCTTCGCACTAACCGGCGTCCCTCTGGACCGAGAAGTCTTCCCCGTGGCCATATTTGTCTGAGATCACCAATCAGCAACCACCAACTTTAGGGCTCAATTGAAAAGGTAGATCTACAAACAGAGTGAGTGAAGAAGAAAATGCACCATCAAATGCTTCCTCAACTCAGCAGCGCGTAGAAAGAGAGAAGACGCTGTTTCAATTTCTCTCTGATCCCTAAGGAAGCGGAGACGGTAAGAGTTAAGAGCTATGAGAGAGAATGTTGCCAGCACACCCTCTTCTTACTTTTCTTCAACTGTTTCATCTCTTGTTTCCTAATAATTAATTAAAAATTTACTTTTCGCTCTAACTTGTTCAACTAATGAGATAACTTGTTTCTACAAACATTTTTTTCTTTGTTTTTTACCTATGTATGACGGATCCTTTGCACCAAAACTGGATATTAAAAAAAAATCAACTAAGGAAAGATACTCGATAACCATGTGATCATGGTTTATTTACCCTGTGCTTATGAAGTTGATAATCATGGACGCTTTTTACTTCTTTTTTTAACATATTGGGAATGAAATTTTGTATTCAGGAACACAACAAGGATTCATTGCTTGCACAAATGTAAACACAGGGATCGCGAGATGTCAGAAATATGGGGGCGAAATTATGCAAGATTTCTTTCATTAACGTGAGATTTACCATTAAACATGTCTCGTGAAATTTCATATGGTTTTATTGTCACAGAGATATTTTCGATTTTTTTCTATTTTATGATATTATTTTATATGTTGCTTAGCGCCTACCCATTGCTTGCATGAGCCATTAATATTTGGATTTCTTCGGCAATTTTTGATGAAAACTTCATTTACATTTTAAAATCATTTTTTACAAATATTTAATTTATTAATTTACGTTTCAACTAACAATGTTTCATAATTATTTCGTATTGTTTGACATTGATATAGAGAATAAAATGAGATAAAACATATTATACGAGTTCTATTCTATATTTGCATTTTTTTCAAAAATATAATATAAAAAATGGAACAAAATATATTTCATTTCCTTTTATCCATTTGCCAAACGCTACCCAAAATATCAAATTAAAGGATCAGTCAACGACAGCACCTATGCAAGGCTTTTTATTTTTAAGTGGGGGAAGGTTATATTAGTAACAAAATAGTAGGATAATAAAGCACATGCAAGAGGGTACCTGAACACATCATAGACAAAATCACAGAATAATCAATGTTAGCCATTTCATCGTTCGAGAAAATCTAGCTGGCTATTTGAACAAGTCTTTTAATTTATACATATCTCCTTACCTTCTACCTTTCACATCATTATGAACCTCCTGATTCTCTTGCTCGTTCAATTTAAAGGAAAAAAAATATTCTTTTTTTTCTTTAAAAAAATGATAATACTTCATAATTCTATGACCAGCATTTGATCTTTACATGAAGCAAAGTGGTTTATATATAAAATCTTTTTAAATGAATTCATATCTGAGGTGTAAAATAAGAACTAAGTTATAATACGTAAAAATTACAATAAATTTTACAGTTAATATTTCAGTCTTACTAATAGGTTCAACACTAGTTAAAGAATTAATAAAAACAATTATGAGAATATAATATAAATTATGATGATAAAAGATTAATAACAGTTTTTAATAATTCTTTTTAATTTCTTAAATAATGTTCGCAAGACATTCATTGATTTTAAAAACAAGGATATGGTTGGAATTTTTCTTGTCGTTATTTTACTTAGACAAGATCAGATTCGAGCCAACCGTCAACCTCAATACCCGTTCAACATGCAGGCAGAGAACGCTCGCCGAGGAATCCTAATACTCCGTTTAAAGCGTTCGTTTGAACGGATGAGGTTAAAAAACGACATTAGCATTAGAGAAAAGCACCATAGCAAGTGCTTCCCATTCCCTGGTCGGGAAGTTTTGTTATTGGATCGATTGTTGTCACTTTCCTTCTATTGTAAAATGTTCAAGAAAGGAACCACTTCTCCAATTGGCAATTGAATAGCTGTAAGATGGAGTACACATTAGTGCCATTTGGCGACACCTAACCATCGTCAGCCAGATGTACCAGCGAACCGCTTAAAATGACATTCTAACCACCAAACTGATGTGTGAAAAGACAATCAGCTTGACAGGTGTACATCATACTCTTCTATGATATCCAAACTACAGGAATTACATCATTTGAAAGTTCCATTTGCATTTCTGTATTAAAAATGAACCTTGGGGCATTAAGGCTTTCTGACTATGAGGCACCGATATTTGAATTTTGCTCATGTGTTGCTTCATCCTCAAATATCATCCAAAGGTCATGTTTAGAATCTTGCCTACACGAGTTTGCGAGTGACAACGCATCAAACATGCATCTGGAGCCCAGGCTTGTAATTCTATTATTACACATTTAAAGATAGGCCACTTTGAATTGTAAAAGATAATAATAAAATTTCTCTCTTATTAAAAATAACTTTTTAATTTTTTAAAAATTCTTAGAAGTTCTCTCATTTATCGATTTAAAAAGATAAATTATTTTTAACCGAGAGAAATTTTATTCTGTTGAATTCACCAAACTTATTGTAGGAAGAGATGTTGTCATTTAACTGCTTTCATAAATTTATGACCCTTCTTAACACTGTTGGGCAGCTTTTTCATTTCAGGACATCAAAGCAGACTGAGTTACACAGCCAGTCGTCATTGAGTTCAAAATCATATGTTTAAACTTTGATTATTACAAGATTAACCATATGCAAATTCAAAATCCACTGCATGTGCCAATTCATGGAAAGGAAAACAAAGGAATTAAACATAGAAAACGGCAGAAAGGTTCAAAATGACAATTAACATCCATATCTCAAAGATTTGGCCGTTCATAGCTTCCAACTATTCCGAATCAATGCTCCGGGGCATCTGAACGAATAGCTGATAAATAAATAATAACACTTGAATCAGAATACAACAAATATAAAACTACATGAACATGATGCTAACTGCAAATCAAAACAGCTATTGTGAACAATATATGTAACTATAATACCCATAGTCACTTCAAAACAAGAAAGAGGACCCTGTGGTAAAAATTCCCCACTAATCCCTATCATTGGCAACATTTGAGGGGACTAAATTTGATAGACAAATATATGTGTAACCACATGCAATAAATCTTGTTGGAACAAAGTAAAATATAGCAGTTAAGCAATGCACATACACAGAATTAAGACAACAAACCACATCAAGCATGTGAAGAGAAGGGGGTGTAGATCTAATAAGATAAATTGGAGATGGCCAATTTAGGGTTGTATACTTTGTCTAATGAGAGAATCGAATCCAATACTGGACGGATAATGAATCGATTAATGATGAGAAAATGCAATTGAATAGCAATAAGATCAAAATGGGAATACTTGGTTTTTGAGGCTTGCCGTCGACCCATTTGGAGAGTGAAAAATAGACCTTCTCGCGAGAGAGGGCTTCGGTTTTGAGGGGTTCTTTGAGGCAATTTCTGACCAAATTGGCGCATATGGTAGAATAGGTTACGTAGGTCATTCCCGCTGCCCTCCAAAACGGCACCGCTCCTCCTCCTGCTGCGCTCGCCATCTCTTTCTCTCTCTCTATCTCTCTCCGTTAAGTGAGAAGTAACAAATAACAATTCTCTTCTCTCTTCCTACGCATCTATTATATCTACTATCGTCTCTGGGCTGGGCTCCAAATCCAGGCCTTCATTTCATTTCTCTTTTTTCCATTTTATTTTATTCTTTTCTTTGTGCTCTCAGGAGTGGGAGTTTATAAAAAAATAAATAAATGTGCTATTCATAAATTAGACTAAAAATTTTAAAATATTTTCAGTTTAATATTTAAATTTTATATTTTATTGAACTTAATTTGAATTAGTTTAGTCAGATTCGTTTTATTAACTGTATCTGTGTTCTTTCTTTATTTTTATTTTTTTTTTACATTTGCTTTGTAAGATTTATTATATATTTTCAAGCATATTTTTAACAATTAAATTTTTATTTTATAAATTAAGTATTATATGATAAAGTTTATGTATGGTTTAAACTTAACTATAAAAATTAATATTATTACTTTTATTTAATAATTAAGATAATTTATAAACATATAAAGTATGATCTCATGTATTTATCAGCTTCTTAAAATAGGAACTGATTAAAATATTTAATAAAAATATTAAAAATTAGAAAAAATATATTAATAGTATTTTTAAAAAATAAAATTTTCAGTTTTAATTTTTTAACTAATATTCTAAAAGTGCTTATTACTATTTATCTAAAAAAAATAAGAGAATTTATAGTTATTCATATCTCATACATAAAATTCAAAATGACCACTTTAAAATCTAAATTAAATTGTCGATATTGTAATATATATGTATATATATATATATATATATATATAATTAACTTTAATTCTTAAAATTAAATTTAAACACTTAAAAAATAATATGAATTTTTTTATTAAAAATGAAACATTTATCATATTTCTATAAATTTTATATAATAAATATATACTTTTTAGTAGAAACTTTGTCTCTAAATTTTAAAAGTCAACCATTAAAATTGATGTTAACAAACCTCCAATTGTAGTCCCCCAACTTATATATATTAAGTCTGCCATTTCAACATCCGACTTCAACACATGCTGTGCCCCCATTCCCCCCACCCATGCTACCCTTTCTCATCACCTAAGTTATATACACGAAAGCTGTGTTGGATAACTTCGCTTATAAACATTTATTTAATATTTTTAAAAATAATTAATTATATAATACTTTCAATGATAATTTTTAAAATAAATAAAAAATAATATATATTAATATAATATAAAAAGTTATTAACATAAGATATAAATTTGTAAATTATCCATATATTCTTCCAAACAAGTTCTTAATATATTATAAATTATTAGGTTAAATTAAAATTTTATTCTGTATATTTGATTTCTTTTATTTAGTTTCATATATAAAAAAAACTTATATCTTAATTTTTATATGAGTTTTTCAAGTTAATTTTTGTTATTTGTTGGTTTTATAACAATATTAGAGTTTTTGTTTATAGAGATTGAATTGAATAAATAATGTTAAGCGTGAGAAGTCAAATGTAAAGATTATTTAGTGTTCAAAATAAAGTATAAAATTGTTTTATATGAAAAATAAAACAAAAATATTATCATGCATGTGAATTAAGTCTAATAATGATAACGACCATTTTGAAAGTATTTTTTCATATAAGACTAAAATATAATTTTTTTTGTACATAACTATATAAAAAAAGAGCATTAAATGTAGAAATTAAATTTTTACTTTAACCTAAATATTAAAAGAGCTAATACTATTTTGTTACATTTATCTCTGCCGCTTTTATAAAATATCTATAATTCTAGACAATAAGATTTGGCTTGTAAACTTGTTTCACCTCTCTCTCTCTCTCTCTATATATATATATATATATATATATACACACACAATGTATTTAGTAAAGAATATAATTATATATAAGTATTAAAAGTTAATTTAAGTCATACAATTAATAATTAATTTTTAAAATCACATATTTTTGAAATTCTATAATTTATGTGTTTTAATTAATTATATTAATAATAAAAATTAATAATTAAAATTTTATTGGTACATTCCTACATAAAAGAACATTCTCATGTATCCTGCGAATTTATTTATTTATTTATATTAGAAACAACAAATATATACTACCTATGTTAACTTTCTATTAGTTATTGACGTAGGATTAATTACACTCAAATAATATTTTTGATTTAAATGCGATGAATAAAATTTAACTATTGTTGAAGCTGACTTTTTGAAATTTCGTACTACTTTAAATTCAAGTTAAATATAGAATTTATAGAAGTAAAATTAAAACTCTTTTGTAACTATAAATTTTTTTAACTTAAAGCTTAATTTTGAAGTTAATTTTTTAAACAGTGACTAATAAGTTAAACAGCCAATTGGTTACAACATTGAAGTTAAAGATACTTGCTATGATATCATAAAAGATATTTATAGATACTTTTTAATAAATTACTAACTCTACTGTTTGTTAATATAAAATTAAGAATAGTAATTATTTCACTTACGAAATATTCTCTTAATTAACGAAACAAAGTTGAGATTACTTAAGTTAAACAGGTGCATTAAATAATAAGTAAATGAGATTTCTTGAATAATGGTGGATGAATCCCATGACCCGCGGTGGTAGCGGAGAGTTAAACGAGTGATTGTTTGTTTTATGGTTTATAGCAGCAGTAACTTGTTCACTAATCATGGCCACATGGATTACGTATTCAACGAACGTGTGAAGAGTAGACTAATAACCCATATTGGTAATTTCAAATTCATCTCATCATCTCCAACTCCAATAAAGAAAGCAAGACAAACAACACAACCCCACACTCTCACTCTCACACTCTTATGCTTCTACACTGTTGTGCTTCTCTCTTAGCTTTCTTGCATTCAGACCAAAATATGGCTTCTATTGAGTTACTCGTAGGATTCTGAAGTGGTGGATCTGACACGACATAACTCGTATGAGTTTGTCACTCTTTCCTTCTAAAACCTCAAGCCCAAAATGGATTCTCAACTTTTTCAGTAATGGCTCACACTCGTGAGTGTTAGTGTTTTTGGAAACCACCCTTTTGTTTTTTCTGTTAGTTACAGTAACTAAACAAATGGCTCCAAGTCCAAGCATAGATTTTTCAAAGTTCTGGGTTAAGGACAGTTCAAGTTCAAGTTCAAGTTCAAGGAAAGGCAACCCTGTTGTGGTGACCATGGAGAACCCCAATTACTCTGTGCTGGAAATAGATGGCCCCGACTCTGCATTTCAACCAGTTGAAAAGGACAGAGGTAAAAATGCAAAGCAGTTCACATGGCTACTGCTTCTGAAAGCTCATAGAGTTGTCGGTTGCCTTGCTTGGCTTGGAAATTCTCTTTGCTCGTTGCTTCGTGCAGTTAAGAAAAGGTTGTTTTTTGGACAGGAAGTGTCTGTGGAGACTGAAATGTCTCCCAAGGCAAAGTTTCTGTTTAGACTAATTCTTACATTCTTGGTGATGGCTTTGGCATTTTTGTCATTTGAACTAGTTGCTCACTTCAAAGGGTGGCACTACTTTCACAACCATAATTTGCATATTCCACAAACTTTGGAGATCAAAGGATGGTTTCACACGGCTTATGTTAGGTGGTTGGAGTTCCGGGCAGGCTATATTGCACCCCCAATTCAATCTCTCTCCACCTTTTGTATCCTTCTCTTCTTAATTCAGTCTGTGGATCGGATGCTGCTTTCCTTTGGTTGCTTCTGGATCAAATTCAAAAAGGTTAAGCCTGTCATTGATGGGGATCCTCTCAACTCACATGATTTGGAAGGATCCAACGATGGCTATCCTATGGTGCTTGTTCAAATACCTATGTGCAATGAGAAAGAGGTGACACCCTTCTCTTAATCCCATGTACTTGCTACTTAGTACGCGCCGCTCTTTATTTATAAGGAAAAAGAAAAAGATTTGTCGGTGTGGTTTATTCAAAACCAATCAATCATCAAGTGGTTCCTTTCAACATGTTATGATGATGAATGTTATAATTCCCTTTGCCTCCTCCTTGTTTTTTCTTTTCTTGGTTTTATCTTAAACTATGCTATAGTTAATTATAATAATGTCCCTCTTTAATTATTTTATCTCAAAGGAAGTAGTAAGTAGAGTAGTAGTTCACTTAATGATGCCACTCGGACTACTGTTTTTATTTTATGGATTCTTCCCCATAATGATTATGGTGGCTTTGGTGATAATTGTAGGTATATGAACAATCTATTTCCGCTGTCTGCCAACTTGATTGGCCAAAAGATCGCTTGCTCATTCAAGTTCTAGATGATTCTGATGATGAGGGCATACAGTGGTTAATCAAGGGAGAAGTATCTAAGTGGAGTCAGAGAGGTGTCAATATCATCTACCGGCATAGGATGTTTAGAACTGGTTACAAAGCTGGAAATCTTAAGTCTGCAATGAGCTGTGATTATGTAAAAGATTATGAGTTTGTTGCAATTTTTGATGCTGATTTCCAACCAAATCGAGATTTTCTCAAGCATACTGTTCCACATTTTAAGGTGGCTATATTTTTTTGTTTCTTCCTTGTTATTCCATAATCTATCAATCAATTTCCCATTTTCATTCTTCAGTCTGCTTTGCAGGGCAATCCCCAGTTGGCCTTGGTTCAAGCTAGGTGGGCTTTTGTAAACAAGGATGAGAACTTACTGACACGCCTCCAAAATATTAATTTGTGCTTCCACTTTGAGGTTGAACAGCAGGTTAATGGGGTCTTCCTTAATTTCTTTGGTTTTAATGGAACTGCTGGTGTTTGGAGAATAAAAGCACTTGAAGAATCTGGTGGCTGGCTGGAGCGGACAACTGTAGAAGACATGGATATAGCAGTCCGGGCCCATCTGAATGGTTGGAAATTTATCTTTCTCAATGATGTAAAGGTAATCATTTTGTTTTGGTTTCAGTTGAAGCCAATGTGCTTAGTATCTTTTTTTTATTTGTGTGTAGGCAGCCTACAATAACAGTTTTACTGTATATTAATTTTGTAAGTTAGGATGGAATTGAATTGCATGAAGTAATTATCTGCAGACCACAGTAATTGGAAGAGTTTCACTAATTAATGAAATACCAAAGAAAACTGTTGATATGTTCAATTTAAGTAGCACTTAGTCTAAAGAGCACTTTTTCAGGTGCTTTGTGAGCTACCTGAATCATATGAAGCTTATAGGAAACAACAACACCGATGGCATTCTGGACCTATGCAACTATTTCGTTTGTGCCTTCCAGCCATCATAACATCCAAGGTAAATTATTTCTTTTTATTGTGTACTGCACTGTTTTGGAGGAGAGCTAAATCTGAACATGTTCAAATGTCATAATGTTGCAGATTGCATTCTGGAAGAAAGCAAATCTAATATTTCTATTCTTTCTGCTTAGAAAACTAATCCTCCCATTCTATTCTTTCACATTATTCTGCATCATTCTTCCTTTGACAATGTTTGTCCCCGAAGCTGAGCTTCCTATTTGGGTTATTTGCTACATTCCTGTGTTCATGTCATTCTTGAACATTCTTCCTGCCCCAAAATCCTTTCCCTTCCTTGTTCCTTACCTGCTGTTTGAGAACACAATGTCAGTAACCAAATTCAATGCTATGGTATCTGGTTTGTTCCAGTTGGGAAGTTCATATGAATGGATTGTTACCAAAAAAGCAGGACGATCATCTGAGCCTGACTTATTAGCTATCGAAGAACGGGATTCAAAGGCCATGAGTCTCCAACTTCACAGAGGGACTTCTGATGGTGGACTTTCTGACCTTAACAAATTAAAGGAATGCCAAGAAACTGGTCCTAGACCCCCTGTAAAGAAAATGAACAAGATATATAAGAAAGAGCTTGCCCTTGCATTCTTATTGCTGACTGCTGCAGTTAGGAGCCTGCTATCAGCACAAGGCATGCACTTTTACTACTTGTTATTTCAAGGTGTCTCATTCCTCCTTGTAGGTCTCGATTTAATTGGAGAACAGATGAACTAAGGATCAGAAAGGATGTGTAAAATAGAAAATTGATTGTTATAAAGTTCAATAATTAAAGAAACCAACCAATATGAATTGCTGCAAGACATTTGGTTTTTGCAGTCACATTCAAGGTGCCTGAATATGGCTCAGGTAAAATGCTGAAAGCTACCGTGGGTCATATCATGAATAAGTGTTATTCTTCAAGTGCATTTAGAAAATTTTCTGTTTTTTTTTTCCTCCCTTTACTACTTCATCGATTGTTTTACACCATAGTAGAATCATTTTTCCTTCCCTTTTCATTTTTCTGCAACGTTGAGCCGATTCATTTTATCTCAGCATCACGCTATCACCCTGTTTATAACGTCACGTTTGGCTCATATGTATCTATTGAATGACAGTGATATGTTACACCTCCCAACAAAAACCTGTTCACTTCATATTTAAAGGCTTATGTGTTTATGGATACAAATTTTCACTTACAAGGCCACTATTCAGAAAGCGTAGAAGCTTGCAATATTCATGCTATTATATTATGGCATGTTTTTCGTTTTTAATAATATAACTAAATTTTTGGAAAACAATTAAGAATGGTAAAAGAAAATAGTGTCGGCAGGGGTTAGAGATTAAGGAGAAAGAAAGCATTGGGTACTATACAGTACTACGGGGACAGAAAATTGGTTCATTAATATGAATTTTGGGCCTTGGATTTGCCCAACGATGAGAATCGTGCGAGTGTCCCACAATGGACCCATTTGTTTTAATTGGAGCTTTAAGCATAACCAAGGATATTTTAGGGCACATGCTGCCCATGCCAATCGCTATTTCAATAATGGTAGGCGCATATGAACACATTATACATACCTCTCAAGCAAGGCTTGTGGACCCTGCTGCCTCAACAAAGCATTTTCTTTTCTGCTTTTGAATTACCCAACTCCTCAAACCATCATAGCAGATATACACTTTTTTTGGCACATTACTAAGAAATTATGGTCAAAATTTTACACGAATTTAAAAGGGTCAATCTTTCCTCTCTATACAATTTTAAATTGTCCCACAGGTTTACATGATCTACCCACTTTACCAACTAACAATGAGTAAACTTTTACTTTTATGGAGAGACATAACAAGTAAATTTCAAATTTTCATAATGCCATTTCATCTTACTCCTATTTTGAATGTAAAATACATATATTCACACCCCAACTCCCTTCCTATTTTTCTTTTCAAGAGCAAAAACAAAATTAGAAAACCCTATTAAATAAGTTATTGTCACACCATTTTTTTTTCAAATAAAAGAATCCTTTATCTCAGTTCAATGATTTGCATTTTTTTTGTCTCTTCTACATTTTTCGATTTGGTAAGTGTAAGTATGATCTACTGTCAGGTGAAGGTGTATCCTATCCTGATTCCTGAAGGCTGAGGTGAGAAGATCCAGCTGTCAGATAAAGCATTTGCCTTAAAACTCTCTCTCTGAAGTCATTCTGATCAAAGTGTGTATAAATGTACCTTGCCTTTGGCCTTAAACAGTTCTTTCATGCCATATAGGTCATAGGAAACCAGTGTAAGATGTTTCTAGACAGTACAAATAAACTACAAGTTAATTACGTGTATCTTTCTGTTTTGTGCCGTTAACTGCGTTCACCTTTCTCGTGTGAATCGCAATTGGCGCTCAAAGCATACCTTAGTAGAGAGAAAGAAAGAGAAGGGTCAAATATCAATGCATGTGTGCTTCATTCAACTTCAACCTAATTGTTGTGAAGTGCAAAACTCAACCTTTGAGAAGAGTGGACATGAAAACAGTTACCCTATACTAACAAAGTATTCCTCAAAATATTTATTCTTCACATATGCTAATGAAAATTACAAGCTTTTTGGTTTATGTAGTGCTCGGTATTGGAGCTATAATAATTTATTAGCATATAACAATACCAAAACAAAGTTGATAGAGAAAGCTTAAATCTAGAAAGAAAATGAGTTTAAGAAAGTTGTCTTTTTGTGACTGAGGATTCAGTGGAACAGTCAACCATAGTGTCATACCAAACGATCCTTGGACGTTACTGGGTGAAGCTGCCATAATCGTGCAATTCTTTGGATCCTTCTTTAAAGGTGACACTACCCTTGAGTATTGACCCGTATTGCCAAAAGCAGGGTCCCTTTCCCTCCAACTTCAAGTATAACATATACCATTATCACTCAAATGCTCCGTGCAAGGTAAAAAGACATCTCACCAATATACTCCGTATGTTTGTGTTTTAGGTTCATGTGAATCACGTTCCACTTTTGAGGCTTTTTAATGCAAATTTTAATGCTGTTACAAGTCATCTCTCGGCTAAGATTATAATTCATACACTATTTTAACAAAAATATTAATAACACTGCTTATTGCTTATTATGGATTAATTAACCGATTCAATGTAAATGGCAAAAACTGAACTAAAAACTAAATTAACCAAAAATTGAATAAATTCAAAATCGAAAAAATAAAAATATTTTTATTAAATTAGATTGCACTTTGAATCTTATTTTAAAATTGTTCCAATACTAAATTTATATCTACATATATAATTTTATTTATATAATTAACATCTCGTTCATACTTTAAAGACTGTATATTAATAAAATTATAATTCTTAGCTATATTTCATGATTTTATTTGTAAATTTATATCATAACATTAATTCTTAGAGATAAATGTAATTATTTTCATTATTATTATTATTATTATTATTATTATTATTATATATAGAATAATTTAAAGTTATTCTTGGATATGTTTTAATATATAAATTTTATATTTTATATAAAATAATTAACTTTATTTAAAATTTGTGGAAAAATGATAAAATAATTATTTATTATTTTTTAAATAAATTAAAAATTTATAAAAATAAAAATTTTCAATCAAATCCAATCCGACCAAATTGATTTTGATTGGATTACTTTTTTATTTCAAACTGATACCAACCAAACTGCATTATAATTTTATGTCTAGAAGAGAGGACTTTTTGTTTAAAAACAAATCTAATCAAATCCATGAACCCTCGTATACTTATCATAACAAAATAGCTTTATTTAACCAGAAGAGTTGAAATACCAATACATAAAAATGTTATCCGAAAAATATTAATATTTTCGTGATTTTATAAAGTGACGTGTATTTTAAAACAATTCGAGATTTTTAAAGTGTTAGATAATTTGAAATAGAAGAATATTAGTCAATTTCAATTTTAGGCTTGAAGGCAACATAAACATAAATATTTGTATTGTAGCTTGTCACTACAGAGTTACTGTTGAGGAAAAGGAAATGCTAATTGGTCCTACTCGACATCACATGTGAGGTTGAACTATACTACGATGTTACAGAAAGAAAACAGTACTACGGAGTGTTCAATCTTCTTTTAGAATTCAACGTAAATATTTAATCTCTATAAAGTACAAACTATCTAAATTTGAAAGAGGATATTAAACATTACTTTGCAGAGAATGTAGCATTCACATAACATCACATCTAATGTGGCATCAATATGTGCACAACTGTTAACAAAAAAGTGTTTTATCCAAGGGAGGACTAACTACTTTCTTCACAGATCTTCTGGTAATGATGTATAATCCTTCACCATTAAAATCTCTCTGCATAACTTTCGTGGGACTTGCTCTAACTTTGTTCCCTCTTGCCATGCTTGCCCTACAGCAACCCCAGGTGCTAGAAAGCGAACATACATAACAATTTGATCGTTGAAAGGATAGGGATGTTTAACTGCAAAAACAAAGAACAATTAAATATTAAATAAAATTGGGGCATGCCAGGACTTTGAACAATGACATGACCAGCCAGCTTGCTCTCTAAGGTGTTACAGGAATAACCTACGAAAGGGGTACAATTTAACTAGAGAAGGGTCACCAAGAAAATAATGCCACAACAATACACCATGCAGACATCAACTGAATTTTAACATCTAAAATGTCAACACAATTCTTAAAAATTTAATACATCATTGGCTTGAAAAACATGATGGAGACTTCACAACCTAGGTGAATATACAATTACACGAATATAGCAATAAGCATGCCCATATTTTTTATGTGGACTAGTGTAATTTATAAATACTTAAATCGGTACAAAATTTGAACTTGCAGTCGTAAATCGCTGTATGATAGAAATAAAACAGCACCTACATTTATTATACCAAAAAGAAACCTACCTGGTCTTGGAAAGCCTAATGGAAGTTCTTTGATGTCATGTAGTCCATCGCCGAATTCATATGCTAAATCACATGGCTGCTCAGTTGACATCACCTCCTTAAGTTGTCTCACCGTAAAATACAAAGGAGTGAAGGAGTCAGTAAATGCAGCCAAAACTGGTCCATCTGGGTGGTTGTGAAATTCATAAAATATGTTAACAATGTTCATAGTAAGGAACACTCAAATTTAAGCTAGAAACAGTGAATCACAAAGCAGCCCAAGAAAAAAAGGCCAACCAGCACAAAGGAATTTGCCAAAGATCATTGATTAAACCACAATGCATCAACATATTGAAGGAAAACCAGCAAGATTATACAACCTCTTCAATCTTCTTCTATTGTTCTAACTGATTATTGAAGCATTAGAAATTAAACCAGGATTTAATGAATTTAAAAGCAACCACTAGACAAGTAAAGGCATAAAGCTAACAATGATAATGTATGTTATTTGACTTTCTATTTTCAGACAATCATACATAAACTTATTTTCTCACCTTAGCGTTAGGAAAAGGGAGTACAAGTTCAACATTTTAGAGCACTTTCAAGTCTTGTAAGCAAGAAAAAGAAGTTTCTTTCACTTCTTTCCTTCTGTATGTGTGTGCGAGTGACTGAATGTATTGTGCATCTAAAAATGACTATTCTTCATCATAATATAAATATAATAGTCTCTCCAAAGTATTAGCAAACTAGTGATTACAGGCTTGAGTTGTCACAATATTATCTTCTTTTATTTTTCTGGCAAGAATAACTGAATGGTCATCCCACAATATTGCAGGAACTTGAAAAGGTATATGGTAGAATTTGAGTCAGGCAAATATACAGTTACCTTTTTTTACTACATGATGTTGCATGTAATTGCACATGAAAGTGACATTCACGATCATGCTAACAATACAACTTGGAGATATAAGGAGCAATGGTGTTTAAGATTGATGGCCATACTTTACTAAAATGAGTAATTATGTAAAGAAATCCATGCATTTCTCTGCCAAAAGTTAAGAAACTTACAGATGATTCGTCCATAGGCCTGCCCATCCTTGCAGGAAAAAATAGCCTTAAAAAGTAGCAAAAGAGTCAGCCACAATTTTCAAATTACTGTACAGGAACAAAAAAGCAAAAAGCAAATGGTGAATTTACCTTTCTGAAGGAATTTATCCACGAAATTGGCATCGTTCCTATTAACAAAGTTCAATGTTGACATCGTTAGTTTTCAAAATTTAAGATGTGCTAAAAATGAAAGGCAAATACACATGAAACTATGACAAAAAATTTCAATACAGCACACATAGAGCTACACACTGCACACCAGCAGAAGTATTGGAAGATGAAGCTCCTATCAAATAAGACAGATCAAATTTGCAGGGACTGAAATATTTCCTAACTCAAAATCTTAATTCTTAGGCATATAACGGGCTCATGTCATAAGCAAGAAAAGGGAGGACATTTTGACCGCTCCGATTCAATTTTGCATAGTATTAGATAAATCACCGGTCCTCCTTTCATGTGGACTTCCTTTTGGTATTTCCTCCATTACCGTTATGCTTGACGTGAGAACCAATTGCGTAGCAAGAAACACAATGCACTCATTGTATTTAACTTAACCGTGACTACTACGAACAACAATAATGAATCACTTCACTAACCTCCACTAGTTCTGCAGTTGTAATATTCAAGCATCACATCATCCTTGTTGGAGTTGGAGAGCAACGTAGATGCACTTTTCTTTACTAACTTAGGATCCTCATATCGCGTACCAGCTATCTGCCAAGCCATTGATACAAGTCTGCACAAAGATATCAACATTCCCACCGTTAGATAAGAAAGAAAAATAAACATTGAATACAAGCAATTGAAAAAAGAAAAGACCTTGGTTTTAGCAATAGCAGCAATCGATGACGCCTTTCCTCAGGAATATCTTCAATTTTTTTCCTGAACACAGAGGTGAAGAGAGTGAGTGAGTGTGAGAGAGAGATAAGAAGAAGTGGCAGTGTTACTTACCAAAGGTATGCAGCGGGATTATAAGAAGAAGGGTCCAAAGGGATCAACTCCTTAGGAGGATCAAGAAACGTCACTACATCTTGTTCATCCAAGTAAACCTTTTTACCATTTGGAAGCATTTCAAAGGGCTTATCATCCCAAGGTGACACTGACACGTACCATTGATTGCTTCGAGAGACAGCACCGCAACTAGACTCCACAGCCCCATTTCTGTACAATCCCAAACCTACAAAAAAGAACCCAACTTGGGGTAATGAATTCAATTGAAGCACCATTTTTGAGTTCGGGTCAACTCGCTCCCTCACTTACCTCTCAGATTTGGAAACGGTGGATTCATTCGACGGGAAAAGGAGGAAGCGGTTACACGGCGATGGTGCATCTCAATCTGCATGTGCTGCCGCCACCATATCGGTGGTGATGCCGTTGTCGTCGCTGCTGCGATCATCGTAGTCGCAGTTGCAGAGCAGCGAGACTAGTCAAAACTTTGAAACTCAAAACGGTGTAGTTTGTGAGGAGTGGATAATTAAAAACGCAGCGTAGGGGCATGTCGTTTACTCATTTAAAAGAAAATAAAAAACAAAACGACACATTGTGGCGGAGCGTTGCGTATCTGTTAATCAAGTTCTTATCCTTTTACTTTGATTTACTTGAGCAATGAGAATGGTCATTGGCGGTGTGATCTGAAACTGAAGAAATGCTTCTTCAAACGAGGCAAATTGGGGCTGCGGATGCATGTCCATGGATCACAGTGACACCCACAAAGAAAAGGAACGGTAAACAGTGTTCTTCATTGAGAATTGGGAGTCCAAAATGCTCAGTATCAACCCAATTGGAATTGAAGAGTGACAACAATACGATGACAAAGCCGTATCCAGCAGAGGTTTCGAGGACCATAATGGAGTTGGCACGTGTGGGCACGCTTTCCACGTTGACCCAGGAGGCTTTGCCTCTGGGTATTGGGGTTCGTTTCGGCGTTGACCCTGAACATGGCACTCCCTTCTTCTGCTTCAATCCCTCTAATCCTTCCAACATTCCCTCGTCCCTCCACGTTCAGGTGTGTGTGTGTGTGTGTGTGGTCAAAATTGGGAATTTGCATTCAAAGGATTCATTTGTTCTTCTGTTTCTTTTAATCAGTTTGAACAGTGTGGATTGCGCACTCCTCAATGCACTATTCAAGGAACCCTTACCAAACCACAGGATCCAAAGGTGAGTAAGTAAGCAAAGGACTTAAGCTTTCAATTTTGTATTTTGTTGTATGTTTTATTAATCAAATGTCATCATATGTATGTAGCGGTTTGTTGCTGTGTGGAGGAAGAGATTTGGAGAAGAGGTTGATCAAGATTTTATTTACATTATTGCCATTGATCGGGTGCTGCAATTGGAAAACTTTCAGGAGGTAGGAATAGGTACTGAAATATTAACCTAACCCAACCATGCAAGTTTGCTACTTTTTATAACTACGGCAATGATGTGTTGCAGGATGGTGTATGGGTCTCTTCTTTAGATTACAAAAATGCACAACCTGATCCTCTTCGAGACTTTGCGGACAATTTAGTCTCTGAAATCAACACCAACAATATGGAAGACATTACTCGCTTTTGCAATGTGTTTGTTGATTTGGATTTCCTGGTTTGTGCCTAACACTATCTGTGTCTTTTATATATTGTTCCTGTTCTGATTGTAGATACATGAAAGGGACCTAAATGACATTGCTAAGGTGTTAACTTTTGAACGTATTTAATTTGCTGTGGAAGGTTTCGGAAGCAAAGATGATATGGGTTGATCGCTTGGGCTTTGATATGCGTTTGTCTTGCCCTGAAAAAGGTGTGTTTGATGTTCGCATTCCTTTCCCTAGAGAAGTGACGGATGAAAAAGGTGCCAAGTCCACATTTAATTGTATGTCACAAATGGCTTGGGAGATTGAAAGAAACTTCCAGCATCCTGACTTTCCCAAGGTTAAACATTTGAAGACCGTAAAGTCATCCTTTCTGTACCCATTCTGAATTTCTTAGTTAAACATCCATCCTTGGTATGCTTTGTAATTTTTCAAAGAATATGACCATGTCTGTTGTGTTTGTATTCCCTCATGATCCCTTAGAGGCTTCATGTTGAGATCATCGTCGATACTAGACTTCATTTAGTTTTGCAACGCAAGTTTTGACTCGTGTTGTCCGTTGCGGCCTCCAGGATATTTAATTTTATTTGAATTATAAAAAACTAGTGAGTTAGTAGAAGAATGCAATGCTGTTACTGGAAAATCTGTTTTCCGATATCTTTTCTATAATGAAAAAGAAATTACATTATGCAATATACGTTAGAAGGGAATAAAATGACATTTATCTATATAATTCCTCTAGAGGTGTGTATTCATTTTAGTAAATACATGTTTTCCTTTTTTAAAATGCGACAATGAAATTTGAAAAGCTAAAATGAGACTGCGGGGGGATTTTTAATTTCTTTTTAATGATTGTGTAACAATGATAGCACATAATAAATTTACCAAAGTGAAAACATTTTTAATTCAAGCAGTATCAGTGATAGCATACAAGTAACAGTGAAGGCCTACTTGCTAAGTAACAATTTGTTCGTCACACAAGTACAAAGACAATTATATAGCAGCTAGAGTGAAGCGAAATTGATGGCTCACTTTTTTTATTTTACTAATAAAGTCTGCCTGTTTAATGCTACTATCCTTCCTCTGCTTGGGCTGAAACATTGATTTAATCTTGTTCTCTAAACTCTGCGTTGTATATTTAATATGCTTGTCAGCCTTAGCATCACTTTCAGTTAACAAACTGTAATTCTTCACGTAGGCCTTATAGATTGGTAGAATACCTTCCGCCAAATGCTTGCATACATTTTCCCTCAAGATCTCATCGGAGATCACCCAACTTGATTGCTTCTTGCACCTTTCATCAAAAGCTAGATTGAAAGCATTGAGTCTCTTAACCAAATCTTGGCTAGTCACACTTGCACTTGAGGATGAAAGCAAGTCCTTTTGAATTACAAGAATAGTTAGAAGCTTTCCCCAGCTATTCCTCAAATAAAGTGCTACATAATAGTCCTTATATTGTTCGTGGGCTTTTAACCAAGAATCTCCCATCATATTTCCAAGCACAGTCCCCCTCAAACTGTAGAAATGACAGTGATTATTCATCATAAAAAGGTAGGACAGAGTGATATCTTCATAGGCCTTTGACCAAGCATCCAAATTTACTGCAACCTCCTTAATTGCATTATATATTTTGCTTAAAACAATACCCTCTTCGTACACTTCCTTTCTCCAGCTAAGATGTATTTTCAAAACCTGTGTCAAATGTGGCCCATAGGCATCTCCAAGCAGCTGATTGCAGTAATCAGTAACAAAGTTTACCAGCCGGGGAACGCCGCCATCAGGGGGAGGAGAAGTTGGCCTTTGCAACTTCACTTGTGCTGGAAGTTGCCAGAATATCTCACTGGCACCATTAACAACTTTGTTGATAAGATCCTTTGTCACAGTTCTAATTTCTTCACAAGCTTTCCCACTGAAAAGCTGGTTGAATTTTAGTCTTAGACCATTTAAGACCCTGAATATGGACAGCAGGTTCAACAACTTGAAGGGGTCATTTTTCCTCTCAGTAACAATCCTTCCAAATTGTATAAAAGAAAGAATTCCTGATTCAACGGCTATCTTTGCAAAACATCCCATCCATGCTTCTGGACCAATTTTCCCAAAGACATTATTTGAGAGCCTGTACTCAACCTCAAGCAGTTGCTGCACAACCAACTCCAAATGGCTGCCCCATTGGTCTATGTAACTCTCCATACACTGTACATTCTCAAATCCAGCAGTTGGAATCTCAAGGTAACTCAAATCCAAAGTCTTCAAACTTCGACGAGCATTCGTACCTCGAACTTCAACATATATAGATTCACACTTGTCGAGCCTGTCATTGGCACTTAATCTCTCAATGATGGCCTGTAATCTCCCTGCTGAAGAACCATTCATTAGAAAAGTTTGTTTGGCAATGCTGGCTTGCTGACCAATGTGTGATGTTAATGAAACCAAAGGGAGAGGCATCGAGTTTGCCATCAAAAGCCTGTGGAACTCAATCTCTAGTTTGTCAAAGGCAGTACTAAGAAAGCCTCCATGAAGCCGAGCACGTACCTCCATGACCTGCAATTCTTGCAATATTTTCAAAGATTTATTCACATTCAACAGGTAAAGCTCATTGGTGATTGCTTTGTCTTGTAAGAACTCAAAAACGCCGTGCAACCAGCCCACTGCTAATCTGCAATTATCAGTGAGAAGCTTCAGTGCTTCCTCAAGCTTCTTTGTGTCTGAGACATACGTGTATAGATCAGAACTGGGGTCTGTCAAGAGAGAATGCTCCAATTGATGAACAGAGTCAAAAACCTTGAGGGCTGCAGCAGCAGAACATAGAACACTGTCTATGCTTTGACCAATGTTGACCAAAAAACACTTTTGCATTGAGATGGGTCTAAGTGAAGCTTGCAAGGACAGACATCTCTGTTTAAGTAGCTCCAATCTTGAGCCAGACTCTTCTAATGCAGAGCCAATAACGCTTGATGTTTCCAAGCTAGTTGACAAGCACTTTCTAGCGGCTTCAAGATTCCCCTGGCTTTCCATATCAATGGCAAATCAAGTACTAACGCAAAATGATTACTAGTTTGGCTTTTAGATTGCATTCAGATTATTCAGTTTGGTCTAATGATGAAGATAATCTTTGTTGGATTCTTGTGTATCGCCCCACTCAATTCCTTTCACCAAACTCAACAAACAAAGTAAAAAAGGAGGTAACTTCACTTGCAATACAAACATACAAGAAACCTCAACCACCAAGCAGTAGAGCTTCCTTGAATAGGCATACCATTTGCCCAACTAATTTCCCGAGCCATTATTTATTTATCATCTTGTAATAGTCACTCCTAGCTTTATTGTTTAATTTGAAGACAGAGACCTGCTAGTCTTGCTTCAATTACCTCAACAATCTCCCAACCACATATATCGAAATTATCATTTTCGACTAAAGCTGTTAAAATAGGTTAAATTTAGGATGTACTAACCCACTTATTTTATAAAATAAGTAATAATTATTATATTATTTATTAAATTATTTTATTTAAATGAATCAAAAATTATATTTAAAATATAAAAATAATTTTAAAAATAAAAAAATATTTATTCGATTTTATCATAAAATAATATTAAATATAATTATATTATAAAATTAAATTAAATTTAGCTTTTGTATTTATTTATTTTTATTAATTAAATTTAATATAATACGTTAATAATTTATGATTTTAATTAAAAATAAGTACTAAATATTTTTAACTAAACAATAATTAAATGATAAAATAATATTTTATAAAATACTAATCAATAATTATTTTAATAAATTTAATCAGTTCTAGTATGTTTAAATATTTTTTAATGACTTTTAATAATTATAGATTTATTATAGTTTAAGTTCATACATGGTATAATTATTTTTAATATAAATATAAATATATAGAATCTTAAATGATTAATTTAATAATTATATAATCTTAAATGATTAATTTTAATAAATTTTATATAGACGGTATAGATAGATTTTTATTATTAAAAAAATATAGTGATTAATATACACTTAAAATTTAATAATTAGTAAATATTTATATAAATCAATATATAAATAAAAAATTAAATTATTAGTTAATTTATCAATTTATATATAATATATAAGTATGTGTTTTAATTTATCGTATACATACTATTTTTTTATTACATTAATGCTATGATGTAGTTAATTTTACGTATATTTATGAGTTTAAAATAATAAATAATGTATAAAAATTAAATATTATATATATTGTATTTAGTTTAAAATTTTATATTAATTTTTATCACAAATTTTTTATTAAGATAAAAATTTAGAAACACAAGTTATTTTAATTTAAATAATATTTTTATTAAATAAGATGAGTCAAATTTTAAATTTGTAAATATTCATTAATTCTTACTATGTTTATATGTTACTTCTGTGCATTTATAAATTTTATAATGTAAAATATTTTACATCTACAATTTTTACAATAAAATATTTATTTATTTATTTATTTTAACATATTAACTTTCATTCACTAGATTTAACAAATTTTGTGAGTGTTATTTTTTTTTCCTCAATTTTATATGTTTATTGTGACTTTATTTATTGAATACAAAATATTTTTACATAAATAAAATATGATCTTAAAATATATATATATATATATATATATAATATTTTTAATAATTTTATGAAAATAAATCAAGAAAATAATAATATAAAAAATTTATATGAAAATTAATTTTAATAGAATGTAAATTTAATTTTTGGTAGAAATTTAGAGGGATTTGAAGAAAAGAAAAAATGCCAGGAAATTTACAAAATAGAAAATAGGATAAATGATTTTATTTTTGAGAAGGAAATTCATTCCATTCAATTGCGAGTAGTTGTTCTCTCCGAAAACGGAATTAAAATAAAGAATATGTTAATCGTGGACACATAAGTTGTTATTTTACACATACACTTTGATCAACTAAAGACAAGTGTCATAGCTTATGAATTATGTCCATAGAGTGATGCGAATTTAAAGTTCGAACTCTTGCTCGTACCTAGAGTGATCAAGGACGCAGTGTCCAAATAACTAATGATATACGAAAAAAAGGCACACAAACTTCAAATTATTCGCGTGATAACTACTCCCTCCCATTCTTTTAATAAGAAAAAGAAAGACTAGATCACCAGACCAAAAACAAATTAAATCAATTATATTTTTTATAAATATAAATTTTATTCTAAAAATATCTATAATATTAAATAATATAATTGATAATTTATATATTTAATGACACTAAAAAAAATTATATATAAAAAATTTAACAATTAATACATTTTAAATCTATTATTTATTTTTTATAATAAAAATTAAAAAAATACTTTATTTTGTTTGTTATAAAAAGTAACGGAGGGAATCCCATTTATCATTAATGATTATTATCCAAAGACATGCGAACGTATATATGCAAGGCCAGCCAGAACAAATAGTCATTTGATTGATTCTCATATCAATATATGGTGTCCGCCCCCATGTGTAGAAACATAAAAGATGGGTAATAAGGATTTTTCGTAAGTAATATCCAAGGAAAGAATACAAACAAAATTGAACTTCAAAAGGGGAATAAAAAATTAATACTAACAAGTCGGCTGCAACCAAAAGCCACAAGAATTTGAAGCCATAACCAAGCTTGAAGTTAGCCGACACCAGAAGCTACACAAAGTTGATAAGACATACAAGCAGAGAAGCATCAGAGAAAACGCGGCATTTGCTCCTATCAAGCGGTTCCCTTCTGTTTCAAAGTTATCTTATCCCCAAGACTGAGAGCAATTCCCTGAGTTTTACTTCTTATTCTGATGTATCCACTCAACTTACCATCTGCTTGCTTTTCAATGCTCACATTCACCAAGGCATCTTCCCCAAACACACTCTTAGCATAAAGGTTTGCGGCTAGGAAACCACAATCACCTTCCAATGCCGATCTAACAAGAGACAATGAAAACCAAAAAAGAAGTCATGCAACATAACAAAAATGAAGAATAGATAAGCATTTGAAAAAAAAAAATATGTTTAGCTCAACTGTTTATGCAATTCAACTAACTATCAATTACCACACATGCTCTTTGGATAAGATATAACTTATTTACGAATTTTTTTTAAAGAAAAAACTTGTTTTAAATATTTTTAGACATGCTTTATAATTAAAAAAATACTTTTCTTAGAAAAGTAAAAACAAACAGGTCTTTAAATCTAGGCAGTAGGTGCTCAGGAATACACACAATAACTGTCAGTGTGTCTGCATGTCAAGGTGTGTTACAGAGTACCTTTCATGAATAAAAGCAGTGCCTACAACAGGAACTGAGCAGCGTTAGAGAACTTACGGTGGAGTCAAGCACTTCATATTTGTAGACTTGATAATGTGGTTCAGGAACTCCCTCTCATCTTGCAATACTGTATTTACAGCAACCTAAAGCATAATATAAATTTTAATGAAAGGATACACATATCACTATCATATGTGTGCTTGAGATAACGCACAAATGTGTCAACTTGGGCATTACATATCTTGAAACATGTATGATATGGGAACAAAAAGGAAAGGTCAAACACTCATCAGAGACAATAATATAATTACTAGGATGTTACATTTCAGCACAATGACAAGATAATGGATCAAAACTATAAATTTTTACAAACTATCAAAATTCTTCACCAATAGCCTACACCAAAGGGCTTAATCAATTAGCATGCTTCCTTAGTAAGTATCATATTATTGTCAAGGTAGTAAGCCAGTATAACACGTTCAACATCAAACTTCAACATAACTACAGAAACATTAACAATAAACATGAAAAGTAATATGAACTTCGCCAAAATAGCACTATCTCAACCAGCAAGATACCATCACCGATGCATATATCATGGACTGAATTCTGTTAGGAAACAAGTTCAAATCATAACTTTATGAGCATACCCCATAAAAACACCAGGAGCTCATTATAAAAGCACACCATGAGTCTAAAATATAAAGCAGCTACATTTTTTTCACATAATCTTCTTTAATGAAAGTGGGTTGAAATAGGTAATATAAGGTAGCATTATAATTGTTTTATCCCTTGGTCAAAAATACCCAATGAGAGAAAGAGGAAAGAGATTTACCTTGTTTTCCCACTCAAATTCTGCCCACATGGTTCTGAATGCCACATCAGCACAAGATGCAGGAGAAATGTAGTCCATGATATCAATATGGATATCATTTAGCACAATAACTGTTCTCTGAAGAATATTTGAAGATGTTTCATAGACTATGTTACCAAATATAACCCCTGTTTCAGTTGAAGAAACCTTAATGTTGGCCTTAATCTGTTTGCTTGATTCTGGAGCCAGGGTATAATTTTGTGGACGCTCAACAAGTTTGAGATCACCCATGGTTGCTAATTCCAAACACAAATTTTGGAGAGTTTCCTTGGTTCGGTTGATGACGGTGACATCAAGGACAATGTCATAGTGATGCACAGTCACATATGCTTCAGCATAAACCGGATCACTGAATCCAGTGAGCTGAAGAATGCGATTGAGCTTATTTGCATCATCTGCATCCTTCGTAAACTCTCCAGTAGCACGTTTAAGATCGTCTTGAACCTCATCTTCCAGCTCAAGTTGGCTCATGCCCTGAAGAATTAAAAGAATACACAGATTGAACGTTACATGAAAAATCAGAAAAGCTAGTGCATTGAGCACATTAACAGATGCTGCTATAAGATCCATTGAACCATAAGCCACTTGAAGGAATCACACTCAAGTGACGTGAGCCAATTTAACAACATAAATTTGGCAATGCATTTTGTCACAACTTAATATCAGCATAAATACAACATAGTTCACAGCATGCAAAATGAAAAACTCGAGAAAATAATCAAACAGTCATTCAGTTGCATCCTTCTTATTAAGAGAGTAAATAAATACAGTTATCATACCTTCCTGCTCTTCAAATGGTAAAAATCAATAAGATCATCAGGCTGTGCATTAGATATTTGAGCCTTTGCTTTAATCTCTTCAGTCTCACGACGCTGCTTATCGGCAAGCATTTTCACAAAGCTCTGTCTGCAAGATTGCAGCCATATCTTCCTTATCTCATCACCCGTGTTGCACAGCAATCTAATGCAGAGGACAACCCTATCATGAGAATCATTATCAATTGGATGTGGAAGAATTGAAGACTGTCCCAGCTGCAGCATTGAGACTATAATCAACAAAGCTTGCGTAGTTGCTTTGTTAACTTCGACTTTTGAAGTCTGGACCTCTTCCAACCTTAAGACAAGTTTTGTGAGTGTACACGCAACTACTGCCCCAAGAAAGAAATCACCGGAAAGAATCAGTGATCTCAAGTTACCAGTAGAAGAAAGAGACCCCTGTACAAGGGTAGGTGGTGACATGGCAGTTTCTAGAGCTGCACTCTGGGTGGCATAGGTCCCATCTGCAAGAATTGCAGGCCGCCTGGAAGACACAGTGGTTGAGATTACCTGTGGCGTTGTTCTTGATGTGTCCTGACCCTCTCCTTCCTCAGTGACAGTATAAAATGGAAGGTCACCAAGACACTGTTTAATGGTTGCAATTCCACTCTCAACCTCAGAAAGTGACAGGCAATATTCCCCAATTATCCAGAGAGCACATGAACACACTCTCGCAGCACGGATTTGGTAGAAAGTATCCAAAAGCCTGGTGATTATGGAAATGCGCAACTTTGGGTTGGTCTCAATGATCTCGCGCACGAAAACAATCACATCCATGGCAGAAGCCACATTGGTATCCCCCAAGAAGTCCATCAACAGATGCACAACAGTGCTTGCCACCTCCGGGAACTTAATAGCACAAGTATGTATAGCTTGCACCAGCATCTGCCTGTACTCACCGTTCTTCTCGTGCTCCCCACTTTGAGTTTTGACAACTTCTTTCTTGAGCATCATAACAACCTCATCAATGTTCCTGGGAGTAATGAGCTCAAGGGCAATATCAAGAGTCTTCCTCCTAATATCAGGATTGGGAGTGGAAAGAGCCCGAAGGACATCCATGACCATTTCAACCATGATTTCCCTGTTTGAACTCTTGAGCTCATTAAGTCGATCAAGCACAATGAGTTTGACATTGTTATCACTCTGGGAAAGCAACAACTGACAGTAAGTACTGGCAGCAGCTCTAATGGCAGTGGGGGCAGAAGAGAGGGACACAAGGGTTCCAGCACATTCATAAATAACAGCAGTGGAAGGGGCATTCAACAAAGATATGATAATCTTTATGTATTTCCCCTTCTCCCCCTTATTAGTCCTGCAAACCTTCCTAATCAATTCCAACACAACCATCTGAAGCTGTTCACCCCAATCATTAATTCTGTCGATATTGGTAAACAGATAATTGATGGCACGATCCTGAGCACAAGAAAATAGCATAAGGAAAGCATTGCGCTTACTAGAAGGATCCTGCTCGGTGGAGAGGAACTTCTCCACGATCTCGGGCGCGCTGTCGAGTAACTGCTCCCCCTGAGGAAGCTTGTAAACGGACATAACGGCAAGAACGGCGTTGCGACGGACGAAAGGGTGACGGTGTTCAAGGTTGGAGAGAATAGAAGGGATTAGAGGTTCAATGATCTCAGACTCGTTGAGACGGCAGAGGAAACGGAGCGTGACGCCACGGATGTATTCGTTGGGGTGCTGAAGGTTGTTGCGTAGGTTCTGGCAAATGAGAATCATCTCGGGAAGGACCTTACCACGCGAATCGGTCTTGTCAATGATCTCAAGGTAGAGAAGGAGGAGCTTCTGGATGGTGTGATCCTCTGAGGGAAGGACGTAGCGGATTATGGTGATGAACAGCTGTGGGATGCTCTCGCCGTTGAGGAGGAGCATGATGGCCTTCTTCAACGCGTCGATCTTTGCTGCGACGTCGTTTCCTTCGAGCGCTTCCTTGATCTCGTTGGCCAACGCGGGCGTTCCCTTGTCGAAGTGAACCACCAGAGTGCACGACTTCTCCATTTCTGATCTGCAGTTGTCTCAGAGCAGATCTGATCTCACAATTTCGGAATGACACAAAGAAATTACACAGTTAACGGTGGAGAAGACGAAGGAGCTGAATGCAGATCTGTGGGATCTGAGTCTGAGACTTGAAGTAAGAACAAACAAAGCACACACCTATCGGATCGCCATCTTCATCTTTTCTAATTGCTTTCTTTGCCTCTCTTGGGCCCAACTTCATTTTAGTTTTCTTCTCTGTCCAATCATTTGTTGGGCCTCAGAGTCTGTGTGGGCCTTTCTTGCTTTCTCTAATATAGATATAACAAAAAGGAAATAAAAACACGACAATGGCCGCCATTCTTCGGCCCAATATTCATTGTTGCATTTTTTTGTCCAACTAGCGAAGGACACAAAAAATGATAAAATTCAAATATATTTAAGGGCTAACATTTTTGTCAGATTAAAAAAATAACGTTTTTTTCACTATCTAATATTTTAATATTGTTTTCAATAATTTTATAGGTAGTTTTTTATTATCATATTTAGGATTTTGATTTATTTGTCCATTTACATACAGGATCACAAAATGGAGCAATAGCATCTTTGCAACAGAAAAATAAAATAGAAGGACGAATGAGTCATATTACTCTGATTGCATTAGTAACGTTACCAGTGAATAAGAAATGAGCACATCGGCACGTGGTTTTCTAATATGGATGGATCTTAAAATACACGCAATAATAAATAATAACCAGTAACTATACCCCACGGATTTATTTTATTTCTATTAAACTGATTTATTTTAAAATAAAATATATATAATTTAAATATAATATATATAATAAAATTTTATTATATTACAAATGCACAACTGTAGTTAAACGTTACAATTTAATTATTTTTTTATCTTCAATATTTGATGATGAATATTTCAAATTTTTTATATATAAAATATGAATAAGTTTTTATTGAATATCATTTATAGCAATTTTATTATTGACATTTTTAACATTATACAACTATCAAATTTTAATAAAATTATCTTAAATATAATTGAAAGATAATAAATATGAATCACTTATAACTTCAATTCTTATGTTATAAAAAGTATTATAATTAATTTTAATAAATTTAAATTTAATATAATTTATAGTAAATTTATTTATATAATATATTTTATAATGATTTTAAATATTTTAAATCTTAATCAATATAAATACATAGAATAATAAGTAAATTAATAATCATAAATTTTACTATATATAAAAATAAATAATAATAACATGATTAAAAAAATATTGATATTTTTAAAAAATTATTCTACCACTATCCAACCAAATAGTTGTCTCTACTTATTGGCTGTGCTCCTTTTTTCTTTTTATATATTTCTCTCTCTCTCTCACACACACACACACACACACACACAAACAAACGGCAACTAGTGCACGTGTCGTTTGTTCTCGTCAACATTATAACAAGATATTAAATCCTTCTCTGGATCTCATCCTTAAGTAAAAGTTCAAAAACCATTATTGCATTAGGTATTTAAAAAAGACACTTTATCTCATTTTAGTCACTGGTATACAAGAACAGCATATACTCATATACCATGAAAGTTGAAACGTCGAGTTACTGAGTAACATTAGTTCCAATTGCCTATTGCCTAATGCCTTGCCCGTATGAAACTAAAACATACCAACATGTATTTTTCTTAATGTGAATCCCTTCTTAAAGAGAGTGTAGTGTGTATATGAAGTTGTTGGAAGATCATTTTCAGTATCAATAACAGATGTTATTAAAAGAAAAAATAGTTGGACTTTGGAAACAAACAATAAACACTTAAAAGCCAATTTTTGAGGCGGATTAGTCGGAATATTAGATATCCAATTCCTCTCCTTCAAATATATTTATGTTCTTTGAAAATGGTCAATATTTTATCACATCGGAAAGGTTGTGAGGACTTTGTTGGATGAAGACATGTCACTAATAGTGAATACTAAATGCAACTTTGGTTGACCTCTCAATTCCCTAACAAATGTTTTGTAGATAATTTAATTATCATTTCTTCTCTTCAAAATAAAATAATTTCCTAGTTGTTGATAAGAGTCGTTTAAAGATAAACATTTTAAAAACCATGAATTCAAATTCATAAAGAAAATGTTAAGTGTAACACTCCCAGTGAAAAATTTTTTATTGGAAGGAATCGTACTTATGAAACTGATATTTTATAATGTGTGGCCATTGGCTTGGGGGTGTGGAGCTTAAGATGAAAAAGAATATACAAGGACCCCATTTGTTTTTATTGACGGCTCCTTCCTCAACTTGCTATCCAACTACTTCATCACCTCTATATATATACATATACATTAAAAAAAAATTAAAATTTTTCATTGTACTTTTAATTTAAAGCGTATTCATTTGTGTGTTCCTTTTATTTTTTAAAATAAATAAATCCTTTAATCTTTAAAATTAATAAATGATTTTTTTTCATCAATTTTCTTCTGTAACAAATTATCAAATTCTCATTTTCCATCTAATATATGAAGTTCACAATGAATTGTGAAAAAATTAGTCAAAATTTAATAAAATTTCAAAATTTATATAATATAGTTAGATTTTTTTTTTATCTTTAAAGTAATTAAATATTATAGTTTAAAAATCAGAGTAAAAAAATTACAAAATTGACTATTACATGTTAAAGTTGTGTTCTAGCAGTTGGACATGTTCTAGTTATTTTATTAGTTTTAGGAAGAAAAAAATTAGTAGAAAAATTTAATTGACTAAAATATTTTGAATTTTTTTTGCATAAAATAAATTTAAAAAATATTTTTAAATAAATATAAAATTGAATTAATATTCGTGTTTAAAAAATTTAAACATTTTACCACTTAAAAAATTAATAATTTATTAATATATTAAAAAGAGAAACGATTTACTTCCATTTTTTTTGTTTTTAAATTATAAATTACTAATTAGTTTTTTAAGATATCAATTGAAGAAAAAAAAAACAAAAATATTTATTATATCAAAATCTAAAATTATTTAATCCACTCCTCTTTTAGGTAAAGCAACTACTAACAAGTGTTTGTAAGACACTTGCGAATGGAAAAAAAAAAAAAGAGAGAAGGAAATATTTAATAAAATCATTTATTATATTATAAATATAAAATATACAATGCTTATTTTCAAGCAATCAAATATATTTAACTAGTTGTGCTAAATATTATATTAAAGATATTCGTTAAGAAAAATTTGAATAATTAAATATTTAACAAAATACATTAAATTGTTTTCAATAATACTTTTTAAGACAGAACAATTCTTACATAAGCATTATATGATCATCAAGAATGCAAATAATTAATTTTTAACATATTAATATTATATGTGATAAAAATCAGTAAATAATAATTTATATTAAAAATTATAACAGTTAATAGTATTAATATAGTAAATAATGTTAAATTTAAAAATTATACCTTATATAGCTTCTTATTATATGTAATATTACACAGATTAAAACAATGATGAAGTCTATCTCCAAATTAAAGATCCTTTAATTAAGCATTCGTCATCAAAAGTCCTTTTAAATTTTCAACAAGAGTTTATTAATGACATTGGTTAAAAACAAAAGTCCATGAAAGTCCACGTAAGAGTTTAGGGAGCACGTCATTGTCAGTGGCAGTGTCGGTGATGAACTAAAGAAAGAGAAGAGTGTTACAATTACATTTACAAAACATCATCAACTTGGGTTTTGTCTCCGTGTTCCCCACCTCCATGTGCTCCTAAAGCTCCTTCTTTCTGTTTTCTGGGTCTTCATGCTTCAGTTCTACTTTAAGTTTAGGGTTGCTTCTCAAATCTGATATTGCATTCCCAATTTAGAGAGTGATACCCACAATAACCAAAGATGGGAGTGGATTTAAGACAAGTGGTGGCTGGTGTCCTCACCCTCACAATGTTCGTCATGCTTATACATATGATCAAAAGGGACCATTTTGATTCTGTTGAAGTAAGAAACACTATCTATCCCTTTTTTCATTTATGTTCAGAGTTACCATCTTTCACTTTCTTCCCCTTTTCTCCCTTACATTACTGTGTCAAAAAAATAGCTTGTGGGATCTGAATTGCTATAAGAATAAAATGAAATTCAAGGATCAAATGAAACCCATTTGTGTATAGCTTGTAGAAATGATAGATCCTCAATTCACAAACGAGGAGAAAGTAGTTGCTTATGGTAAACGGTGGATAGAATGCACGCGAGTAGTGTTAAAAGCTAGATTTTTTGGACAGTGGTATCTTATTCTCTATACTTGTCGGATCATTGATTGATTTGTGAGAAGACATGAATGGATTAATAAACTGCGATGCTTCAATGTCTGAACTTCTATCATATGACTGTTCTTCCAGCTTGGTGCGAAAATGGAATGCTGTTAGCAGTTAATTGGTGATCCTGCACTTTGAAAGAAACATGCTATACTCTAATTATGGAGTGGAATTGGGGAAATTAAAGGGAAAAAACTGTAGCAAATCTATCCAAATAGATTAGTCAAGCTCAGGCTTGTTAAACAGGCTAATTGAAAACTCCCTTTTCTTGCCGTTAGTCTTCTTCTGTCTATTCTGTCTCTACCTAATTTTCTTACCTATCCAAATTCAGAATCCTCTTTTATACCTTCAAGGCCAGGTCTCCTTCCCCACAAAGCCTCTTCTTTTTTTTTTTTCAAAAAAAGAAAAGAAAGGAAATAATAAAGGGAGACTCATTTCAATACATGTTCAAGGGTTTTCTAATGCAGATTTATTCTGACTATTACTCTTCTAATTTTTTTTAATATATTTACAATTAATTCATTCCACTTATCTTTCTTTTATTTTTTGTTTTACAAGGACAAACTTCCAGGAACAGCAGAGGATTTCAACTTTGAAAATGCAAAGCTTGATACTACTCATGTTAGAAAGAATATAGGATTTTTGAAGGGAAATGCTGATCAATTAAAACCATGTTGGGTTAAGCCATCTGGAGGTAAAATTTGATTTTAAAGACATGAAAATTGTCAAGGAACTTACATCATGTACCAGAAAGAGTTACACGTGTTCAAATTTTCTGTCCATATTAATTAATATTTGGGCAATGGCTGGCAGACAGCGTGGAGCAGACTGATGGCTTTGTTACCTTTTCACTAACCAATGGTCCAGAGTACCATATATCTCAGGTAACTGATTCAACTATTGTGCTTAACTCATTGAGGAGCTGCTTATGTATTAGTTATGTAAAGATACTTGCAGCTATTATTCAAACATCAGCAATATTTTCCCTTTGATAATTCCCTCTCTTTCTCTCTCTTTCTCTCTCGTCCTCCTTAATCGCCTACTTCTTTCCATTTCTGACCTCTTCACTGACTTTAATTTGATCCATGTGGTTCTTTAATTTACGTATGTTCTCAATTTGAATTTTTTCCTTAATGCCAAGTATTGAGTTCAATTCTTGATTTTTCCGTTTCTTAACTATTTAATTTCAATTATTATTACCTATATTCTTATTTCTGGTAATTCCTTGTCCAGATAGCAGATGCAGTGATTGTTGCTCAAAGTCTTGGAGCAACACTTGTCATCCCTGACATTAGAGGAAGCCAACCTGGTGACAAGAGGTTAGTACTGACTTTCATTCTAGAAAATATTGAGGGTACAAGAGGTGTATAACAAGGAAAATGTTGACATTAATTGCTTCTCCGATCAATCTCTATTGTAGTTGAAGAGATTTTTGGCCTTTTTGGGGCTAGTTTTATTTCTTTGTTTTTGGAGAAGTAGCCATAATTTTGTTGCTTGTTCGTTTAACTTTCTGCTGGGATTGACACTAATCTTATCTTGCCAACAACTAAGACCTATTAGCTACTGATGTAAACAATACGGTGTTGAGTTATCTTCAGTTTTAAACTTCAACGTAGATATGTTTTTCTGCCATTATGTAATGCCAGTTTACTCTATTTGATGTCTATCCAGATTCCTGGCATTGCTTAAGAAATAGAATTCGTTATCATGGAGAAGGGAATGGGGAGGTGGTTTTAGCTGTGTCACATTCAGCTGTTCCCCCAAGTCCCTCCTTCAAATATAAAAGCCCCACAAACACCAGCTTGGTATTATCCATGGTGGCCAAGTTTAAGGTCAAAAACTGGAAAAATGACTCAAAAGTTCTCTTCTTTTCAAAAATGAGAAGAATCTTTTAGCTTTGTTATTTCTGGCTCCATTCATATTGCAAGCTTCCTTGGGATGGAACTTGATTTGAAAATGCTCTATTCTGATGACATTGCTGAATAGCTGACAGTTTTACTCAATTTGAAATCGGTTACTTTGGGTATATAGATGCACTTGCATGTGCCTAATATAATTTGTGTCTCAGGAACTTCGAGGACATTTATGATATTGATGTGTTCATGAAAAGCATGGAAGGAGTGGTCAGAGTGGTAAAGGATCTTCCTGCCCATGTCTCAACACAGAAAATTGCTGCTGTGAAGGTCCCCAACCGGGTTACAGAAGACTACATAGCTAAACATGTTGAACCTATTTATAGATCAAAGGGAAATATAAGGCTTGCAACTTACTTTCCTTCAATAAACATGAGAAAAGCAGGGAAAAAAGGTGACACTGATTCTGTTGGATGCTTAGCAATGTATGGAAGCTTAGAGTTGCAGCAAGAAATGCATGACCTTGTTGACTCTATGGTTGAAAGACTTAGAACTTTAAGCCGAAAGTCAGATGGTCAATTCATAGCTGTGGATTTGAGAGTTGAGATGTTGGATAAGAAGGGTTGCCAAGGAAGTGATAGTGATGGAGAGAAGAGCTGCTTCAATGCACAAGAGGTTGCAATGTTTCTGAGGAAGATTGGTTTTGACAAGGATACTACAATCTATGTGACGCAATCAAGGTGGGATGGAAGCCTTGATTCTCTTAAAGATTTGTTCCCTAAAACTTACACGAAGGTGAGATATTTGTTCTTATTTCATCTCCTCTCTCTCTTCTCATACACTTTATTTGTTATTTGAATGCTCAGATGAAATTCTACAGCTTGCATTTTTTCTAGTAAGCACAAAATTTCTAATTTTTTTATGATAATTACAGGAAGCCATCATTCCAGCAGATAAGAAAAAGCTCCTAGATTCTGAAGACTCTGAATTGGAGAAAGTGATTGACTTTTACATTAGTTCTGAGAGTGATGTTTTCGTACCAGCAATTTCAGGTCTATTATATGCGAATGTAGCTGGTAAGAGAATTGGTTCTGGTAAAACCCAGATACTAGTTCCAGCTAATATTCCAGATTCAACTGCTTCTGCCTCCGGTTTCTTGTCCCCTTATATCTCCAAGAAAAACCACTTTGCCTATTCTTGTTACTGTTAGTTTGCATTGAAGACATTCCTAGCCTCTATTAGTAAATGTTGTGTAGCCATTGTATTGAATGATGCTTTCCAATGTACCCTTTTGGGAGTTTCAGTATTAATGGCCTAAGGCTTTTTGTTTTTAAATTTTTATGAGCATTCAACAAAAAATTCTGTTCACTAGACTGGAGTTACAGTCATTTGACATGTACACAGGGCATTCTGTTCGCATATTTAGTTTGTAAAATTATGGTTGCCCCATAATTATTTTTCATAATGAAACAATTGATAATCCATTCATTGGGCATTTAAGAGGATAGATTGGAATTTTATTGTAGGCAAAATTTAAGTGTAGTTTCTTGGGTATTCTTAGTATTTCTCAATCAAAAATAATTTTTTTTGATAATCTGAAATAACATTAAATTATCATATTTTATGTATGCGAAAATATAATTTTGACTTTAAACAATCCTGAAAATACTTAAAGAACTGTGTTTAGTTATCATTTTACTATATTTTCTTAATAATTCTTTTACTACCATATAAAGTAAATATTGAATAAAAAAGTGCATACCTTCGTTATTTAAAAAAAATAATCAATAATGGAAATTTTTTAATTGAATAATCGGAAGCATTTGAAGGAAAGAGGATTTCTAGTTATTTTATAGATAGTGGTTTTGTGGAAAAATAAATCCTTATGGGTATTTATATGTTTCAAAAGAGAAGTAAGCAACCATCTAAAACGGCTTCAATTGCAGTGACTCTGTCCTGCATCAATTTAACTATGAACATTCGACAATTATATGTAGTATGCAGGTAGCATTATTTTGTCTCGATTCAAATCACACGATCTAAGCATTGTCCTTGTCTAAGGTTAGAGTTTAATGTTTGTGAAAAACTGCTTTTTGAAGTAGAGGGTGAAAAAGAAAACAAAAACAGAAATGAAACCAAGGCCTTTAAGTTCAACAATGTTTGCATCAGCAAGTAAGATGACAATGGAAGACGATTGAATAATTTCAAGATTTTAAACTTACTGAAGTTAATATGTCATTATTTTCTCATTTTACATTTTCCTTATTCGCTTGTCTCCAACAATTAATACCCAAAATGCGCATGTTTATTTTTTAATACTTAAGCAAGCATGTCCTTATTACTTGAATTGTTATTGAGAAAGAGATATTTAAAGATATAAATATCATCATGTTATTTTTTAAATTTATTCAATATAATTTAGTCTTTTAATTAAAAAAAAAGCGACTAATGATCTCGCTAATAAAATAAATATCTAATATTTCAATTGTTAAACAAACATTTTTTTTTCTTTAATCTCACGATTTGTGTATAGAAAATCAATTTCAACGGTACTTATGGTATATCTAGTTTCACGTTAGGATGCAGATAAATTCATATTTATTTGAATACTATTAGTTATAATTTTTATTTTATATGATGTATGTTTAGAGGCTTTATATCATATTTCTAAACACACACTTACTATTTTATCATTGAAGTACTAAATTTAGATTTATTATTCGTTAAATATATTTTTTAGAAAGATTAATTTATTTATCTGCCATACATTAATTGAATTTTTTTATTGGTCTAGTCATTGATTGGTTGCAAAGAGAATAAAGTATGAATGCTTTTATTAATAAAGGTGCCGTCTTAGCTCAGCCGGTAGAGCGCATGGCTTTTAACCATGTGGTCGTGGGTTCGATTCCCACAGACGGTGTATGTTTTCTTCCATTTTTGCTATTTACTTGCTAACAAACGACTTAATTTTTGTTATTGTTTGCTCAGTGAATTTTAATTTTATTGCTACCATTAATTAATCTCACCATACCAACTTCATAATAATAAAAATTTTTAATATACATTAAAAATGCAATAAATAATAAATTTGTATCATAATTATAATATTTAATAATATTAATCTATTATATTTTATAATTTTTAATAAAAACTTATTAAATAATAATAATATCCTTTACAATTGTCAGTCACCCCGCTGTTCAAAGAGTTCCAATTCGTATCTGCTTGACAGAAAAGTTGAGACTTGGATTAATCTCATACATACTGCAGACCGGCTTTTACCATCCTTATGATTGAAGATTCAAGAGATTCAACAACTCACCTACATTGTTTCCCCTTTTAGTAATAAAGGTTTTAGCCATTGTAACTGACACGGCATGTTATAGTTCATGTGATAATATATATTAAACAAAAAGATCGATGTATACGAAAATTTACGTACGAAAATCCTTATAAAGGAATGGGAATCATTTACGGAATATTAACCCTTGGAAACTGAATTCAAGCAACCACCGTGTTTGGTTACTTTTCACATCAGAGTTCATAAAAAATAACAAAACAAATATAAATGGCTGGAGGCCGATGCTTTTCTTTCTTTTCTTAATCTTTGGGGAATCGAACCTTGTCAATGCTAGAAAGTCAGTTTGACAGTATTTATGAAACTACCAGTTCTGACAACATCTAGAACTTTTACAATGTGCATTTGAACCAAAAATTAAAAAAGAAAATTTGAGATGACGTAAAAGTAAAGGAATAATGTAATGACTGCTTTATGTATACCATTCGGGATTTATTGAATAATATACATTACATTCAAATTCTAGGATATATTCAGCAATATGGACTAATAATATATTGTTACTTGTGGGCGTTTAGCTTAAATAAGAATGGCTGGCAAGGTCATCATCTCCATCAGGAACCGATGCTTCTTATTGTGTAGCACGAGACCTCCTTAATCGCCTGAGTGGCTTCAAGAAGTAACGGGCAAGTGGTGTTTTGGGAACTGGAATGAATTTTCCGGCTATAGCAAGAGGCCAACTGTCAGATGGCAAAAGCAATGGTCATGAGATATGACTTGTGCCCAAAATGCGAAACCACCGGTGGTGAATATTTAAAGAGCAACTAGTGCGCGGAAATTATACAGTTTCTTCATACAATGCAACTAAAATATGTTTACAGCAAGAATTCAATCATGATGGTAATATTGTAAAATGAAGTATAGAGGCCTCTTGATATCTGGATAAATAACCAAGAGCACGGATGCATGTTCCTTGATGCTCCAAGAACTGTCATTATCAAAAGATAATGCAGTTAAGTTAACTAACCTGACAAAGCCAATACAAAGAGAAGCAAGCCACAGCTTCCAATCAAGCCTCACTGTTGAGGTGAACTTTCCAAGGAACTCGATGATAATTATCTGAAAATTTGAAGGTTGAGTGAGAAAGCAAGCAAATGTTAATAAAATAATAATTAAGAACACAATAACACAAGGTTGGCCATTCACCTGAAGAATAAAGGTCACTCCAACAATTCCCATGAACAGACGGTTCTTAGTCACTCCCCGAAAAACATTCATTTCATCTGGTTTCCGAGCATTGAATTCATTGAATATCTGTAAATTGAAACATTTAACATTGTTTCATAAGATATAGATGGGTTAGTAAATTAATCAAGAAAGGTATTGATCACAACCTTAAATTGAGATAAGAAAGTAACAAGTTTTTATTGAAAAAGTAAATATTTATTATTTTAAAAATATAAAAGTATAATAAATATTATATTTTTAATAAAAATTCACTGTTCTTAGCTATTTAAAATCCACTTACTTGGCACATAACGAACGCATTGAATATTAAAGTATTCTTCACTTGAAAGCCTTGAGCTCTAGTATCTTGGTTAGGTAGAATACTTTCACCGCCGAAGTTAAGAACGAGAAGAACAACGATTTGGTACAGAGCCTAAGATGATAAATAACACAATTAGATAAGAGGACCTAAAGAGCCTCCTATTCCTAATTGCATGATTATCTTAACAAGTCTCTCCACAGAATAAACAAATTTACCTGTACGACCAAGTTTCTCCACATGACATTCGTTATAAGAGGTTCCCTGAAAGCCAATTATAACATCATAGTCATAGCGAGTATTTTAATTCAAAACCCAAATAAACCATCTACAGCTTGTAAGTACCTCAAGTTTACGTAATACGCTCTTCTAAACGCAACTTTTTAATACAATTTTTATGATTAGTGATTACTTTAACATTTACAAAATAGAATAAACACAAGAAGTGTGTTGAAGAGTGTATTAAAGAGTGTTTCTAAATGTAACCATTTTAATTTCAGTTGAGTAAACCTTTGTTTCTGTCATTTTCTCGCCGTCCAGTTCTGTTGAGCTAATCTTTCATGTTTCATTTTCCTTTTTAATGTCTCTTAAAAGTTAAAACCACTTCAATGCCACAAATTCTATAGGATAAGATTACTTCCTCACCTTCCATTTCCGTTGAGCTAATCTATCTTATTCTCATAAATTTCTTTTGTCTTTTCTTCCATATATCCTTATGTTATGGCACATAGAGACTTTTCTTTACAATTTAAATTAAGTTGAAAATGAAAAATCATCTTAAAATACAATAGTAGAAAATGTGACATTCAAAACCAACACTACGATACATTGTTACGCCTCTTTGGTTGAAATTATGCATAAGAAAATTAAAGGACCTTCTGAACCGTTTAGCAGTGTGAGAGAAGGTGATAGACATTTCACGCAGGTTACTAAGATCAAGAACCACGTGTATATGTGCATGTGCGTTTATGTGCCGGATCAGTATGAGTGCTATAAATATTAAACTGCTAACTGAGAAAGCCAATCAATCCAAACCTTCGGCCAACTGGAGATCTGTGCATTAGGTGGTCAGTTGGCGGTTCAGTAGCCAGTGCAAGGGCCCCGAGTGTATCCATGATAAGGTTGACCCACAAAAGCTGTATCAAAGAACATGTACATCAAAAACCAATAATACCTTTTCTTCATTGATGACGATTTTAATTTGCCATTCCCCTTGTAATTTATCAGTATTGATGACAGCACCAAACCCATGACAAAAATAGTTAACAAAGAACCATCTGAATTATAATCCAAACGTGGTACTTTTTCCCGATGGTGACTGTTGACTTGAACAAAATATACTTGAGCGCTACTTCTGGTCATCGTGGGTGGCAGTTAACCATAACAATACCTTCGAAGCAAACCCACCCGCTCAGGTAGTACAACTTATATTTGCTTCCTTTTATGTACCTCAAGAACCCCGGAAATTGTCGCATCGGCAAGCGCAAGCAACTTTGGGGTTAGTAATTGATATTGTTACAAATTTTTTCTCTTCTTCTGACAAATATTACATTAATAAATTTATAAAAATCACGAAAGCTTATTTAAAATTATAAGAAAAATACTTCTCTTGATTGTTTATAAAAAATAACTACTATTATTATTTTTAATTATAAAAAATAAAAATCTATTTTTAAATATATTAATTATTAAAAAAATTTAATACAGAATTTATATTAATAAAATATTCATTCATTACTATTTATTATTTTCTTAATGTATAAGTTATAAATATAATTATTTATTATTATAAATATTAAAAATACACTATAAATTTATAATATATAATAACTTCATTAATTTTGATGAATTAATTATTAATTTCTATAAAAATATATAGGATTGAAGGAGTAGAAAAGCGGTCCACAATTTCCTGGCCTAAAGATCTTGGTGGTAGTTTTTATCAAATATTAAGAGAGTAAATGTAGGCGTGACTCAGATTATGAGAGAAAGAAAGGATGAGAAGGTACTTACCTGTACTGCATTTAAAGGAACATCACCGGAACTTATTGCTGCCACAACATTTATTACAAGAGCAGCAACATTAACTGTAAGCTGGAACTGGATAAACTTCTGAATATTTGCATATACAGAGCGGCCCCAACGGACAACCTACACAAAGAGTGAAACAGGGATCAATTTCTCAGATTGACCAATCCACTGGACACTTGTGTCCCTGTGAAATATCTCCCTCCTTACGCCAAAACCTAATCATACTCACTTCGCAAACCTGACAAAATAGGCATAAGTTCATAGCCAATTGTTTTAAGCCGAAAGGGATAAAGGAGTTAAATGTTCAAAAGAAAGTCTAAGAACACAAAACAATGGCAAAAAAAAAAAAAGACTTTTTACCAGAATATATTAAATCGTTTACTAGGCAAAGAGACGGGAAAAGAAGACAATACCATACTCAAGCCTGAGAATATATCAAATAAAATACTTACCTTAACTACTGATGCAAAGTTATCATCTAAGATTATAATATCTGAGCTTTCTTTTGCAACTTCAGTTCCTTGGATGCCCATAGAAAGACCAATATCTGCCTAAAATACGAAATAGTAAAGCAAATCAACTATAACAAAGATTTTTAATAAAAGAGAACAGAACAAGACAGCCCAATCAAACAGATGGAGGCGCATGATGCAGGAAGAGAACTTTGACAATAACAATTACCCAAGGGATATCTATATTAATTGCAAGAATCTAATGCTAGAACTGCATAAACTTTAAGGACCAAAAAATAAAAGGAAACATGTTTACTATTCATACTTAAGAAATACACTATGCTGAATAACAAAGACTTTTCTTATTTTAGAAAATTTTTACTGTCTTTATTTCCCTTCTCACAAATAATTACAAAAGGATAGCCTTGTTTTCACTTTGATTAATTGCTTATTGTTTTCAAATATTTGCAAACCAAAACTCTTTTTCATCATTTTCCATACAAATATTTGAAAATATGTATAAAAAAAAGTGAAAACAAAATTGGTATTTTTGTAATCATTGGTGAAATCAAGAAATAAAAGCAGATAATATTTTCTTATTTCAAACATACCCTAATATTTCCTGAAAAGGAAGCACACAATTTTCTACACAAATCTTTTGAAAATAAAAAACAGTAAAAACAAGTTAGTATTTTTGTAATCATTGGTGAAATCAAGAAATGAAAACAGACAATATTTTCTTAATCAAACATACCCTATTATGTCCTAAAAATGAAAAAGCACACAATGAGACTGGTTTTTTCTTCATTCACTCCTCATTTTTTCCCCCTCTCCATCTTTCTAAATTGTAGTGAAAGACTAAGCTGATTTATTTTAGAATGGGCTACTAACGGCAACTGCTGTTGGCACGGTAATGATTATAGAAAAAAGAGTGTTAATTTACACAAAGAATATCACAAATCGCTACTTACTGTATTTTTCTTCCTTAAATTCGAGCATCAGCAGTAATTATTGTAGCATCCACAATGTTGTCAACAATGATAACAGTAAATTTGACATTCATATATGCATGCTATTGCATTCAACAATTGCAAATGCAATTAGAATCATGTCTACATGAACACATTGGAACAACTTCCTATGTGTTGAAGGAAAAATTACACAAAACTACATGTCTGCACATTGAACAATTTTAACAAGAGAAGTTTATGAAATCTTGTCAACCAAATATGGAGGGCCCCACGATATTCTGTTCAAATGTGTTCATCAGCAAAATATATATGCTTGCAGGTTCAATCTTAAGTAAAATTTCAGGAAAAAAGGATTTGTATTTATTTTATTCCTCAACAGTCAAGTATGCATCTGATGAACATGACAGACCTCATGAAGTGCAGGAGCATCATTGGTGCCATCTCCTGTGACAGCAACAACTTCACCTCCTTTCCGTAGTGCTTGCACAAGTAAAAGCTTGTCATTAGGAGAAGACCTCCCCATCACCTATATATATTATCCAAATTGTCATTAGAAAATTATATATCCATCACAGGATGTAATATGCATGGAGTTATTAGCACGGAAAGTATTTTCTTGCATAAGATTATGAATAGATGACTAAAAGGTCCTCCCCCAAATATTTACAGCTAAAGCATAGAACAAAAGAAATCATAATGGAAGAAGCATACTGTTATTTTCTTTGCAAATTGTTCTCTCTCTTTTTCAGACAATTCACGGAATTTCTTTCCTTCAATTATATTTGGCTCAACGGCATCTTCATTTGAAGCCAGTATGCCACACTCCAAAGCTATTGCCTTTGCTGTTTGAAGGTTGTCACCAGTAACCATGCGTACCTGTGAGCTCATAAACATACAACGTGTTGGGTTCCATTATTGCATTTTGGAGTACCACTCATGCTATTATAAGTCAAAAACCACATAAGCAACAATGTCATTTAATCAGTTTCACATGAAACTGCGATGCAAATACAAAGAAACTAGTTGATCAATCAAACTGAAAACTATACCCATAAATAAATTATATCACCTTAACACCGGCATCAGTGCATACTTTCACAGCATCTTTGACACCAGGCCGACAAGGATCCTGAATATACAGATTAGTTTTAACTTGAAGGTATTAGGACCTAGCAATCTCCAGATTAACTCAATTCCATATTCAGCAATAAATAATATTTTGAAGCTCATAAAGCATTAGGGGTTTAAAAATATGATTATGAATATATGAACTGGAGTGCAGGACTTATTCATATATAAAATTGCAGTAATGGGACACACACCAAAAGTTTAACACAGTATAACAGGAAAATTTACCCTTTCAGCTTACCTTTATTCCAACAATAGCAAGCAAAACAAGCTCATTTTCTGGTAAGGACCATTGGTCTAAATCCTCCTCATTAGATGGAACTTTCTCTAATTTATATGATCTATATGCAATGGCAACACAACGCAAGCTATGAGCAGCCATGTCATTAATTGCCTTCTTGAAAAAAGCCTGCAAGAGAGTTTTAAATCAACTTTAACCAATTAATTAGGAAATTGCTGAAAAATTGTCAACTGCACTCAATTGTTATATTTTTTGCAAGGATGATTAGATGCTATATATTTGTAGACTTCACTTAGTAGGATAAGACTTTTGTTGTTGTTGATCAGATGCTATATTACTCGATACATAATTGCTTGATTTGCCATCAGACTAAACTGAAATAACACTATAATCACATTGATAGGAAAAAAAGTGATTTGGTGGTAATCTTATTCCATGTGTTTTTCCTTAATTTCAGATAGTTATATATCAAAAGAAAAACTAAATTTCATCTCCGATGTTAATTCAATGAATTTCATTGCATCAGCAAACTTTGTAGGATTTGAAACTGCTGTTCCTAACCTTCTCCTCTTCAATGGATTGCAATTGACCATTTGAATCAACATATTGAGTACATGTTCCTAGAACTATCTCTGCAGCTCCTTTCCAATGTATATGTACTCCAGAATCGCCCTGACAGGAAAATTGAAATTAGTATTTCTGATTAGAATAAAGAAAAGATAGAAAATTAATATGTTCAATCAATAAGCAACACATGTAACCCAATACCCATGCATCTTAATTTAGTTCACAAGTGAGAGTTAATAATTGAAAGAACAAGTGATGAATATGTGTGTCTCATTCTAGTTTAAAAATTACTCAAAATGAAGGGATGGATCAGTAAAGATATCAAATGATTACCAGCTTCAAAGCAACACCACCTCGCTTTTTCTCAGAATTGAAGGGGAAGACATGGAGGACTGTTGAATTTGATCTGATAACATCAAAATTCATACCCAACTGCCATATTGAAATGAATTCAGTTTCAAATTAATAGGTTGGTGGTTCAGGAAAAAAGAACAAATAATACAAGAAAAATATCAGTAGGGTACCTTGACTGCCCATGAAAGAATTGCCTTTTCCGTAGGAGATCCCGACACCTCTGTTTCTCCACTATCCTACCAAACCAAATACAATAAAAAATTTAATGCTTGACTGATATCAAAATACTATTCCAAAATAATCATAAAATCAAAACCATGGTAGTGTCAATTCAATAGAACAAGAATAGGATAATGAAGAAATTTCTAAGCTTTTTTGTTACTAACATTCACTACAGGACCAGCGCAATCTCATATCAGCAAATGAAAAGCCAATAAATTTAGTTTGTTGTTTACTATCTATAGCTAATAATATCAAGTCTTATATTGGTTCATATTAGCTGCTATGAAAAACACTAGCCACAAGTACACAAGATAACCATTATCATGATCATGAACCCTTGAGTTAATTTAGTACCAAATATCACAACGTAAAAGGGAATCCTAGTTACAGCGATTAAAATTACGTATAAAGGCAAACCTTAGGCACAAAAACATTTCCAGTTGTATTCTGGGCAATGCCCTCATTTATCAGAGACAATACTTCTGGATGCAACTTAGATGAGTCATCTGGTGGATTTAGTTTCGCCTTCCCAACATATGCCTCAACTACAGTCATCTATAATGCCATAAAATGATAACATAAATTATCATCACATCTTCATAGTTGATAATTCAAAGATCTTAAATAAAATGAAGAAAAAAACGTGTCTATCAGATTATGGCTATTACAAAAATATGGACACATACACAATGGGTCTATCAGACAACTAAAACCATTTATTAAACAATTCATCTGTTCTGAGTTCTTCTCTCAATTATTCCTTACTATCCTTAATAAATAATGTATCCTTCTCCCATAGAAGCCTATAATTTGTGAACAGTAATGGAATTGAAACCACTCTGCTTCATCAACCAAAATCACGGGTATTTATCTTTCACGAAGTTATACTGTTTAAAAGACAGAAACTATCAACATCTTATTCAACCCAGAACATTTTAGGAAGAACAGTGACCAATGTGTTATCAACCCACAACCACCTACACTAAAAGAAGGTGAATTAAATAACTTGACAACTCTTGAAGCTTTTATCCATTTGCATAAATGTAAATTATAACCATAACTCCCTCTAGATTGCCTAACCCTTAGACAGTGAAACTCACCTGATTTAAGGTCAATGTTCCAGTTTTATCACTGCAAATTGTTGTAGCAGAACCCATAGTTTCACAAGCTGATAGCCGCCTTACCTGCTCAGTTTTGGATGTTAGAGAAGATGCTTTCAAACTAAAAATAAGATAAAAATATTTGCAAAACGTAAGGGGATTATTGCAGAATCAAATGATACTTACCAAGGCCTTGTCTGCCATCATTTTCCGCATTGAGTATGCCAAACTATCATGAAAGCAACAAGGGAAGAAAATTACACAGATTAGAAGAAAACAATGTTAGGGTCATAGTTATGGCCATATCTGAGTTGTACAATGAAATAACCTAGCCATATGTACTTACGTTAAGGTAACAGCCAAAGGTAGACCTTCAGGCACAGCAACTACCACAATTGTGACCTGCAGGGCTCTATATTTAGTTAAAAACTATTAAAAACATAGAAAAAGAAAAAAATAAATGTATAAAAGTTCAAAACTTGCACTTACAGCAATGGTAAAAATTTTGATGACCCCATCTACTGCATTGCTAACACTAGTCTTTCCAGCAACAAATTCGACATGTCCATCTACATCTTTCGTATGGCCAGAAAAGTATCTACAGTTTCAGAATCAGAACATAGCATTTCAAAATGGCACAAAACCTGTTGCATGAGTTATAACGAACTAGAAAAGACCAATTGAAGATTACCTGCCCAAGAGGACAGCAAGCACTGCAACAGCTACAGTAAGCCCAACTATACCAATAAAAGTTGCTACTCCATTCAAACGTACCTATTACATATAACGAAGAATAAACATGTTTTAACATGTATGTTTAATTAAGGAACAGCAAAAGCAACAGTCTTTCTTTCTTTTTTTTTTGGATATAGCAGGAGGAACCTGTAGCGGAGTCTCTTCTCCAGTATCCTCTGAGATACTTGCCATCAACAATCCCCATTCAGTATTTATACCAACACCAGTTACCTATACAGATGGCAGTCTAAAATATGACTTGCAGTGGTGGCATTCTGTAAATTTGAATCATGCACTAAAAGACCACTAAAATCATAATCAAAATAGGAGTATTCCACACACTTTTGTAGAGTGGAGCACCAATTAACGGCAATGACAACAGAATGATAATAAAATTCCAACAAAAATAAGTGTTGAAATAATCAAATTCATAGCATTACAAAGAGATCAGTAGATCATTATAATTTATAATTAATAATTAAAAAGATTAATTGATTGGAAAACCATTATAACAATGACACAAAAAATATTATTACACATGAAAAACATTAAAATTTCCACACAGAAATTTTTTTTCCTATTAAGTTATCCAATTCAAAATATTTTAATTGATTGAAAATATCAACACAGTAATTGCTTGTACATGAACAGCTGTTCAAATCTTGTGTTTATCTCTTGCTAGATATTAAATAGGCCACCTATTTAATGTCTACTACACAGTCAAAAAACTATGAAAATAACCTAGTCATATTCATTCCCATAACACAATCAGTGGACCTCTATAATTGGCCCTACATTGAAGAAAGTCAACAGTATTATCAAGAAAAGAAACAGCATACTGCCTCGCCTAGAAAGCATAATGCAACAACATACTTCATAAGCCAGAAACTTTTTTGCAATAAAATAATTCAAAACCCTAGAATAAATTATTTTTTGTCAACAACACTTTTTATTAGGAAATCTCTGTGAAAAACAGCTACAAATGCCTAATAACCGATCATAGATACTGAGAGAAAAAAGCGAGATTGAAAAGTACATGTAAGAAAATACAACATACCATTTTCATTTTTATCTATTTGTGAGTTGTCTCACAAAAATACATTTATATGATATTTTTCACTTTTTAATCAGCAACAGCCATTGCTAATAAAAAAACAAGCAAACGCATAAGAGGATATAATATTATATCATACCAGCATAACACCAACTCCATCTGCTACTTTGCAACCAGACATCAAAAAGGGTGCTTTGTGATCCTTATGAACCTGCAGAACACTATTTTCTTAAAAGTCATAAGAATTAAAAACCAATAAGTCGGTCAATTGAAGGTATATAGAACATACAATCTTGCTTTCACCAGTCATACTGGATTCATCCATTGCAAGTGAATGGCCAGTGATTAATACTCCATCAGCAGGAACCTGAGTATGCCCAAAGAATAATCAGTGAAGAAAGAAAACTACTCAATTTACAGACAAACTCAAAATACCATACAAACTCACCTGATCTCCTATTTTAAGGGGTATAACGTCACCAACAACAATATCAAATATTGATATTTTAATTGTTCTCCCACCTCTAATAACCTGTAACAAATTTAATATTATATAAATATAGTTAAGGTACCCAATGATAAGTATAAAATAAATAATGCTACACACCTCCAACTGTATATTTTGTTTTTCGGCATTCAAATTCTGAAATTGCAAAGATTGCCGATAATCACTGACAGCTGGCAGACAAAAAGGAAAATTAATAGCATAAAGTCAGTCTTAGAAATAAAGATGATACAGGTTGCGGTAGATTTGCTAGTACTTAAATTCCAAAAAGAACATAAATAGATCAAGGAAAAATAAAAGTTTCTCCACACTCCTAATCTCAACACCTCTCTCCTACGGACACGTACATATTTTGAAAGGATTAAATCCATTGATTATTGAAGGAAAGAGGGGGGGGGGGTTATACAATACCTGTAACTACAATGACAAGAAAAACTGCAAAAAAAATGCTTCCACCATCATACCATCCTTCATCCAAACCCTGTAAATTACAAGAATATATCACCCATCAATATGCAAAAGCCTAGCAAAGCATAAGCGTGAAACACATTCTAGAATCTAATTTGACGATTAGTAATAACTATGGGTGCTGATCACACCTCTGTTTTTATTCCAAGCACTAATGACACAGCAGCAGCTATAATCAATATTATGAGAGTCAGATCTTGCCAAGCTTCCCATAGAAACCTCTGTAAAACAATAACAAAGAATTAATCCCAGTATCACAATTAATTCATCAAGTGCAATTTTAAAAAAATATACATGTAGAATGATGGAGTCACTAAAAATGTACCCAGAAACTTCTCCCTTTTTTCCGAGGATATGTATTAGTTCCAAATGCATTTTTCCTTTTTAACAGATCAGCATCATCTCCATTGATTCCTTTCTCTGGATTAGATTTTATTAAACTTGATAAGCCTCTAACCTGAACAAGATATCACAGGATTGTATTAGCAACACAGATCACTTCAACATTTGTGTAAGCAATAAGAAAATATGTTATCGACTTGCCCCTCCATATTGTTGTAAAGAAGAAAAATTCTGATCCTTAGATATCGAAACAAGTTGTTCAAGCCCAATACCATAGTCACCAACTGGAGTTGGGGGAGTCACTGCTGTACTTATCACTGGATAATTCAAAAATATAAATTGAAAGGTAGTAATAAGAAACTCAAAATGCAGATTACATCATTAAAATTCAAAATATATATTTGACCAGATGCAGTTATGTACATTTAGTGTTATTACATGAAAGAAAAAAATAAAAGTCATACATACCAAAACAGATTAATTAATTGAAAGCTACAACCAAGAATGCTGCTACGGAATACAGATTGATTTATATATAATGAATGCCAAGTAGGACTAGAAACTGAAAAGCAATTGACATTGCAACAGCTCTACAGGGGTGTATGACTTTCATCAGTTCACATTTGCATATCCACCTACGGATATCAAAAACATCAGAACATCTTTTCAAGGTACAGAAAACCAGATAATTTAATTATTTTCATAACCATTATCAACAGTCTGCTACTAGCTTCATTTGTGGTGCCTTAAATAAAAACAACAGCATCAATCTCAAACTGTTTTAATTTTTAGGATTGTATGCCTGTATTTGACCACTCTGGTTTATTCTTTATATCATGATAATGTTCAATAAAATTGTTATATCCTAATTTCTTGCAAGCAAAGATGGCAGTCATCAGAATCATTAAAAATTTGATAAGAAAGGAAGTATACCTAGTTCACGTTCGCCAGCCAATCTGAAAAGCAGTGCTGCCTAATAAAACAATCATCGATTAGAAAGTAAAAGATAGTCAGAAACAATCAATGGGGGAACGTGTTTGTTATTCTGAGACATTACTCTGATAACTTGTGCATGGGCTCTAATCAAGCGTTTCTTTTGCTCTTTCTCTTCTTCCCTTCTCAAGTCCAGAGTATATCTAAAACGCCTGGACGCATTGAGCACAAGTGCTGCTTGCTGTACATGAGCGAAACTTCAGTTTAAAAGCCTTGCAAAAGCAGACATACATCTACACTAACTAATGCTCCTTATCAAAATTAGACTGGCTAAAAACTCAATCCAGTGGTTGAAATAATGCTTAAACTGGCACCAATTGGTGAATTCTCCATGACAAACTCTGCTGCATTAGTAAGTCATGTTCCTCGGTTGCTGTTCATAATAATTAGCTTAAAGAAGACTGGAATCAGTAGTTTTGAACAAATACGAAAACTAAACCTTTGGGTCCACACTAAACAAGCATCTTGCAATTTTCATTCGTTCCATTTATTCAGTTTTTATCGTCCAAATTGTACCAGTAGCCAACTTAATCAAGCCTCGACTAAATTAATTTATAATATTCTTGTCTTCTATTTTTATCCGTGGAATATGTATGCATTTGCAGGTTGTTAACGGTCATCATAACTTGCACATTCATTTTCCGTATTTTAATAACGAGTCGAAAGTGAGTTAATCATTAAACTGACGAATGCATCCCCACACTTCCAACATGCAACCATAGACATTATATATAAATCGAAAATGCACGTTGATTTATGACTTATGAATAGGAAAGCGCGATTGGAGCCGAACAGTACGAAAGCGCAAAAAGACATTGATTGATGCACAAAGTAGAAGTGAGAATGCCGGTAGTATACATACATCAGAGAAAACAGAAAGAAGGAAAGAGAATAAAATAGAAATAGAATGATTACTCTCCAACGCCTGAGCGTCTCGTGCGATGCGTTCTTTGTTTGCGCAATGTCGAAAGGATCATCGGGATCCACGAGTTCGTCATCTTCATCTTGGCGGTTGTCGTCGGAGGGAGGAAGAGTGTCATCGTCAGGCCTGTCAGCGATAGTAACGGTGAGGTGGCCGTTCATGGTTGCCGCCCAACAACAACAACGACAACAACGATTTCAAATGCTCACTGCGTGGGAAACGCAAACACACGGAGATGGCAGGCACAAGCAAAAAACACACGGATCAGAACTCGATGACTCCGTATATGGGGCCCACCATCTCCATCCAATTCCAACTAAATCAGTTTTATAATAATAAAAAATAAAATAAAATAATTCTGAAAACTACTGTCAACAAATTAAAAGCTAACAAAACAAAATTATGAATGAGTTGTGCGCTGTGCTATTGTGTGGCGATGCTGGAGTGCCGCTTCGTTCCGTTAACTTTTGGTGGACACGTTCTTTCATTTCCATTTTCAATTACACTTCATTGCTGTTTCTCTTTCTCTTTTTCTAAAAATAAAGACACACACAACAAGTGTGTTGCTAAGCACGAACTCACCTCAACCATTACTATCGGCACACACATATATGTTCTCAGCATGCATTTTAAAATTCAGATGCAATGTGGTAGTTATGTTGGATTTTTCGTATACCACTCTCGCCTTCTTCATTGTATGATTATATCTCATAATATGAGATTGATTATATAAAATTGATCACTGTATCTCTCACCAGATCAAATTTGAAACTAATGTTTGATTTAACTTGTTTAAAAAAAATAAATGACTATTACCTAAACATACTCTTTATCGATCAAATTGGACCATAAAGCTTTGGCATTAGCTGTTAAAATAAACATTTGTGCTTGTATATTAAATGTAATGTAATACTATTTCTTAAGTAAGAACATTTTTGAGAGGCTGTCTGAAATGAAAGTGTTTTTTGAAATTATTATTTGTCTCATTATGTTGTATTATTTCTCATACATTCAATATTTTTTAATTTTATAAAATTTAAAGCTTTCATAATTTATCTCTTTAATTCAGTCTCGTTTAATATAATAAAAATTATTATTGATAGTAAAGTATTTACTTTTTAAATATATTAAATTTAAAATTTATCATATAATATATCTTTGATTTAAAAAAAAACTATATAAATTTAATAATACATAGGTAATGAATGTACAAGAAATTCATTAATCTAATATGATAGAAGTATGTGTCATTAATAATGAAAATATTTACTATTTCATCAATTTTGTTATTCAAAAACATTTAAAATTTATATAGTTTAAACATTTAAATTTTGTCATTACTCTCTCTTTTTTTTCTTTTTACATGCATTCCGAAAACATTTCTCAAAATAAAGAAATGTAAAAATTATCTCCCTTAACATGTATACAAAATATTTTCGACATTTTACCCTTTATATAAAACACCATGCGACAAGTGTACCTTTTACTGTAATTTGTGCAAATCCATCACGATCACAAATTCTGAAAGCATTATGCAATTGTGTTGTGCACGCCAAGCATACGTAACTTATCTTCAACTGGCAAACGTAAATGGTGTAATATGCTGCCAAAGTATCAAAAGTAGTGCCATCAGAGACTCATACAACATGCTTACTGTGAATTTAGCTCGACTCAAATAAACATCCAAAAGCAAAAGCTAATATATTTGAATTTTACTAGTGAAACACACACTTGAGTAAATTAATTTGAGTCGTTAATGAATTTGGAATCAAACTAATTGGTTAAGGAAATGTACATTCTCAAAACTTTTATAAGATTTTTTTCGAAATTTTTATCCAAATAAAATCATAATGTTATGTATATACTTTTTTGATAAAATAAAATTAATATTTGAATGTATATTTACTCACCGATCAATTGACATGAAAGAATCCCAAGCCTAGGTAGAAAAATACTTCTTATATACATATCTTGACTTTTTGGGTTCAAATACGTACTTTATTTTATATCACGTGTGGCACCAACAAGGACCTTGATGTTTAACTTTTTTCGAAGTGAATGTTAAGACACGGTATATTTCTATTGGGCATAAACTCAAGGGATAAGGTACCCTGTCTTTATTTTTTATCTGAAAGGTACCCAATCTTAAAAAGCATGGATCGAAGAAAAGCCTTTGTGGGAAACAACTGAGATTGTTTCACGCACTGCTTTTCTTTATTTCTCTTTAATTTCTGCCATCCATTTTATTGTCACTTTAAAAAATGTTTATTAAATAATTTTATACTTTTCAATAATAAATTATAGAAGTTAATTTAAAAAAAATATTAAACATACTTTCAAAAACTAAGATACAAATGTCACAATAAAATGAGTGGTTTAAATAATATAAAAAAATGTGTGCATACAGCAGTCCCCATCCAACATGACCTCGTTTTCATTATCGGTCAAAATAATCTATAAAGCAGAACACATACTAAAAGCAAATCACCTTTGTGTGTTTACTTTAACTTAATTTAAATAAATAACTATTTATTTTTATCATTTTAAAAAATAAATAACTATAATTCTAAATTAAAACAATTTCACATATAACATTAGTTTTCAATAATCTAAAACAAAATGATTTTGAAAACAAGTCCATCTATTTTTCCATTATATTATGCTTCCCATTAAAGCCTCCCCCCCCGCCCCCTCCCCACACCCACCCACCCACCCCACCATCATGTGAGGGTAGTTCATACTTCTTTTCAGCAAACGTCATATAAATATGAAGTGAATTTGTTTTCAGGCATTCGATTTGCCTCTAAAGTTGTTTCGCTTCTGAGAATCATCTCAAATAACAATCCCTGGATTGTATTTCTTAAAAACCATTTTAAAAAAATGAAGAACCATAGTTAGTTTTTTTAAAGTAGGAATCTGCATGGAACAAATAAAAAATATATCAAAATTAAAATATTTTATTATCTTAATTTATTTATAATTTAAGAATAATAAAAGTGTTTTTATGATTTTATTTTCAATGTTTCCCATCAAATATGTATGTTAATAACAGTGACTATAGATAGACACCATCACCTCATTTTCTTAAAACCCAAAATATATAATTTAAGAAATGAAGGCTTCATAAATCCAAAAAATAAAAATAAAAAAATCAATAATCGGATACAACAGCGAGATCACTCACCCTCCTAACACCCCAAAATAGTTTCTGTGTGCATCTAAAAGTCCTAACACCCCAAGATGAGTTTCCCTTCTTAGTCACTCTAAACCTTGTCCACTATATACACACACTAACAAGCTGCCAACACGATTCTTCCATATTTCTCTACATGTTTCTTCCCCTTAGTATAAAGCCCATTATTTGGGATACCTTGTTAAATTATTCAATGATGGCAAAATTTAAAAAAATACAAATTAGAGTAAATTCTTTTTAATTTATCAAATAATAAAGTTAGATGTGTCAACCAAGCCCGGTTACATTTGTACAAAGGATACTATCATATCTCATAAGGAGTGCATTATCTTTTTAAAGGATCATAGTAAAGGGAAAGAAAAAATTGAGTAATATGGTTTGGTTTATTAATTTCAGTAATGGGTAAATAACGAAATCTACGAGTTGAAAACTTAAAATAAGGATCGGGAACACACTAATTCTGGATAGAGCTAATTCAAAATCACACCCCATTCTGAAAGGCTTAAGATGCACTACGATTATCATAACTGAAAGGCTTCGTACACCAATATATCAAATATACCAATCAGTAGCAACCGAATTCTTAAGACTTTTAACAGTTAATTACCTGAACGATGATGGATATGGGTAAGACGATGAATTCATATATTTCTGGAATGGAGTTCCCACTTGCTGAGTATATATCACTATCGGTATCAAAAGGAGCCTCGTTTCGGAGTGGGAAATGCATGGTTCTGTAAAGGAGACGTGGATGATCCTCACAAGTGATAATGACTTTTGTGCAATGGAAAATAAATTATTTGATAAGAAGTATATATAGATGCAGCAAGAGAAAGAGAAAGACGATGTAGGATTTTGCATGAGCACGGATTTACAAATCGACCTGAACTCCACAAAGGAGAATTCGCGATGCCATTATAGATATCACCTATGAGGCATTAATTGCAGTAGTGTATTGCGGAAAATTGAGAGGTTGTCGCTGCTTATTCTCTTTCTTTAAGCATAAAGGATGAGAAAATTGACTTGGGAGACTTGAGATGGTTGGAAAAGATGATGGGAAATTTCGTGGAAACTTCCTCCTCGTGCGCACACATCAAAGCACCTCACAAACTATTGTTATTTTGTGCATTTTTGGCATGCATGCAACTCCTACTATTCTACAATATTTTTTCCATTTCAAAATGTCACTAATTTATTGTTTGACAACTTTTTTTTTTATATACATAATAAGCAAATTTTGTGTCGACATTTTAAAAATAAGCTCACTGATACGTGTTGATCTGATTGAAAGGGTTTCGTTTCGGTGTTTAATTTGAACAAAATATTTATGTGTTTGAAAAAATATTGAAATGTAAATTTTACGCGTGCAAATAATAATAATAAGAAACAGGTCTCGTGTTTTGTACCGCCTTTCACCAAAAACTGCTAAAAAATTAAAATTCCATTAGGAAAATATTTTTTAATAATGACTTTTATATATTTTAGTATATTAGATGTTCACTATAAAATTTATTAATTAAATGAATTAAGGGACTTTTTTTGTTGTTGACTGAATAATTAATTAAAAAGAAAAACTGTTATAAAAAGAAGAAGAAGAAGAAAACTACATGATTATACGATAATATATACTAGAATTATTTCATCTCACTAAAAGTTTAATTTGTTATGAAGACTATTATTTAAAGAAAGCATGTGAGCTTGGTTGAACTAAAACATTAATATGTGCGAATATTAAAGTTTGATTGAAGGAAAGCTTCACGTTATAGATAAATATAACAACAATTACTATTATTTGAATAATTATTATACGAACATATTGCTTATAAATATAATAATTCAGAAACTCAAAATATATTAGAATTTTCTAGAATATATTGCGAATGCAAACTTTTTTATAGTGTCACTGAATACATTTTCGTATAATTAAAAATCATTAAATATTTATAGTGATTATTATAAAAATATATTAAGATAAATTTTCATTGGTTTATCTACTTTTTTTACATTAATCATTAATTATGTGTGTGTGTGTGTTTTTTTTTCCCTCAAAACAATCAAGATGTTGGACCTGTTTGGTGTGTATCTAAATGGACGTGGGCTTAACTGAAAAACAACTAATCTATCAGGGCCTCATTTTAATCAACGGTCAAAATCATATTTGAAGTAAAAACAAATCCGAGCCGTCAAATATCGGAAGCGTGAGGAGCACTTGCACTATAAAAGCTAGCTGTCTCACAACTTCACACTGTCAAGCCGGCTGAGAAAACCCTAATTCGTAGTTGCAGAGAGGCTTTAGCTCGGTAAGGTTCGTATTCCCTATTCAACTTTCGATCTATATGCTTCATGTATTTGCCCTTGTTCTAGATCTTCCATTTCCGCGGTATGATTGTTGTAGATTTGAAAATGTTGTAAGATTGAGACTCATTTGTTTCATTACACGAATAACAGAGATGGGTGAAGAAGTGAAGGCTATTGTTCCTGAGTCTGTGTTGAAGAAGCGAAAGAGGGAAGAGGAGTGGGCGTTGGCCAAGAAGCAAGAACTCGATGCTGCTAAGAAGAAGAGAGCCGAGAGCCGCAAGCTGATCTACAACAGAGCTAAGTTGTATGCTAAGGAGTACGATGATCAGGTATATGTTACTACCATTCTCAAATCGTTTTACTTTATTAACCTAATTTATTATAATTGTGATTCTCTATTTCACCCCCTTTTTTAACTTGGTTTAGTTTTTTTTCTTATTTTAACTTTGCAGGAAAAGGAATTGATTCGGTTGAAACGCGAGGCGAAGCTGAAAGGTGGATTTTATGTCGATCCAGAGGCTAAGCTGTTGTTTATTATTCGCATTCGTGGGTATGTGTTTTTTTTTTCTGATTAGGGTTTTGCTCGTTATCCCAAACCTTAGTGTTTTTGCCGTTCTGATTAATATAATTGTGTTTTTCCAGTATTAATGCCATGCACCCCAAGACCAGGAAGATCTTGCAGCTGTTGCGATTGAGACAGGTACTACTTATAACCATAGCATGCTCTATGGATGTTTGATGTTTCCTTCGGTTTATTGATATGATTTCCATTTACAGTGGAGCTTAGTAGTAGGATAGTTGGAACTGGAACTTTTTTATAATTTTTGAGCAATAAAAAGAAGAGGTAAGTAAAGTGTACTATAAATAAAGTCAAACTACTACTTTTTTCTCGTCTAATTTTGTTTCTCTCATTGTATTCCCCTAGCAGAGGTTTATATGTTAGATCATTAGTTTTTAGGTTGTTTTGTTGTGTTAGATTCTGCATATAGACTGGGAGTTGTCAGTCATTGCAGTGTCTTATTTAAGTTTTTAAAAACAATTGGGTGCGTGGATGAGTTTTGTTATGATTTGTAATGCATCGAGTGCAATTTGTTTAGCATTTTAGAGCATGCAATGAACAAATGTATGCTAATTTTTTATTAATATGAAAGTGATTTTGTGGTGCTGATGCTTGTGATTTTGTAAAACAGATTTTCAATGGTGTATTTCTCAAAGTTAACAAAGCCACAATGAACATGCTGCACCGAGTTGAGCCTTATGTAACTTATGGGTATGTTGACTTCCTTGTCACACTTATAATGTGATGATTCTTTTTCTTACCACTGAAGAGATTTCTGTTTTTGCTTTAGATACCCAAATCTGAAGAGTGTGAGGGAACTTATCTACAAGAGAGGGTATGGAAAGTTAAATAAGCAGAGAATTGGTTTAACTGACAACTCCATCATTGAGCAGGTATATTTATTTACTATTTTTTTATAAATTATATTGCAATTTGAATTCATTCACTACTTGTTTTGCTGACTTGATTCGATGACAGGCACTAGGAAAATATGGAATCATATCCACAGAAGATCTTATCCATGAGATCATAACTGTTGGACCTCACTTTAAGGAGGCAAACAACTTCCTTTGGCCATTTAAGCTCAAGGCTCCTTTGGGTGGCTTAAAGAAGAAGAGGAACCACTATGTTGAGGGAGGTGATGCAGGAAACCGGGAGAATTACATCAATGAGCTAATCAGGAGAATGAATTAAGCTGTGGCAGTGTTCATTCATTGATTAGGATATAATTTTTCCTTGTCTGGTTTAGATCAAGTTCAGACTATTGCCGTATCTGAAATTTTGAAATAGCACATTTCTCACTTTGATAAATCGTTTTATTAAGGTTGAATTTGTTTTTCATTTTTAAGATTCCAGAGTGATGAGTTTTATTTTAAAATATTGCCATAATTACTATGCTTGGTTTATAATGTTTACTTTCTGTTCAGCACTTCGTAGTATGAATTTGTTGGAGTCGCCTTTTTCAGAAATTCTTTTGGTGTTTCACGAGTCATTTTTCCATAATTGACGTCAAGTGAAGGTTTTCGAATGTTGATTTTTGGGATGAATGTGTAATGGGGTGTTGGTTTTTTATACACCGCGGTATCCAACTTGATAAATTTGTCAGTGTCACATAATGGATGACCGATTCTATTTTGCAGCGAAGTGAAAATTTTCACGCCCTCGTTGCAATTAGCAGCAGTTATGAATTTGATCTGAATGTATGCAACTTATGCTTGTTAATATTATTCAGTGTTGGAAGAGAATATTATGATTTTCAACTTACGTTTTTTTATAGTTAAAACGAGACTATAATTTTAAATTAAAACGAGTTAAGCTCACACAATTTGAAGAACTAATCTAGAGTTGACTCTCTAGTTGTCGACTCTTCCGTTAGAAACGGAAAAGAATGGTGCAATTATAATGGAAAAGAAAGATACTGAATTTGATTTATAAAAAGAGAAGGAAAATATTAATTTTCTACTTAAGATATGATTAAATAAAATTATTAAAATTAGGGATAATTGTCTAATTACCCTTTATTCTTTTAAATGTCCGTTTTCCTTCTTTGGCTTCCCTCCAATTGAATGCCACGTTATGTTTACTCCGAAACGAGTTCGTTACTTGCTACATCTTGAACGAGGGCACAATTTTAACAAATTATGAGTGCGACGCTACTTGCTGCTAAATTGTCCTTCGTATTATAAGGGATGAAGTTACAAATCATATTGATAGTTTCTTCCATTATCGATTTCTCATGTTCATCGGACTACTAGGGCTTATTTTGATATCATTCATGGTTCTTTTGGCATTGAGGAAGTGTATTCGGAAATAGTGCATTAAAGAAAGAATAACTAGCATTCCTCATTTACGTTTTACTATGAGCTCAAAAAAAAGAAGTTACTGTTTCTAACTAGCATTCCTCATCATAGCACTGTTGCATATATGGATTCTACTCTTTCACACTAGAGGCAGCTCTGATTTCGTTCGACAAACCTGAACACGTTTCACTGAAGAAAATATAAGACTTGTGCGCTAGTCTATCAAAAGCTGTCGACTCAACTTGAGGCATCGAACTCTTCGTATTTCCTTCGGAAACAGTACCCTAATATAAAAGAATGTGAAGAATATGTCGAATTTATTGAGAACTTTCACTTGACAAGGTCGCCTCTGCTGGATTGTGGGCCTCAATATCAACATGACGGATACCAGGAACGAGATTCTGGATCTCCTTCTCTAACCTATCCACTTCACTTCCTAAAGCTGTAACTACTTCCTCACCTGCCACATCTTACAACTGTAAGGATGCATTTACTTCTCAATCAGCAAGACTATGAGGATCAAGTTATCTACTGCATACCGTAATTTGACATAATCTTCATTAGGGCAGTATCATCCTTCCGCTTTGCAGCTTCACGAAACTGTAAATAACAAAAGCCAAGAGGTGGTATTAAATCGACTTAGTCATTATTAAAGTTACACATCTAAAGATTCTAAACCAGACAATGGCAGGGAAGCAGGGCAATGGAACTATCATGGAATGATCATGAAAGAAGGTAACCTACACCAGTCATTTCGATATTATCAATGTGAACTAATGCCCTAGGATAGTTTTAATGTAGATGCCAATGCATTCCTGTTTCGCTAGCATGTAATAGGAAGCAGCACTAAGTGAATAATATTAGTAACAACAGCAGAACATAGAATACTATGAGAGGCCTTTGCATGAACATAAATAAAAGAAGAGTATCCACCTGTCTGGCCCACTCATCACGTCCAGTCCTTTTAAGATAATTTTGCACCACCATTACTCCATTAAAATCTGTTTCATTAAGAACTATCAGATTAACATCATCCATGTTTAGTTGTTACCACTACCAGAGTTAGAGAGCGAAAATTGAATTTATTTTATAGAAAACTCAAACATTGAATCTGCTTGCTTGTGCATTTTATTTAAAAAAACATTTCAATTAAAAAAAAAACAATAATTAGACAGATTTTGGGAAAAAAGAAAGAATCCTCAAAAACAAAGATTTTTCTTCCATCAAGTTTATGGAAACATATCCTTATTCTTTGGATCTGAGTACTAATCCTAATAGATAGTAACAAAATAAATTGAAAAAAAAAAAAAAAACCTTTAAGATTACAGAAGTACCACAATATAAGTTGAAGCTCAATAGACAGCATGTTCAAAAAGTGGTGATGAACATTATAGAAAAGCATAATGAGGGATTTTATATATAACAGGTTCAGGAAGATGATTGAAATAAAATAAGACCTTTCATGTCAATAACTGCCAAGACCATGCAAGAAATTTTTTTTCTAAGAAATTACAAATTATTATTATTTTTTCAACATATATTTGAATTAAAAAAGTGCCTTTTCTTTTTTTAAAAACGAACAAATTAATGGGATAGATAAAGGCAAATTTCAGAATTATATCCACAACCTAAACTATATATTAAAAAAATAACAACTATGAGAAAGGCCACCTATTTCTGCCTTAAATCTGAAGAATCCAGGCCCAATGACTTCACTTTTGCAATCATAGAGGGAATCTACAACCTAAAGCATAAAAGTCACCTTAGTCATATGAATGGTAAAAAAAGCTGTTATGTGATTTCAGTGGAAACTAGCAAGCTTGTACCGGGTCATTTTTCAAAAATTGAAGTACTTTCTCCATATCATGGTCATCCATAGCTCTACCAATCAAAGCATGCCGATTTCTCTGGATAAGAAATATGGCTACCTGCATGGTTAATGCAGCATGAAATTAAAGTAAAATAGATACCAATTCTATGCTAACTTCAAATGCCTGGGAAATTTTTGCTGTCTTCTGAAACCTCTTTACCATTCCAAGTAAGTTGCCAACTACAATTGAACCAATGGGATCATAAATGGCATTTCCAGTAACGTTCACCGCAACCAATGATGCTCCAGCAATAAGAAGGCCAGTTACTGCAGCACCATCCTGCATATTTTGCTACCATATATGAGAACAAACAACTATAAATAGACAAATAAATTCATGTTACATAGTCAATTGGAGAAATGAATACACAAATCCTCTTAGCAATACAAGTATCAATTCACTCATCCCTTTCCCTTTACCATGGCCCATGCATGGGGAGCAATATAAGTTGAAGTTCCATCTAGCTAAATAACTAGAAAAACATACCTAGTTGTAAATAACTGTTTATGAGAAAAAATATGGCCAAACACATAATAAATGATAGGTAATTCATTTTATTCCAAAACTTTTATTTATAAATGATTTTTTTCTCTGACGCATTAGCAAATAAATTGTAACATGTTTCAGGAACTAAAAATGAGTAAGTGTCCACAAGTTACCACCTCTGTCATCACTGCAACAGATGTAGGATCATGGCCACGCCAAACATAGTCTTTTAATTTCATTCCCTCTGCAGCTGCACCTTTCTTAACAGCTTGTATGGCAACAATAAGAGAGGCACCTAACAAAAAATGCCCATTGAGAAAAAGGGATGGACTAAAATAGACAAAGGAGAATAGCCTGCACCAGATGAAATGCAGACAGTAGTACCTTCAATGATAAATGAACCACATATCACCAAAGCTGCATAGTGCATATTCTCAGGCGGCTGAGAAGGAAACTCTTAGAAGTCAATAACTTGAATAAGAGAAAATTCACAGATGAATAATTAAAATAAGAAAAATGACAACAACTTATGATGACAGAAGTTAAATGTTTTCATTTCAATGATCCAATTTGGTTAAATACCTGTGCAGTCCACAAGTTTTGAACTCCATGAACAACTGTAGCACCAGAACCAAGACAAAATATCCCAACAGCAGATATCAAAGACCAGACAAATCTTTCCTTGGAATAACCATAACTGTAGAAATAGAAGACATCACCATTTTAACACACAGATGACCGATTAAATTCAAAATTCATGCAAAGATAAAAACAATAGTAAACCAGTCATTCATCCATTGCACATATAATAGCTCTCGAATATGCAGCAAGTGTATGCAAATCCAATATGAAATCAGCTCAACACTGAGTACATAAAGCCTAACAAGATAGTTTAACTCACGGATGAATGGCATCTGGTGCACGCCTCGAGCTAGTTAGACCATAAGCAAGTAATGCCTACAAAATAACTTATTGAACACACATTAGTTTCTCGTTTGCATAAAGGGATTATATATTCTCCTACAATGGTAATTGGCAACTAACTAATTTACCTGGTTAGCAAAATCAGCAACAGAATGCACGACTTCAGCTAGCATTACATGACTAGAAGAAGCTAACCATACTCCAAACTTGAGAGAAAACACAAGAAAGTTACACCACAATGCAGTTGTGACGGCTCGCTGACTATAATAATGGACAACGAAGAATCAGATGCAGGTAAAATGGGACAAGTTACGGAAGCATTATCCTCATAAATTCAATAATAATAATAATAATAATAATAATAAAAGCAGAAACAGCAGAGAGAAATTAAAGAAAGGAACCTGTGGCGATCGTTGAATTCAATGTTCTTGACTGGCTTAGCCCTAGTAAAGAAAGCTATAAGAGAGAAGAAAATGAATGAGATAAGATAAGATAAATGTTACGTAGGAGAGAGATGAGGAACTTACTGCGATGATAGGAGTAGTGATAATGAGCATTGAAGGGTCTTATGAAAGGAAAATGTGAAGCAGCGATGGTTGGTGGAGGGTGCGGCAGAGGCTCTGCTTTGAGAAAAACAACGGCGAGGGAACAGTGAAAGTGTCGTTGGTGAGAGCGGCGAAATCGAGAACGAAGGAGATTATAGGATGTTCGCATTAAAACAAAATTATCGATGGAACCCAGTCTCAATGATACTGTTGATGATTCGCGTCAAAATTGAATTAGGGCTTAGGCTTTCATTTCATATCGTATTCATTCACTGAAGAAGAAAATTGTTCACTGAATGTGAATGTGAATATGAATATTCCACCAATTACAGTTCCACCTTCTCCCTTTCTCTAACAACAACACACTCCAGAGCAAAGCTTTTTCAATACTTACTGTAAGAGATACTCTCTCTCTTAAAATAGTAACGATAATCTTTTTTATGATTATTTTTTATTTTTTATTGATAATTAAAAAGTTATTATAACTTAATGTAAAATGGTTTGCACATCGTCAAGCAAATGAAATTGCTTCTAAATTTTATAATTTTAGTTTTATTTTCTTAATTTTCAACTTTCCAACTTTATAAAACTTTAAATCCAATTGCATGAATAACGAATCACTTTTTTTAATTTTTAATAATAATAACCATGATCCAATCAAAATAAAATAAATAAATAAATTTTTATAAATTAAAGACTAAATAAGGGCTAGAAAAGGCAATAATAAAAATAATTAATACTCATAAATTTTAAAACTAATGAACAATATAAACTTTATGATATATTTGATCGTAATACTTAAAGCATTTTATATGTCATGCATGAAGAATATTTAATTATTAAAAGTCATTATGGTTCAAATGAAAGGAGACGAGAGTCTTTAATGAAAAAAAAAGAAGAAAGAAAATAAAATAAATGAATTCACTATCATATACTTAAAATTGTTAAATATACATATTGAAGTAAAGATAAATTCGTTTGATTAGTTTTAAAAATTTCTTTCTCCCCTAAATCTCCTCACTTTTGGAGGGAAGAGTAAAGAACAAATTATCATTATTATACATTGTCATTTTAAACGAGTTAAATTCTAAAATTTTAAAATTAATAATAAGAATTCAAAATCAGTTGTCAGTGACACTAAGAATCGTAAAGAGAAAATTTTGACTTCAATCAGTTTATTTAAATTAAAATGTATTTATACGCATTAATCATTAAGCGGACAATAACCCAAATTTTTCAAATAAAATAGCATTGAAATTGAAGCATCATTCAAGGCTCAAAGAATAGTTTGTTCTAACTTTCTGAAAGATAAACGTGTTACCTCTCGACCAACAATAAAAAAGTGTTCCCTCGACCGCTCTAATTTGTCTAAAAATTACCCTAAAATCTTCACGAATTTTTATCATTCTATCAAATTTTCTATTGGATAGAGACGATTTCAAAAGAAGAGGAAAGATCCTCCACGTCTTATGTTTATTCTTGATACATATTTTTGTTCCTATACTCTTCTTTTGGAAGTGATCTTCCAATAGTAGTTAAGTAATTAATTTTACCAATTTTAGAATTAGAGGGCAAACATGATTCGAATCGGTGTTCACAAAAGAGATGGCCACAACGAGATTGACATTTTTTCTATTTAGGGGACTGGGTTCACTTCAGAGTATTCAAAGACTAAATGAGTAACGAGTCCCATACACAAAAAAACTGAGATGCACTTATAGTTCCGTATCAAAATTCACTAAAGAAACAATAATAGAAGTGTATAACACACTACCTTGCGCTTCCTTAACGAGTAAAAGCACTGCCCAAGCTATATGCCTCAGTTGTAATAATGCTCTGAAAATTTGGTTTCAGAGAAAGAAAATAAAGGACAACAACCTATTGGCTATGAATTTCAAAAGGGTCGTTCATCAACAAAAGGTCAGGTCATGTTTAATAAACCCATTTTGTATGAACTTCAATGAAGAGTTAACTATTTCCTATATTAGATGATACCATCTGCAGCAGAATGAACGCCTTACTCCTCCAGGGCCGTAACCGCTTCCCAATGAAGGAATGCTGACATCTTACAAACTCCATAGTGGAATAAACTGCTCTTTGATTTGGTGAAAGGGGTTCATCAACCAGCAATGGTGGAGAAGAATGGAGATCTAACCTGACAAACCTTCCTTCCTGCCTCTTAGTCTAGAAAAAGGTTTCTGCTTCTCACTCAAGTTGTCAACATGTCCCCCTTCATGTCTGGTCACAATCCTCAGAGGGTGGGCTTCTGTGTTGAATACCCATTCATCTAATGAGATGACCGAAGAAGGTGAAAAGAGAAGATAAAGATACTTCAAAGTCTCTGCAAGAAAGAAGCTTTGCATCATGTTGTCTTTGACGCCAGTGTTAACCTGAGAAGTGAGAACAAGAAGTGATGGTTCATGAGTAGACAGAATCGTTGCTAAGGATATTAAATAGTTGTCCACGATTAGACAAACACCAAAGGAAGAGCAAGGAAGAAAATAGGCAGAAATCTTATGAATAAGAAGCCACAGCCCATGCCAACAATTTCCTCCATGGATCAAATAATAAGCAGCCAAATATTCATCAAACTAAAATAGGCATGATCGAGTAGATTGTCTATGAATAGTAGAAGTCAAAAATCCCCTGCTGATGAGTATGGTTTATGCATTGCAAAACCTCCAAATTCTCAGAACAGAAACTAACTGCAAAACCTAAAAACAACACAATTTTCCACACCAGATGGCTATGAAAATAGGCTAAGACTTCAGTTGGAAAAAACACATACAGGCACCTCTATAATCTATTAAAGTGCTTAATTCAATAAAGGCTTTGTCTGAAGAGCCAGAACAAATAATTCTAACTTTTGATAGGACGTAGTTACCACATAAAAAATAATATTGCAAACAAAAAGACATTAATTAATGTGAAGTTAAGGTATGCTTACATCCTTCAGTCCAACATAGCCAGACTCTATGCGGGAGTTCTTCTCAAAAGCTTGAAATATGTTCCATCCCCATTCTTGGTATGTTTTGTTGCCAGTTAAACGCCAAAGGTAAAAGAGTGATTCAACTGTCTCTGGCCTCAGAATGTTCCATGATGTACCCACACTCATGTCCTTCAAATTAAAAAAAATAAAATCAGATCATGCAATTTTCAAATTGCAAATCACAAATAAACTAATAGCTAACCTGCCCAGAATGAAAGAAATAGTTCTCTCCAGCCAATTTTGATGGAGTTGATTGGTAGAAGTTATAACATGTCCAAGCAAGCTGCAAAAAAAGGCATATATCTTCAGTGATTTACCTAATAAAATCAATCATTTAACAACAAAATATCCACACACACTGGAGAAGGAATCCACAGAGCAATACCCAATGGGTATTTGAATATTACAGAGTCTCACTGCTTTCCACTCACACTGGAGATTTATTTGAATGACAACAAAATTCTTGGTTACAGCTCAATACATTCTCTTTTTTAAACCAAGGATAAATTTCTTGCTAAAAGAAATGGGAAACAAGTTTTCCACAAAGGAAACATAGATAGCAACATGCCAACATCCACTACTCTCCAGTCTCTACTAAAATTGGCTTTAGAAACGCATGATAATCTACCAGAGAGAAAAATATAGAAATGAAATTGATTACATCATGATTTGAATCGAAGAAGTTCAACAATTTCAGATCAGGAAAAAAAATTATTAATTTTATTGATGTGAATAACATATAGTAAATTGATAGGTCAAGGCTTTGCAAGTCAGTCAACAGAACAAGCACATCAGGGTTTACAAAACTGCTGTTGACATGTACCTCTTCTGCAAGTGACAGAAACTCCTGCGAATCGACACCAAAACCAGATGATCCCAAAGCAAGCATCCCAGGAGCAAAGCACGCTAGTTCATCCATCTGCAGGTACTCATTTGAATGAAAAATTATACCCAACACCCAGAACGTCATATGGTAAATACTAAATGTGACAATACAAGTATTGTAATGAAATATCATACTTTGTCTGAGAGTGATCCTCCATTCTTCTCACATATATAAGCAAAAGAAGATGGTGTTGATCTCCTAATCAAACTTAATAAACCTTTCATTGATTTCTCCCACATATCTCTGTTTTCAAGATTCCAAAAAGAAATAGGGAAAAAACAGTTAAAGAACACTCATTCAATATTTACTTGAAAAGAAAAATTGAAATGTCCTTAACCACAAAATTTTTAAGGCTAAAATAAATAAACATTCATTCATCCATGGAAGTGAAATTCTATTTTAGTTACCACCACAATGACACATTCCATTGTGAACTCATCAATTAACAAATCAGCACCAAGGGTAGAAAATGTGTTAAATAGGTGCATTATTCTCACCTATAATGTTTTACAGCTGAAGTTTTATTCCCTTGTATCCAAACTTTGAGCAAGTATTCATAAAAACTGCAACAAGATTTTGTCAATCACCAGCCAGACCAAATTAACAAACACAAAGTAAGATGATTAGAATTTAACAATATCCAGACTATATTAACAAATGCAAAAGTTTTATATGACTACATCATTAAAAGAAGGTTGCTAGATTGCTTTAATACCTGTCACCCATGGCACCAAATGTAATAGGAGAGTAGCCTGCTTTTCCACTATCAGGATTAATATAGATAGGAAGTAATCCATCATCAGGAAATGTTTTATTAAGCTGTGTAATTACTTTTTCAACCTGAAATAGCATGGTGAAAACCAATCAATGCACAGCTAGAATAATCACCTCCACATGCAATATACAAATCACAGGGCATAAGCAATTAACTGATGCCCTAAGCTATGTGCTTAAATGTACAGTCAGGCTCCAAGCAGGTAGAAATAAGGCTAGTGGCAAAATTAAAATAGCCTGGCATCAATTAAAAACTTGAACATATAGAATCAAATTTGAAAACCTTCTGCTGATACTTTGGGTCTCCAGTCCTTTGAGATAGAACAATGAATTCTAGTTGTTCAGTGCCAGAATCTGCCAGGATACTCTCACCCTTGGAAAAATAAAGACAAAAAGGAATTAGACACTTCGAAAAAGTAGCTCTACTGATTGTGACCCATACAGTTAGAGCAAGAATCCAAGACTAATTTACAAGTAAAAAATTAATCAATAAAATCTTAGTAGAATTATCATAGAATGTCTCCAATCTAAAATCAAGTGTTGTGTGTGAATGATATTTGCAATATCAACTAGCCAAAATTCACACCATACAAAATACCAAGATGAAATTTTATTTATTTTTAAATAAAATAAGAAAATAGTAATTTCATGGGTCAATACTCAGCCAAAAAGGTCCTAAACTTGTGCTTTTTCTAGCTAAACTTTTGTGTTCCTTGGGAAAATTCTTAAAGGCTGCTCAAATCTTAAAAAGGACTATTGCACCAAAACATACAATCTTATTTATTTTTGTTAAAATGTCTTAAATTGGTTAAAAATAGAGCGAAAATACTTCTTATAATGGTTAGGGTAGTTCTCCTCCTATGACCTAGCTTTTAGGAGTGAGGTAGGCCAAAATTTCTTAACATGATATAAGAACTTATCTAGTTTGAATGTTGGGCTACCGAATGTGTTAAAATGTCCTACATTGGTTAGGAATAAAGATAGAATACTCTTTATAAGAGTTAGGATAATCATTTTCCTATAAACTAACTTTTAAGAGTGATTTATGCCCAAATTTCTTAACAATTTTTTATAAAAGAGATTATGTAAGAAGCTCATATAAAGAAATTTTTCATTAAAAGCTCATCCAAATATGCCCTGAATAAGATTTTCATTAAGCTAGTAAATTTTACTTGAAAACCAATATGAAACTTAAAAAATAACGTATAACTACAATATTGAAGCTTAGAAATCAAGAGCTAGGAGACTATAAAGCCATATATCTCTAAGGTTAATAAAAATTTAAACAATGACAGGTAGTTAAGATTAAGGACTACACCCCATGAAAGTAATAACCAAAATCTCCAAGTGCCCATTAAGACCGGAATGCGTAAAAAGAATTCTTCAGCAACTTACCCCAGTCCAAGTAGGGTTGTGTGCACGTCCAAGTGACAAGTTGATGATGTTGTAAGGAATTCCGGTGGGTGTATTCCATGCAGGCAGTAACCTGTCTGCAATTTCTCTAGCCTTGTCAAGGAAAACTTTGTCCCCTGAAAGATCATATGCACTAAGAAGGCCACCTACTACTCTGGATTTTGGTGGAAACAGACCAACAAAGATTTTAAAAAAATTATATTAGTTGTCCAACCCATAAGCTCAAAATATAATTTTGTAAATGGGGAAGGGACTTCAACTGCAAAGTAAACCTTATAAAGTAACCTTATGGTTGTCTCAAAAACGCTTGCTTCGTAATCCTTGTTAAAATCCAAAGAGTTTGCAACCCATCTGTCAAAGCAATTTCTTATTATGACAAGGAATGCAAAAAAGAACAACCAAGAGTATGACAATTAAACATTAGACAGATGCATAAAGCAAGAAACTGGAGCAAATATAAGTAACTTCTATATCTCAATTCAGAAAAATTTTCAGCAATAAAGACTAAAAAAGGATAATAAATATGTATCAGAAATCAAACCTTAGGAGACACCATCAGCATGAAGCATGCTCCCCAAGAGAGTATTAAAATTGAAAGAGAGAAAAATGGAAAACAAAATAAAATGAAATTTCTACTCTACATGCAAGAATCTTTGCCAAAGATGAGTTTAGAAACAACCTCATCACTATTGATTCCAAACATACAATAAAGATATGATTGCGCAAAAATTAATAAAAATCACAGGTTCTCAAGTAGAATCAAAAGTTACACTCACTCTCGTGCTTTTTGAAACTGTTCATTGAGACCCATAATGTATAATGTATCAAGAGAATCTACTAAAGTTGCTCCAAGACCTCCAAAGCTATTGACACCATTCTTTGACTGTGGCTGGTAGCACCCCCCAAAAAAAAAAAAACCATTAATTGCAAAAAAAGGTAAAGTCACACAACATATAAATTAATAATTTTTGTGAAAAAAAAAATTATCACATACTATTTAAGAACACACTCATATCACCTCCATAACCACACATTGGGAGAATGGATAAGGCATCAGGACAAGTTCAAAAAGGTTGTCATTCACTTGCTGACTAATGGTTTCAAGGCATAGCCCTTTTTTGTACATTAATCCTAGAATTTTCCTTATGTTTTTGTATTGGAGCAAAAATATGAGTGAATTAAATCCTGATCTGGCTAGACCTCCATAAGATATACATCGAGGGAAAGAAGCTGAACTTGTAGCCTTACAACATAAACTTTGGACAAATCAGAAGAAGCCCACAAGGGAAAATACCTATAAAAACAATCATTAATTAAAAAGTAAAAGGTTGATTATTCCAGTAGAGATTCACCATACCTGAAGTTCATCTTGGCCCCATGCATACTTCTCATAAGATCCCCAAGCATGAAGCATTGCTTCTTTTACTTTTTCCCTTCTGTCAATATCAATGGGATCATCCGGGACCTCTTTACTGGACTTGGTAGCTTTTCTCTTCAAGTCAATCTTCTCAACAGTACCTTTCACATTATTTAACTCATCCAACTGAAACAAGTCCAATTGCTTAGCCCCCAAGAAGATTAATGAAAGTAGGTTTCATAACACAATATTACATTCATCAAATACTGTAAAATGGCTACAAGGAAATGATTTACTAGCTAATTGCCAGAGGTGAGGATTAGGCTTTGTATGTGATTGAATGCAAAATGAGAATTCATGCTGGAGGGTTACAATCAGTTTGAAGCAGAATCCAGGTAAGAAATACAAGATGTGTACAGGCCATCTTGTTGCTTGTGTTTGTTGTATACAAATAAAATGAAATGCTTCTGGGTACTAAAGACTGGACTAAACATGGCAGAAGGAGCATCATATAGAAAAGGTTAAGCATTTGATAGTTTCTTACCAAATTTTGCAAATCAGAAACTTCTTTCTGTAACTCGGCAATTTCAACCTGTATTTTACAGAAAAGTTACATACTGGCCGTCAAAATTAGTAATTCAAATGCCTAAAAAAAGTCCAGAAATTATCCATCCTCCCTTTATAAAGAAATTTACATTGAAAATAAAAAAATTGTAATTTAAAATGATGTTCACAGTACATCCTAGTATTCTTGAATTTGGACTGAGCTTAACTCAACCCCAAAAGGTAACTCATGAGGTAAGGACTGTCTAATTCTCCACAAACTCTACTTGGGTCATATTTATAGTTGACGTTGGATTTCAAAACACACTCGTCACACTCAATATTAGACATATGGAGTGTGGAGATTGTAGGACAGATTTTTTTCCTTTAAAATTGCACAAGAAAAGCTGTGGAACTAGGTAGACTGCATTGGGAAAGCCGTGGATAAAGGGCCAAATTAATTACACTAAAAAATCCATGGGGCCAAATTGATCTTTTGACAGTTTACAGTAGCCAAACATCAGATCAACGATAGACTCTAATACTATCTTCAATTTGAATTGGGTCTAATTCAACCCTAAAACCTAGTTTGTGAGGTAAGGATTGTCTAAGTCATTATAAGCTGTATTTTAATCACATCTATAGTCAAATATGGGATCTCAACAACGCCAAATAATTATCATCTGTCATTACCGTATTTTATAACTAACTGAAATATCAATTTAGTTGTTTGATTGGAATTGAATATGGCAGCTTTGTACTACTCATTATCTTGCAGAAATGATAGAAAATGGATCAAATCTTAAACTCGTTCTATATTCTGATTTTCGCTAAACTCCCTGCCCATTTAATCTAAAAATTAGAAATTCGAAACCCCAACCTCCCTCCCCCCAAAACAACAAAAAAGAGTATATTGCTATATTACTCAGCAATAATAGATCAATATACGATAAAGGACAGCATGGCACTGCTGTTCTGTCCTAAACCAATACCAATATCTTTGTTGTAGAAAAATAGACAGTCTTCACAAAATTCAACATAACAATCAAATCACGATCCCCAAACACAGCATCACTAAATTTCCATGCAAGTGAAAGCAAAATCATCAACAACCAGATCCACAGTCCAAAACTAGAGAGAGGAAAAGGGAAGCACCTGGTGCTCTCTGACTAGAGTTTGACGGTCCCAGACAAGAAAAGAGGCGCAAACAAAAACGATGAAGAGCAAGGCAAGACGCTTTGGACGCTTCAGATAATAAGAGGGGTGGCAGTACCTCCATTTACTGCTCGTCACTGATCTGCTCCCTCTCGCCATTTCCACAAAAAAGATCTAAGCTTTGGACTTGACTTGCTGCAGAGACCAAGCAACAACCAACGTTGTTGTTTGTTCAATTCTAAATACGAAGATCGTGTCAACCCTTCCTTGAAATTCACGTTTTGTTTGTCCGATGTGGTTGTTGTTGTGGATGTGAACACCACAAGAGGTTTTTTTTTGTTTGAGGGTTTATAAGATTTATTAATTATTTTTTGGGAGGCATTAAAATTGTGTTGGGGAAGGCTACGACTGAGAAGAAGAAGAAGAAGAATAAGATAGAGAAAGCAGATTAATAGTTTAATTGGAATCGAACACTTAATTTGCAAACTCAACTGCGAAACATCATCGGTCATAGAAAGGAAGCTGAGACTTCAATTCTCCATGGCATGGGTCCCGTTAGCTCAATTCAAGTCAATTCCTCCCATTTCAACATTCAACGTTGAATATTCAGAAAACAAAAAACACAGCAGAAGAGTTTTTCTAATTGCTAATTAACAGAGCAAATTATTATCCCCAAAGGTAAAAAAGAAAACAGAAAAGTTAATCTATCAATACTTCATTTTTATTTTTCATTAAATGCTAATGTGTTGTATTTAAGTAATTTAAAAATATTAAATACAATGTATCAAATATATTTTAGTTCATATTTTAAAAGCATTCATTAATGTTTTTTATTTTACTATAATTTTTAATTTTCTTTACATATTATTAAAAAAAAGTACAAATAACAATATTTTTTTGTATAAAAATATTATTTCTTACTTATAAATAATTAGAACATTAAGTAGAATATAATGAATGCTATTAAGATGTTAATAAAAGTGATAACAGAAAAAAAAAAAAAAAACTTGTTAACAGAAGTATTTCTTTATGAGTAAATTTTTTTTATGGGACAAGGACTTTATATTCAAAATATTAAGAATGAAATTTTTTTTCCTTTTACACTGTTATCACTTATTAGAATATCACTATAAAAGTATGAAAAATGAATTATTATTAATTTTATAATCTATAACATTATCCAGCCCCTTTCTTATTTTTACTTTTTCCTCCTCGCCAAAAAAAATTAAATTAAATTAAATAGATTTCAATAGTAATTGATAAATTAATTAACCAATTCAGCTTAAATAATTTTCAATGTTAACATTAGTATGCTAGTAACTAAACTATGCAAAGATAAGATTAAGTACTGGTTGGCATGGAACGTTAGAGAATTTCGTGGGAGATGACGTTAAAATAAATGTATTTGCAAAAGTAGTTGTTTGTTGTTGTTAAGGTGGTTTTTAAATTTAAAACTAAAATTAGACTTTGTAAAAGCAAAAACCTGTGAATCTACATAAATTTAACAATTCAACGGAAGTTTTATTAATGCTATAAAAAGTGATTTTAAGTTGAAAAAAATGATTCATACTTGATAGATTTTATTTAAAAAGTTATAGTTTATTTATTTATTATTTTAAAAAAATACATTTGTTTTAGAATGTGTATATAATTTTAGTTTTTTTTAAAGCATTTGAAATAGTTTTACGAAATAACCAAAATAATTGTTTTTTTCTTCATATAACGGATTAAGTTTAATATAATGAGAGAAGTGTTCATATTTAAAGTTGATTCATCCTTAAAATTGTATTTATATTTTAAAATAGTAAACATGTAACAGTAACATACTATTTTCAAACAATTACGAGTACCTCTGTGGCCATTTCACTTTGGCACACCACAACTACTCTTTTATGGATCACCATGTGTTTGGGACTAAACGACATTCATGTGTCTTCTTGGTTGGCTCATTTATTTTTAGTGAACTTAAAATTTTCATGCAGCCAAATTATCCACATAATTTTGCTTTATTAAGTGGGTCATATCTCATAATTATCCACCATTTATGAATTGACTTAGAATACATTTGACAAGTCATTTTAGATAACTTACAGTTTATTAGATTAAATGTTAAGATCATTTAATTAAAATATATGTATGTAGTAATTTAATTTATCATAGTATTTTATAACATTTTAAAATACTATTTGAAATAATGTTTGAACTTATTATTATTATTATTATACCTTCAATATTTAAATTACAATTCTATTTTATTACTTCTTTGAATACCACACTAGTATTTATCTTAATCATTACACTATTTATATTATCTCTAACGAATATTTGATCTTTTAATAAAATGATAAAAATTAAGATCAATTAAAAATATAAAACTACAATCAACTAGAAGTATATTTTTGTCTAAAATATAAAATTGCAGACATTTATATAAGACATATATAGAAATAAATTTATTTTAATATAAAATGTGAGAAAGATAAGGATAATGGAAAATATCAAGCATTTTATAACGAGTTACTATTTTAATATTAATTATTAAAATAATTTAAAATCCATCACCCTTATGGATATATGTGACATTTTAATATACACAAGACATATTAAAATATAAAACATGAATATTTGACATCGATTAAAAAGAAGTTAATATTAGTGTTTTCTTTTAGGTTAAAAAACTATATTTGTTATCATCACAGATCCATAAGGGAAATGGAACAGTAAAAGAAGGCATAGGTAAAAAATTTATCACTTGAATTGGGATAAAAAAGGGTTTTAGTTAGAGATGAAGATTAAAAAGAAAAATTATTACTGGAGACATTAGACGTAATGATGAAATATTTTTGGGTTTGTGAAAAAAATTTTGACTTGAGACAAGGCACTGTCTGGTGTCTCCTGTGTGTCCCTGATCTCATTCATTCCTAATCATCGCCTTTCGTTACCGACCCATTTTAACTCTCTTTTTCGTGATACATTTTGGCCGTTACTCTCTCCATTTTCATCTTTCTCACTTCTTCAGTTCTCGTCACCTTATCCCAAACCTTTTTCTGTTGCTTTTCGCCTCTTGTGCAGATCAACAACTCATACAACCTTCAATTGCATACCCTGTTGGTTCTTCTCCTTAAAAATGCATTCTTTTAAAATTCCATTTAATTTTTTTCAACAAACTCTTTTGTGGCACCTTTCATTTCATTTCCATCGTGTTTGTCTTGGATGTTTTGCTTTTCTGACTATTGTTTCTGATTCAAAACTATTCCTTTACCCGAGGGATTCCTAAAAGGCTATGATTTCACTTATATGTTTTGGGTTGTTTCCTTATCTGTTGTTGTCTTCTTCGTTGCAAAAGCTTTCTGTTTTATAGTCAGTGGGGTGTGACTCCCCAACAAAAGGGAGGTTTCCCTTGCTGATGGAATGGGATAATTTTACACTTTTTGTTTTTACCGTGTTTCTGCTTGTTTCGTTCTGCACTTGCTACTGGATGTTTGCCTGTTATCACGTTTCATTTCCTATAAATGTACTACTTTTATTAGAATGGCATGTTGTACTCCATCGTTCAGTATCATGCTTTACTAGTTATGGCGTTGCATTTTCCTGATTTCATGTGTTGTTTGGTTTGCTAGGTGAAATTTGTGCTTTCCATAGTCCAAAGTTGGTGACTTTTTATATTTTTTTAATCTGTTAAATTTACTATGTTGTTGTTTTTTGTACTATTAGTTTTCTTTGGCTTCCTTTTAATCATCTTTCTGCCATTTCCAAAGGTACCTTGGCTCTTCCTGTAGCATGGATGGTATTCATGGGGGTGACTCTCGGATACACATCAGTGATGGACAGCATCCTATGCATGTGCCATATGTGCAAGAGCATGAGCACCATGGATTGCACCATATGAGCAATGGGAATGGGATTGAGGATGATCCAAACGATGGCGGTGATACTAACTGTGGGGGAAGTGATAGTGTGGAAGGTGAAGTCCCATCCAACCATGGAAATCTCTCTGACAACCACACTGTAATGATGGATCAAGGGAGTGATGGTGGGGATCAGCTTACATTATCTTTTCAGGGCCAGGTTTATGTCTTTGATTCTGTGTCGCCAGAAAAGGTGCATACTTGTCGAGCTATTTACCTTTGCATTGCCATGACATTGCTCCCCATGTCTAACCTAGTATGCATGACTCAAGCTTTGTTGGAAATATTGATTTCAAGTGGATTACTTAAAGTATATCTAGTTTATTGACTCCAAGATTGTAATGCATGAGACGATATTCTTTACTCATGAATAGACATAAAATCATAAAAATGAGGATGCCTGGGTTATAAATAGTAGGATGCATTGATAAAATCATGGTCAAGTGCTTTGTTTGTGTCCAATCATGGATCCTTACGCGTTTGCTTTGGCAAACATTGCTATAAGGAGTTGGGTGATAGCAGCTATGGACAATGCAAAGATTTTTTTTGTTCTTGTTCTTTTTCTATTTGCCATTATTGTTGAGTTGTGACAAAAAGGTAATTCTCAACCTTAAAGAAAAATTTTACTGCACAATTATGACACCAAACATGTTGTATGGAACTGGGTGTTGAGTGGTAAAAAGCATAATGAGAGTTGTATTGGAAAGATAGGATTAAGAAGGAATGCATTGGAAAGAAAGTTGGGGTAGCACCTATTCTAGAAAAAATGATAGAATCTTGCCTTAGGTGGTTTGGTCATGTGTGCTTATAAAGGCCCTAGCAATGAGATTAAATCAGATGGAGAGTAGCCCTATTTCTGGAGGTAGGGGAAGACCAATAAAAATTATAGGCATTAAGAAGGATTTAGACGTCAATGTTTTGTTCATAAACATGATTCACTTTGATCTGTGGAGCTGTCTTGCTTGTTTGTTATTTTTGCTGATGAATTGGATAAGACAAGAAATGACTAATTATTTTCTTCTAACCCTTCATGCACTTGCACAGGGATAGACTTGTATTATATCAATTTTCGATGCTTTTCATGTGGAAAATTTTATCATAATATACAGTTTAACATGCTTTTGGACATGTTTTATAATATGCTTGTAGTGATGGCTTTGATCGATGATAATTAATAATTTGATCTATTATGAACCAAGTCGGGGACTACTGCCTATGTGGGTTTTATTTATTGAAGAAAATATTTTCTGAGAATCCTACGATGCTTTCTCAGGTTCAAGCTGTACTACTGTTACTGGGAGGCCGTGAAATACCTCCAACTGTGCCTGCCATCCCAGTATCTCCTCACCATAACAACCGGGTATTACTGCATTATTTAGTTGGAGTGCAATTGGTGCTCTTTTTCTTGTCAAATATACGCTCATGAAGCATTTTATCAGGGATTTTCTGGTACTCCCCAAAAGTTCAGTGTCCCTCAGAGATTAGCTTCATTGATTAGATTTCGTGAAAAGCGGAAGGAAAGAAATTTTGACAAAAAAATTCGATATAATGTTCGTAAAGAAGTAGCTTTAAGGTATTGTGTTGAAATCCCGACTATACTGTACTTTATTTATGTTTGCAATGCTTTGTGTTATTAATAAAAGTAGAAGGGTGGAAAACAGAACATGGTGATGAGTTCCTTGAAGGGTCTGCAATGATCTAAATTTGTTTGTTGAAGCATCCTTATTATCTTGTATCAACTCATTGTAGCTTATGGGATATCATGTCTATATTCTTTCAAAATCCACGATCCATTGTGCTTGCTTTATTGGGTTGTTTTCAATCTTAATATTTGTCAAGGGTAAGAATCTATTTCTTCGTGAAGACAATCAAAAGCATGACTGATAGTGTTAGTGAGTGTCAATGACATTCCTTAAGCCCTTGAAATATGGTATAATGTGAATAAACTGGGATTTGATGGGTACTTAACATAATCTTAACTCTCTCTGAAATATGTGCCATCTCTCATCTTATTGCTTTAGCTTTCTTAAAGAAATGTTATAGTGTAGTAAATTTATGATCTCTGGCATGTTGTTGATATGATGTTATTTGTTTACTTTTTCACATAAATATATACCTAAATCCACATCCTGACTGGCCATGTTATTCTGATATATTTGTTGCTAACAATTACAAGTGACTTCTATAGGATGCAAAGGAATAAAGGTCAGTTTACATCTTCGAAGTCCAATCAAGATGAATCGGCAACAGCTGCAACAAATTGGGGAACAAATGAAAACTGGACCTCAGACAATAATGGATCCCAGCAGCAAGATATTGTGTAAGTTGACTGGTTCCTTCTAGAACAAGAGGGAGGAAAAACTGAATGAGTATTGTGGATGTTGCGGTCAACTTTGCACAGCTTGAAATGAGATCCCATGGCCCACGGACCATTTGGGAAGTTTTGAGCCTATCTTGAATTTGTCTTGTATATCATTTGATAAATGGTGTTTTCGGTCAATTTATGTCAGTTGTAGGCACTGTGGCATCAGTGAGAAATGCACACCAATGATGCGACGTGGGCCTGAAGGGCCAAGAACCCTCTGCAATGCTTGTGGACTTATGTGGGCAAATAAGGTAAATGAGAGTCATGTTTATTGCTCATGTCCGTTGCTATCTTTTTGGTTTTTTTAATTTTGTTCTATAAATAAATATTAATGTCTGAAAACATATGAAAAGGTACATTGCGGTGGTTTCCTTCCAATTTATTAGTGACATCTTATTTGTTACAGCATGTGTGTACTAATCATACCAATGTGGTGTCAATAATTTGATGAATATTGAAATATACCTGTTAACTAAGATGGTGATATGTAGGGCTGCATTATGCTAGATTCATCTGGTCACCAAATGATATTAGTTGCTGTTATTTTGTATGCATAGTTTCATCTATTTAGGGCATTGCAGTCTTTTGTTTAAAACAATTTAAACTCAGTAGGATACTACTATCTGTGTTGCACTCCTTCCTTTAAAATATTGCCAACTTTTGTATTTAATTTCAGGAAGTACTATTGCGTTGTACGTTAACAGCGAAATTTTTATGCCTGATTTTGATTCTGTTTTTTATTTGTTCTTTTTCTGAACCACAGGGAACCCTGAGGGACCTATCAAGGGCAGCACCCATATCTGGACATAATTCCTCTTTAAACAAGAATGAGGTCAGAAACCATGCATTTATTGAATTTTATGATAATGTATTTCTTGGAAGCTTGCAAATTTAAATCTTCTTCAACGAACTTAATTTGTCCATTCATTGTATATTTTTCAGAATAAAAATTTAGAGGCCAATCAGATAGTCCACAGAGTTGCTGGAGATGCTGATGATTCGTCTTGATACGCCTTATATTTAGACAGCATGGAGAGCAATTCCATAAAATAAGGGTAATAGGAGACTGCTTCCCTTTGATGAGAAATTATGAAAGGGCTGATTCTACCACGCTTTTGGTGAAAATGTTTAAATGAGCATTCTGTATTTTATTTCATACATTAGTGAAAAGTCATGTATTATTGCCCTGTGACAGCTAGTTCTTTCTGGAGATTTTGATTTATTTTGGGTATGATGAACAGCTTCAATGCACTTCCTGATGTATTTTTGAGCAGTGCGGCTGTAGTTTGAAAAAAAAATTTGCTCATATAATGAAACTCGAAATTGGGAAATGACATAAAAGGGAAGATTCAAACATTTCCAAAGGTACCTATATACTTATAAATTTGTGTAGGTAGCTTCTAGAATGATTAGAAACATCAATACAAAAGTGAGGTCTAACCCTCGGCGCAGGAAAGAATAAATAAAATTACTCTAATTGAACATAAAATTCACAAAATGTTACAATCTTGATACAAATATCTCCTTAAACCATCACGATAAAATAACAATTACAGGATTGCCTCTTGTTCCTGTAGTCTCAACTCACGCTACAGTCTGCCCACACAAAATGAAAGCTTGAATTAGGCATTGAGCCGCGTGAGTTTGATCCGGTGCTCCTGACACAATCACCAGACCTTCAGCGGCTCCAGGTTTTGGATCATGAACCACCACATTTGCGCCAGATGTCTGAGGAAAACACAAGGGTCAAAAACTAATAAGAAAACGTCAAGCAAACAAAAAGAAATGAATAACTAATCAGCTATAAACAGACCTGTCGAATCTGCGTAAGGTTGCTATTGTTTTCCCCATACACGTGGTTTAAATACGTATAAGGGATCGTAATCTCAATAGTTAAGCTATTTGGATTTTGTAATGGGTTTCCATTCCTGGAAATAACACGATACCACTATAAGATATTAGGTACAACATCCATTTTTATGAATGCTGAAAGCACCTATTAACTTGTATAAAATATACTATGACTATAAAAAAAGTCCTAAACTCACTTTCCAGGGGTTCCATTTCTTGAAGCCAAACTAGAATTATCACCTGTTCCTCCTGGATTTCCTCTGTTAACTGCCTGAAATACAAAAAACCTACGGGGTTAATTCTTAAAAATATTATGTGGGCAGGGCAGGGGGCCAGGCATTAAACCCAGAATCTGACTGACCAGAGGATTCCATGATCTTGGAGAATTTGGTCCTTCATAACCACGAGGATAGGGAACCCGATCCATGTTTGGTGGACCACGCCCCATACCATGTAAAAACGCATGCTGATGGTCAACAGGCATCGGGGGAACAGTTGAATGGTCAATTCCATGAGGAGGCCCAACTGGAGGAGGAGGGTGGCCAGAGGACATCAAATGATTTCTTGGCCTAAATAACGGAGGTGGCATTTCTGGAAATGGTGGCAAATGTGGTGGTGCACTAAAATTTGGAGGGGTCCTTACTGGGAAAATAGTTTCCCGAATTCTGCTGGTTATGTGAAACAAAGCATCTTGCACAGATTGTAAGCTCCCAATAACCTGTGATAAACACAAATTATTCAATATGTTAATATCCTATTCATTGAACAGAAGACCATCAAAATCCAAATCATAAAACTACAGAAATGCCAGCAAGAACATCTAAATCATCATTTTCCCTTTATTAGTAACTAAACCATGTGAGGAAACCAATCATACATGGAAAAATGTATATGACAGCTGAAACATAAAAAGTATTACAACATCCTCATGCTCATTACATTACAGAAATAAGGGGGACAGACTAAAAAGTTAATGACCAAACCATAAATTATAGTAAAAAGGAAAAGCTTTTAAATTCAAGGAAAGAGAGTATATGTCATTTCCTAATGACTTACTAAGCACAGGAAAAACTACAACCTTCTTTTTTTCATGCTCTCTCTCTCTCTCTCTCTTTCCTTTGATTTGTAAATAGCATCAAACATGCATGTAGTCTGCATGCAAATGTCTAAAGCACCAGTTACCTGTACGACTTCTTCATTTTGGGAAATGTATTTAATCTGTTCCTTTGAAAAGATGCGTATACTAGCCCCTGTGGCCCTTCGCATTTCAGATATTACAAGACCTCCCTTGCCCAAGAGACAGCCAACCTGTGGTGAACGCACAAGAAGCTTAGCAACAACTGCAGCACTTGGTTCAAATCCAATCTCTGTAAGTCGACCATGAACCCGAATAACGGCTTCTTGTGCAGGAGAATGCTTTTGCTCTGAATTCTGCAGAAGGTTATATCAAATTTAGTTCTGTTTCCTTGACAAATATCATTGAAATTGTATATCAGATTTTATAATTTTCTGCTACAATGCTCCCAAAAGCTGCAAACATTTTTGCAAGGAAAACTACCAATACAGAGAAGTTACCATGATTAGAATAACTCAACAGCAACTCACAGAGTAAACAATCTGAAGATGGACCCCAGCCACAAAAATCACACAAAGGTTACCTGTTTGATTACGACAAAAGAACAATCATATTTTAGATTTCGAAAAAAGATCCCCAGAATAACTTGACACCAGAGAGCCAGCTTCACAATAATCTCAACAAACATCCAAATTTAGAAAAAACAATCTTTCTGAGACACAAAAAATTGAAGAGTTGGTAAAATTCACTCCCACCAAAGAAAAGTTAAAGAAGAAATTTTCCACACAATATATTGCAATTTTGTCTGCAACTTCATGTGAAAAGCTATCCTATGCATAACTATGGCTAAGGTGCAACTACAGCATTATGTATCAAAGATAATTAAGTAGTTCTCATGCCTCTCGCGCAGATATCACAACCACACGCTCGTCCGAATCAGGTCCAGCTTCAACGATTTGGATAGATGCCCCCGTTTCATTTTGCAAAGCCCGCACCACAGAACCCCCTTTACCAATAAGACTACCGACTTTATCATGGTGACACAATAGCTTGAAGACAACCTCCTCTTCAGCAAACATCCTATGAGCAGGCCCAGGCCCAGCACCTTCAGGACCTGGAAAAGAAGAATAACCTCTGGGGTGATGATCAGGAGGAGCATACGACCCAGATGGCGCGTAACCTCGTTGAGAATAAGGTTCAACCTGAGCAGGTGGTGGCGGTCCATGGTGTCCACCAGGCCCAGAAGGTCTAAAACCACCCGAATTAGCAGCATCCACCCTTACATTATCCTGAATACAACTCGAAACAGAGACAAGCGCTTTCTTTACTGAGGCAAAGTTTCCTGTTATCTGCATACATCATAAACCTAAACATCACTGTGACATAATCCAGGGAAGAAAATGCAAGAGCGGGATCACATTAATTTGTTTCATTTTTTACTCTCGTTTTTTTTTTTTTTGTAACATCAATCAAATAACATTGCCTAAATATATAGAATTGAAAAGAAGACCTGAATTAATTCATCTCCGGGAGGAGGATGGGGAATTTGATCCTTGGGCAAAACCCTAACCTGAGCCCCACTCTCTTGCCTGATTTTCTCCACGATTTTGCCTCCTCGACCAAGCACACTTCCAACCTGATAGCTGGGCGCTACCAACCTACACGAAACCGCCGAATTGGAAGCCTTAGATTCTTCATCCACCATTTTCTCAAAAACCCTAATCAATGCAACCTGTGCAGGCGACTCCTCACAAGAAACAGGTTGCTCCGCGGCGCCGACAATAACAACAACACGCTCGTCGGCGCCGCCGAAGTCATCGACCAGAATCTTAGCTCCGTCTCCGGCAAGCGCCGTTATGTCTGCCGTGTTTGCCGCCGGACAGAGGATACGGAAAATGGTGTCGGATGGTGCAGGCGGAACATGGCGGCGCTTCTTGCCGTTGTTGTTGGACATGGCATCACACACAGATCACATGAAACTCAAACACTCCCGTCGTCGTCGTCTGTTCCAAATCCCAGATGCAATGCATTTACACGTGCCGTTTGTCACACACTGTTTCTGTTATGGGACTGACAGTGAAGAGTAAGTCTAAGATAAGTAAATAAAGTAAAATATTAACCTATTTTATTTAAATAATTATTAATGATAAAATTTTATTAAAAACAATTTATTTTTTATAATTTTAATAAAAAAATATCTTTATTTTTTAATACTTAAACTTATTTTTAAGAATTGAATTTGCTTGTGGCGAGTTGCAAAGAAATATTGAGCACTTGTTTATTTTATATTAGAAAAGAACTTTTAATGTTTCATACATGTTTTAACGTAAAATTTACGAGCGAAATTAATTTGATTATTATTTTAAATATATTTAATAAATTTAAATTTAATTTATTCATTTTTAAAATAAACAGTATAACTAAAATTATTTCATAATTTTTCATTTTCTAATATATCAATTTGGGTAAATATTATAAAATGTTGACTGGTAAAAGTTTATGTAATCTGTATATATTTGAGTTTTTTCATAAATATTAATTAAAGTATGATTTTTATATGTCTCATAAAGTTAGTCTTTAATTGTCAATTAAGAGAAAAACGTTGTAATTAAAAAATATAAGAATATTAACACAGACTATTAAAGAATATTAATAAAATTCTTTAAAATTTTAAGCCAACTTATGAAATATTTGTTATTGTTTTTTGTCAAAACTTATAAAATGGGCTGGCTCCGGGCCTTTTTGGGTTTTTGCAACCCACCGTTCAATCAGAATTAACTTCAACCGCACGTGCTCCTTCTTTGCTATGTGTTGTTTTCACTTATCAGATCTATAATTCCAGTTTTCGACAAAAAATAAAAATATATAATTCCATATTCTATTTTTATGTTTTCTTGCTAAAAACATAAAATAGCCTGGAAGGGTAAGCACAGGCCCAAAACAAACTCCCATGAGTTACACGAATTATTGTTAGATAATTTTCCTTTAAAAAAATCAAATATTGGAATAAACATTCCTAGAATATAGATCGTAAAATTTTAAATTGATTGAAAATTACACTACAATTAATATAATATATACCTTTAAAATATATAAAAACAAAAACTCTTTGATAATAAAATTATTAATATTATAAAAGTTAATATAATTAAAAAACTTTAAATTTAGTTTCGAGAGATTCATAAAGCTTTGGACTTTTGCTCCTGTATGATCTTTTGAGGGTCTACAATAGTTTGCTGTTTCTAAGAACATCCAAATAGTCTGGGTTGAATGTTATTTCAAAATGTAATTTTTTTACTTATAAACATATAGAGTTACAATTATCATCTGTTTTATGTTATTAGCAAGATTAAAAAATTATTGAAAGGTTTTAAGTTTTTTAGATTTAGTTATGCCTTTAAAGAAGTAAATCAATATATCGATTGGGTAACTAAGTTAAAGACTGAAGATAGTCTTTTTTATTTCTATTTTGATTAAGTCCTCCTCTTTTGTGTATGTTCTTAATTTAGATTTTTCAGGTGTTTAGTCTCCTAGATATTTAGTCTAAGTCTTTACTTATTGTTAGGTTTTTAAGTCTTGTTTATTAGAAAAAAAACTCTAAATTATTATAAAAAAATATATATAGAGATATGATTTTTTTATATCGATATAAGTTTAAAAATTTTTATATTTAATCTAAACTTTTTATTTAACTTAAATATAACAAGTTATAATTTATTATTTCACTAGCAGTTAGATTTAAGTTAAATAAAAAGTTTAAATTAAATATACATTTTTTTAAATTTACACTAACATGATAAGATCCTTCGGCATATATATATTTTGCTAGCATCAATAATATCAATAAAGTTTAAAATTTTGAAACTTGAGGCACAAATTATACACTGTTGAGAATTGAATTGTTGAAGAAGGTAAGGGGAACAAAGCAAACAAACATTTTTGAAACACGTGAATCGATATTTGTTTGAAAAAAAAGATGGGATTCTATTTTATTAAGGTATCTTCTTCTCTGTCCCATTCAAAAAGAGGAGAAACAAACGATGGCCTGTGGTTGTGGCTGAAAGCAAAGAAGAAGCTATACATATAGTGGTGCCAATTTGATATCATATGATCATGTGACCCCACTGCTACTTCCTTGCACCCACTCATATCACAAATGCATGCCTTTCAATTTACATTCCACACTCTTAGAATTTAAGAGGGGTCTCACTTATGATCAATTTTTTAGTGCTCTTGTAGATCCTACTTTTTAAATAGTTACTTATTTTATTATTTTGATTTAAAATATCTTTAAGCAAAAGTAACCATACATATTGGATGTCATAATTTTTATAGAATTAATATATGTTTTAAAGTACTGCAAAATTGTCATCAATTGTATTTAACTTACTCATAATATAATTTCAGGAAAGGTTGATAAAATTACAATAATAATGACTCATGTTTTATGCCATGCACGCGTGTGTTTTGTGACTTTGTTAAAAAAAAAAAAACACCTTTTTTTTTGTTTAAAATTTAATTTTGATGTGTTAAAATAGTGTAATTTTTGATATACTTTGAATGTAATTCTTATGTTAATTATCATACAAATTAATAATTTTTAATAATATATTAATCTATGATCGGATGATAGAATAAAAAATATTTACACCGTATTTAAATTAAACTTGTACATTATAAATTTAAGTGTCTTAAGAATATTTATTAAGAAAATAAAATAAAAATAAAAGATTGTCTTTTTAGCAAAATTTTAATACATTTAAATATAAATCCAAGAAAATGATATTAGTAAAATGATATTTTAAATATCAAAATCTCTAATTTCAGATTCTTTTAATATAAAAAGGCATTCGAAATAAAAAAGGAAAAGACATTCTGACAGCAGAATTAAAAAAATACAAGGGAGAGAGTAGCATTACTTTTGTTGGTTGCCTCTTCTTTTTATGCTTCGTACGCAACCACACTCTCATTTGAAACAACAGAAAGATCGCAGAAGAATGTGTGTTAAGGGAATTGATGACGTGGCTGAAATGATGAGGGATAAGTGAATGGTGCCGCGTGGAGAAGTGTCTTTGATGGATAAACTCTTGGTAGAGATTTCTTCTGTTGACGTGTCACTCATTCCCCACAGTTGGCAGGTGGTAGAGCCCGATATTTTCCACCTCCTTCCTACCAACCACTCTTTTCTCAATCACTGCTCCTCCTCTATCAATCCATTTTATGTTTATAAACAGAGCTTCACTTCCCCACTTCTTTTACAAAAAGAGAATATTGTATTATTTAAAACAAATAAAAATGTAAATAATGTTATTAAATATTTGAATGATAATAGATAAAAATGATAGGATTGGTAGATTTGCAAAGATATTTTTTGTGGTACACTCTCTCTCCGACCCACACATATATTATATATTTTAAATATCTAAAAGTGACGCCACACATAAATATTAGTATAAACCAAGTTGTGTCGTATATCTGGTGTTTGATTTTGCATCGCAGTTACCAGATGAGCACCTCGCTTCTTAGCCACAAATAAAACAAAAGGGAAATAAATTGAAAGGGTCACAGTTAAGCTTATGTTACTTATTTAAAATATGGTATGGTAAGGTGTAGGGGTATTAATATGAGTTGATGAGTTACACAAAGTATAGAAACTATGCACAGTACACTCTTATCTCCAACTCATTATGTGTAATGCAACACAATATAAAGCTCTCTCTATATAACTCTGATCCCTGAGGGAGAGGGAAGACTTTGATTCTCTTCATTGTTTAAAACCATTGATTTTTTGTAAGTTAAGAGAATCTTTTTCTTTTTTATTTTTTGACATGAAGATCAAGGCCAACGCTTGCGAGCTTTGCAATCAACAAGCTTCACTCTATTGTCCTTCCGATTCAGCTTTTCTCTGCTACGCCTGCGACGCCACCGTGCATCGCGCCAACTTCCTCGTAGCTCGCCATCTATGCCACGTCATCTGCTCCAAATGCAACTGTTTCGCCGGAATTCACACCTCCGCTACTGTATCCCGCCGTCTTCCATCTACCTGCCGCTCTTGCTCGCCGGAGAACCCTTCCGATCATGCCGATTCCCTTCCTTCGTCTTCCTCTACCTGCGTCTCCAGCTCCGAGTCCTGCGCTACGGCGCCGAAGAGGGTTAAGGTCAGGCGCACGGCGGCAGAGAAGATGAGGAGTTGTTCGAGTTCCGTGACCGACGATGTATCTCCGGCGGCGAAGAAGAGGCGGAGAAATGTGGGATCGGTGGCGGAGGAGGTGTTTGGAAAATGGAGCAGAGAGTTAGGGTTAGGGTTAGGGGTGAATGGAAATCGCGTGGCGTCGCACGCTCTGAGTTTGTGCCTTGGAAGGTGGACGTTTCTTCCGTTCAGGGTGGCTGCTGCGACGTCGTTTTGGTTGGGCCTCAGATTTTGTGGGGACACGTGCGTCGCCACGTTTCAGAATCTGTCGAGGTTGGAGGCAATCTCCGGAGTGCCAGCTAAGCTCATTCTGGCCGCACACGCCAAGCTGACGCGTGTGTTCACGCACCACCGCGAATTGCAAGAGGGATGGGATGAGTCCTCCTAAGCTCTACACTTTACTCCCAACCAATACATTGTATGTGAGCCTAGTTTGAGTAGTTTCTATTAATTTTGTTGTTATGGATTATGGATATCAAAACAGTGCCTTTAGCCAAATGTGTGAATTTCAGTTCTTAGTTTCATTTCGTTTGCTTTTCCTAACTAGGAATAGGCACTGCGATGCCTATTGATTAATCTATTTTACTAATTTTGTAACAATTAGATCAACAAATTCAAAAAGAACTCAAAATGTGTTCCAAGTAACAGCAATGGAAAAAGAGAGAGCGCGGGAGGTGTTAACCCGTAATGAATTTAATGTATTTTTGTTCAAATAAGTTACTATTCATTTTTTATGGTAATGCATTTATTGATCTTTTTACGAAATCACCAAGTGCGCTACGCAACTCATAACTTGAATATTTGGTTAAGGTTTAACAAATTTATGTATGATTTGGTTGATTAATAAAAGAAGCAAAATAACTCGGGAGAGAAACATAGCTGAATGAAAAAAATTCGAAGGTTTGACATGAAAGCCGAATTGGACGAGTTCAAATCATTGTCATGATAGATAAGACAACAATGTCTACCACGTTTTTTTTGGACCGGGGGAGGGGGCAGGCAGGATCAATGGCTAGCACCCACTTCTACATTTTTTTTGTAACTATTCTATATAGTTAGGAAAGAGATATGAAGAAAAGAGAAATTAATGAACACAAAATTTTGTGACACGGGTCTGGGGGCATGATGTTGCATCTAATATATTTGCTATTCGTCACTATGTTGTCTACCAGATTTTTGTTTTATCAGGCTAAAATATAACCATTGATGTTGCTGATGCCCGCACGTCTCGTGCTAGTAAATAAAAAGGGATATTGGTAGGTGCTACTTCTAATCGAAAAACAAATATCTGAATTCTGAGAACAGATTTAATCTTGGCTATAGTTGAGGTTCATTCATTTGCTTCTGAACAGGCACCAACCATAATTGATGTTCTATTTCTTAGATACTAACTCTGAGTACCAAATTTTAAAACCACACGTCTGCTACCTTACTGCTTTTGGTCCCAACGTTGAACCCACAATTTCTGCTGAGTAATAACACACGGCAACAACCTCAAAAAACAAGCGGTCAAATAAAGACTCAATCAAAGAGGTTGAGCTACCACAAAAAGCATGGTGTTTTCAGTCACTCGTAATCAAGAACAGATATAATAGAGATAGATGTGAGGTCTAAATGTGCTTCTGAAAAGTGACACTTGAGAAGGGTCGATGAATCACAAAAGCACATCATTGTGGTTGCTGTTTATAGTTGTTGCAAGAATCCCACGGAGAGAGAGAGAGACACAGAGCGAGATAATTGGGTTTTTGCGTATTTAGATTCTTTCTGTCCCAATGGAATTGATTGCGTTTAAACCACATGTCTCATTTACTTTTAATTTTAAAATGATGACATTATGTTAGTTGTCATGGCTCATTCTTAACCATAATTTCATATCTTTAAAATATTCAATAACTAATGGCCATAGAGTTTCCAAGTTATTTAAATCCTTTTGTAATGGTTTGATGCTTAATTGAAGGGAGATTTTTAAGAAGCTTAAAATATCCTATTTTGTAAGTAGTAACCAGGTCCCTCAGTTGTCCAAAATCATTGCATGAGATAAAGGCTAAATTATACACAACTACCTTTAACTCAAAGGCATCTATTATTCATTTTATTGTGATTTCCATTAAAGCAATCAATCTATTAAGTGATAAGAATCAAACTTATCTTTACTAAACAAATAACAAATTGCGCGTGTAATACATCATACCATGTGATGTTTGAGACAGGGATTCCAAAATGTTGTTTTTTCCTCATTATTTATTTCTCTAATTAAATAATAATAATAATAATTAAGTATTTTTTTCACTTTAAATGTCATTATTTTGGCTGAGTTACTGTGATTCAAGTAAAAAGAAAAGAAATGATGAAAATACAAAAAAGAAATTGCTAACCAATGCTCTTAACACTTATCAATACACTCACTCGTGTGATTTTAAATAAAAATTTACTTTTCTTTTATTCATAGAAGACATAAAGAAAAAAATCAGTTTGATTTCCTTAAAATAGGCACAAACTGAAAATAAAGAAAAATTCTAAACTTTAATTTCAACTTCAAAGGAGAAGAAAATCATATAAGTTTTAATTTCAATATCTGCTTTATTTCGGATATGACGTGGACTCGTCATATTATATGTTCGATTTTGTTAGTCAATTAAATAGAACAGATAGACACAGCACGTGATATTTACAATCATACAAACTCTAAGTGGTTGATCGCTTTAATTGTAAGAATGAAGAAATAAACTACAAATGACCCCAACTTAAATGAGATATTGAGTAATTTAGCCAATCCTAAAATATTTCAAGGAAAAAAAAATTCCAAAAGGAACGAATTTACGTTTAAATAAAAAAAACTTATGAGTGTGGAGAAATGGAAACAAACTCAGCTTTGAGCAGACACAATCTTGAATCTTCTGTTCCAAACTTCTAGGCCTCAATAATAGCAAAGGGCAATCTCAAAACCAATTTCAATCAGTTAGCATAGGGGTAAGAAAGGATCCATTTTCAATGTGGTTTTAGAAACATTCTATTTTAGAATTTGCACTGGCTAGTTCTATATTTACTACTGTTGACAATTTCAGCTAGTAGAGTCTTAAACTTGATGCCAAACGACCCTGGCTTTACAGCATCAATATTGCCAGATAGTGAGCAGAAGAATTCTTCCTCAGCTTCTGAAGTCTTATTTACTTCTGAGTTTGAACACCACTCTCCTTGAACCAACCCATTAGATGATCGGTTAAGAATCAAATCATCAATTTTCTCAAGAACAAGATCACCTTCGCCAAATGGACGTGCAAATGCAGCCCCACTTTCCAGCATTATATCATAGTGTGACATATCAAGCAATTGAGATTCAGATGGATCAGTGTCCCAAAGACTGTACATTAGATTATTGTCCACAAGGGTGTCCTTGAACTCGGGGGAGTTGCACAAAACAGTGTGGAAATAAGCTTCTAAAGGATAAGCCACATTGCTGAAGAACATTAGAAGTTTTCTTGGTAAATTGTCCCACCCACTTACACAGTACTCCATAAAGGTTCTTGTAAGAATCACCCAGGGTGAACCTATTGATCACATGTCTTGAGAAACTAGTAACTGAAAAATGGTACTCAGGAAACTTTGCTTAGGAAACTTACCTCGAAATAGCTTAAAAGCATCTGGTGTTTCTCGAGACTCCACAGCAAAGAAAAGTGGACTACTCTTTTCATAATGTAAACTTGGGTCTACCACAATTTGATTAATGTCTCGTTGCCTGCATCATGGCATCGACCATTTTATAACCTATTTGGATGCATGATAAATATACTTGAAAAAGCTTGTTTCTTTATTTTCTGTTACAACATGCAGAGTTGGACCCATTTTGATTCAGATCATAATCTACCTTTCTTTGGATGATTAACAGCAAAAGTATTCTTTATTCTTCCTCCCCACCAAGGGAAAAAACAAAAGAAAAAATAATGAATAAATTAAGAAAGAAAGAAACCCGTGGTGTGGATCTTTGACAGCCACAATTATGAATTGTGATTAGATGATTTCTCTGTTGCAGCGGCTATAATTATCATTATGATTATTTAATTTAAACTTTATAATATGCATATAAGTAAGGAAATAAGCCAGACCTTAATTTGTGGATTACTTACTCGTTCCGCACTGTCTTGTTGGTGTAATGAATGAAGTTGACATCTGTTGGCAAGAATGTGAAAGCATGAAGGATATCTGCACAGAAAAATAAATAAAGCAAAAGGTTGAATGGTTATCCCAATGAAGGCACGTTGATAGGGAACCCAGTCTACAAAATTAATGTTTTAGGCTTGTTTATCACAATTTAGGAAACACCATGTAGGTGCTAAGAAAAAGATCATGAGCAATTGCACATGTTAAGCCATTTTAGTATCTTTTGACAGTTACATTTTTATAGATCTCAACATAAAAACACAAACTGGGAAAGAGGGAAATTCTAATATTTCTAGCAATAAGATTTTATTTACTTGGTTAGAGTTCTTGAATTCAGAGGCCTTTAAAATTTCAAATTATCCTCAATTTGGAACCGAACTCATGATGCATACCATTAATACAAAGTGAACATTAGAATGGCAGTTTATAACACATTAACATCAGTGACACTTACCATCCTGAGTCATGAGAGGATAATTTGAAGCACTTAAGGTGATGAACCAATCCCAATCAGGATTCAGTTTAAGAAGCAAAGCAGCAGCATGCAGAGGGGCAGAAAGTGAAGAAGATCCCATCCTATTGATGGCATAACTTTTCCCAATGACATTAACATTTCCAAATTCCTCAAACACCTCAAGGGATTTAACTGAAACAGCTAAATCTATTCTCTCAGATTCCGAGGAATCATCATCAAGCTGAAGTAGATACTGATTTCTTGGATGGTACACAGCCTTCAACAGCCTCAACATCTTCTTACTCTCTCCTTTGGTGCCAAGAATCCAATATGCAAGCACAGGAGGGTACCCTTTTCCTTTTGATATAACTCTCTTAGGATTGTAGTGCTGAATCTTAGATACTGTGGCATAAGAAACATTTGGAATATTCAATCTTGAAACCGATCCAAACAACAGCAAACACACAGCAAAAGTTAGAAGGCATAGACGATAATCCAATCCCCTACATGGAAATTTGGATGTTCTCATTGAAATAGTTATCTGTGGATGTACAAAAGGCTGAAAGATTTAAGTCAGATCGATTTGGCTATCATCAAGAAGTTCATCTATTGTGAAAGCAGGTTCATCCGATAGGCTTGCAGCAACAAAATTTGCCTTTGATCTAAATGCTGAGGATCTCAAGCAAAGATGAAGTAGTCTTATAATCCTAATGAATTCCAACAAATATAGAAGATATGAAGATACACTAGAGAAAAATATCTATAATTATAACTATGGATCAATAATTCAACTTAAAGCAATAGGAGTAAGGTAAAAAATCAGTGTAGAAGGTGTGAATGCGATTGAGAGTGCAAAAAGGTGGGGGATGTTGAGACTTGTACCTAACGTTTGAAAACTTGAACTGGAAGGTAACAAAAAGCAGCTCAGAAATTTGAAAGCTTATAGGTATGTAAAGAGAGGGAGTTTGTATGTACATATTTTAAATAAAATGTTAGTCTCTTGCACATTGAATGGCAAATAGAATAGATATTTTTCCTAAGGCTTGTACTAATTTATCTCTATCATTCTTTCATTATTCTTTGTTTCCCTGATCTGCTACTTGTTAGAACATGATTCAAGTCAGCCTCACAAATTGGTGAACTCTACATTTTGATTGATTTAATTTAGAAAATTTTCTATCACATGATTAAGATTTAATTTTAAATATTTTTGTATTGCTAGTTAATATTGCGATCATATTAAAACTGTTTTGAAAATAGAAGTTAATAATACTAAACAAGAATGACAACAATGTCAGTTAGGAAATAAGACAAGAGGCCTTGAAGATTTTCGGTAAAGAAATAGAGGGGAGTCTAGAATTGGTTAGATGCATCAATTGAATAAATAGCAATCAGAAAAATATAGAAATAAATCGGGGGAGATACAAAAGCAGCAGTAGTATAAACTTTTTGTTTAAGGGTATATTTGAATTTTGATGTCAAATTTTATGATTTATTTTGAGCATTTAAATATAAAAAAATGTTTTTAATATAAAAAATATATAAACTGTTGCAGGCCTTAAGCAGTGTTGGAACCTGGAAGTGATGCTGATATTGGAGTAAGGGTGTGATTGAGCCCACTACGCACTACCATCCAGAATCTGACTCAGCAATCTAAGAAAAAGCAAACACAATTTGGGAGTGTTTCGTGTATATATATTCTCTTCTGTGTTCAGATAACGCAATCTTTAATTTATTTTTAGTTAAAATCGATTAAAAAATAACGTTGTACTGAGGTCACCCTAAATTCTGAGTGAGTGACTCTAAGGCGAGTCTTCTCCGATTTGATTCGTTCATCTATGGAAGCACTTTCGATCATCCCTGACACCCATTCGCTCCTTCTTCGCACTTCTTCTTCTTCTTCCTTCAAAACGCAGCGTCTTGCTTTCCTCAAAACCACTCAACACTCACACTCACGCATTCTCCCTCTTCGTGTTTCCGCTCTCCCCAACACTGAAGGCGATGATGCTAATGACTTCGCTTTACTTTCTCAGCCTCAGGTACTGTTTTATGACTCTCATACTCAACATTCATTCATAAACCCTTAAACCCTATTGTCTTATACCTTTTAATTTAATTAGGGGATCACGATACTCATGCCTTATGTGTCTTTCATTGGGGGATCACGATACCTTTTGATCAGTTTTTTTTTTTTTTTTTTCTCTTTTTAAGTTCAATTTTGTTTTTAATTCACAGTTCATGCAAAATTCGATTTTTCATAAAGTAGGACGCTTTATCGTTGACCTTTCACTTAGATGGTGCCCTTTCTTTCTGAAGGATAATTTAAGCCATTCTGAGAGTTCTGAAGAAGATAAAAATGAACCATTGCAAATGGACATGTCGTGGTCAACTGACACTGCCCCAGGTGGAAGTGGATCCGGTGGTGGCACCAGAGCTGGACTTTTCAGAACTCCTATTTCTGGTGGCGTGCAGAGTGCCACCTCTGCTCATGGTTTACCTAGACCTGCTTTAGCAGTGCGAAATTTAATGGAGCAGGTAAGTTGCTGCTGTTTTTGGTGTAACTTCAAATGAGTTTTATATAATCGACTGTGTAACTGAATCTAGCACTAGTTCCATTTCTGGATTGCCGTTAATAATTTTCAGCTGTTTTTTCATTCTATGATTCAAGGCCAGGTTTGCTCATTTGTGCTCTGTAATGTCCCGAATGCATCACCGACGAGAAGGATATCCGTTTGGTTCTCTGGTTGATTTTGCACCCGATTCCATGGGTCGTAAGTTGATAATTCTGTATTTGCTTCATTAGTTTTTCCCATTCAGTCATGAATGTTTTATGTATGTATGGGTTTTGGTGCTTAGTTTTTTATCCATTGTTCAAATGAGGTTAATAGTAGATTTAGTTGGGAGTTCCACTCCAAACTACCATGTTTGTAACAATCATGACAAGTGTTAACGGCTTTTCTTAATCCTAGCATTTGGTGGATTGGATAGATATAATTAATTAGTTGTAAATTGGGAATGCGCTACAGATGTTTCCAATCTAGTTTTGATCCTTGCTCATAAAGAGTTAGAGCGTGATATTAAGTGAAAATTAGGATAGAAAATAAGGAGATAGACCAGCACCTTAAAAACAGAGGTAGCCCTCTGTTAAAACTAAAACACAGAAGAAAACAGGATAACCATGGAGATTGTGCAACTGGACATAATACTCCAGCCCACATGAGCCTTTCCACTTTCTTTCTTTCTTTCCTCCCTCCCTTCTTTCCTTTTTGTCTTTCTCTCTATCTCTTTCTTCCTTTCTGCTTGTATTCTTTTCTGTCTTTCTCTCTTTCATTCTAAAGGAGATAGACTGGCACCTTACAAACAGAGGTGCCCCACTGTTAAAACAAAAGTGCAGAAGAAAACAGAAAGATAGCCATGGAGATTGTGCAGCTGGACATTATACTCCAGCCCACTTCAGCCCTTCCATCTCATTCAATTCTTGTTCACCTTCCTTCTTTCTTCCTTTCTGCCTGTATTCCTTTCTTTCTTTTTTCTCGTCTTCATTCCTTCCTTTCTGCCCGCATTCCTTTCTGTCTTTCTTTTTGAAGGAGATAGACTAGCACATTACAGAGGTAGCCCTGTGTTAAAACTGAAATGCAGAAGAAAACAGAAAGATAAACATGAAGATTGTGCAGTTGGATTCTTTCTGCCTGTATTATTTTCTTTCTTTGTCTTTCTTTCTTCCTTTCTGCCTGTATTAATTTCTGTCTTCCTTGCTTGTTTTTCTTTTCCTTTCTTTATTTCTTCCTTCCTTCCTCTTTCCTTTCCTTTCTTTCTTCCTCCCTTTCCTCCTTCCTTTCTTTTCTTTTCTTTCTTTCTTCCTTCCTTTCTGCCTGTATTCCTTTTTGTCTCTCTCTCTTTCTTTTTAAAGGAGATAGACCAGCACCTACAAACAGAGGTAGCCTGGTGTTAAAACTAAAATGCAGAAGAAAACAGAAAGATAACCATGGAGATTGTGCAGTTGGATTCTTTCTGCCTGTATTCTTTTCTTTCTTTCTTACTTTCTTCCTGTATTAATTTCTGTCTTTCTTCCTTCCTTGCTTTTTTTTTTCCCTTTCTTTCTTCCTTCCTTCCTTCTCTTTTTTCTTTTCCTTTCTTTCTTCCTTTTTCTTTCCTTTCTTTTCTTTTCTTTTCTTTTCCTTCCTTCCTTCCTTTCTTTTCTTTCTTTGTAAATTCTTTCTTTCTGTTTTTCTTCCTTTCTTTCTAAATTTTTTCTTTTCCTTCCTTCCTTCCTTCCTCTCTCTCTCTCTCCTTTTTCTCTTTCTTCCTTCCTTCTTCCCCCTCTATGTCTCCCCCTCTCCTTCCTTCCTTACTTCCTTCCACTCTCTCTCTCTCTCCTTTTTCTCTTTCTTCCTTCCTTCCTTCTTCCCCCTCTATATCTCCCCCTCTCCTTGACTTATTGCTCACAATTGTGATTCCACCAATCAACATGTCACTGCTATCCATTTCTTACAGCCTTCTCAAACCAGGCCAGTCTTGAAAATGTGAAGGCATTGGTCGGTCTGACTATGGTTGATATAGTGATAATTAACAATATATTTTAGCATCACATAGCATGTTCAGTAGTAAACTGAACATAAAATCATAATAAATCAAGTTAGGTATACTTTTCAATTAGCGTAAAGTGATAATGTTATATATCATGGAAGATAAAAAATCATTAGTGAAATGCCAACGATTCATTCCACCACAATATTCTTGCATTGTAATGTTCTCCTAGATTCATTTCTGCTGTCTGTCTCATGCTGATCTTTACCTTGTTTTGTAGGATGTAGAATTGTAGATCAGTGTGAATTGTTAAACGCTCATGGCTTACTTGTCTGTTTGTACTGTTAATCTATAAAACATATCTTATTTTCTTGATTGTAGATCCAATATTTTCATTTTCTCCTCTTGCAATTCACACAAGGAATTTGTTGGCTGACCCAAGATGCACACTGGTTGTTCAGGTTTGAAATTTAACATTTCCCTATGTGAGCTATATATCTGATTCTTGTTTTTCTACATCTTGGGTTTTATTGACGATTATGTTTATTAGATTCCTGGATGGAGTGGATTATCCAATGCAAGGGTAACTATTTTTGGGGATGTCTATCCACTTCCAGAAGAGCAACAGGTTGTTTACTGACTAATTTGTTTGTGGGTCAGTAAATGTGCACTTGTTTGTATTTTTTATTAGACACACAATTGCTTTTCTGATTTAGAGGTTTATTGGTACATATCATGATATCATTTTGACTATTTTGTACTAACAGGAATGGGCTCATAAGCAGTATATAGCGAAACATCAACAGGGTCCTTCTCAACAGTGGGGCAACTTCTACTATTTTAGGATGCAGAATATAAGGTTGGCTCTAGTGAGAAATCTATTTTTATATGAGTGAGAAGAAATATAGTCAGTATTAGTTAAAGGATCTAATATGTTGAACTACAAAACAATCATATTTTGGGTGTTTGGTGAAGCGTCAAGAACATATGCTGGTTTTTTTGTATCATTTTGAATTTTCCGTAGAAAATATAGTTCCTTAATAAATAATACAGCATTCATGAACATTAGAATCCATGAAGAATTGAGGAATTCTATTTCTTCTTGTTAGGTACTGTCATTATCAACTTGCAAGCCTAATTTAGTCAGTTCTTTGTTATTGGCAGTGACATATATTTCATTGGAGGCTTTGGTACTGTAGCTTGGGTGGATGTCAAGGAATATGAAACCCTTCAACCTGATAAAATTGCAGTTGATGGTGGTGAGCAGTATTTAAAGGTAAATTTTCTGAATTCTTACTCTGGGAATTAAAGGAAATCAAATCTGGCTCGTGTGGGCAAAACTAAACAATATTATCTTTAAAACAATTTTGAAAGCTCACCAAATTGTTTCTCTCTTGTTTAAGTGGAAAAACTGAGATTGGTTTGGAAGGGACATTCTAATTTTTTTTGCCTAGTAGCTGGAGATGTATATCAAGTGGCACATTCCCTGTCTTGTCTGGGGTTGGATTTATTGGGTTAACTCATTTATTCAATAAAGCTCCCTAAAAGGGTATATTAATTTAATGGCCTTATTTTTCCTAATTGATAGCCTTCTTCTCCCCTCTCCCCAAAAGTAACCCTTAATTCAAATTACAGTTTTGTGAAGTTGAAATAAAGTCTGGGTCTGGCTGTTTCTGTCAAATGTCAAACCTTTTCCAATGACATTTTATCCTCCAAATACTTGATACATTTATGTAAACCTGTCCTAGAGTTATATCACATCATTGCTTGGTTTTATGTTTGAAATAATAGGAGCTCAATGCCATCTTCTCAAAGCCCCTAAAGAAACTTCTATCAAATGAGACTGAGGTAGATGACGCAGCACTCATATCAATAGACAGCAGAGGCACTGATATTAGGGTCCGTCAAGGTGCCCAGGTAATTATTCTGACAATTGTTACGTTGCTTTCTAATATTTGTAGCTGCTGTTTGTATCATATAATGTCTTGTGTGCAGTTCAACATTCAGAGGATATCATTTGATGAAGGGCAAAGTGTAGAAACATTAGAAGAAGCTAAAGCTGCTCTTCGGAAATTAATACACAAAGGAAAAGTGTACAATGTGCAGAAATAAGATGTTGGATATGCGTATCCTCTCCTCCCAACAAGAGTTGGAACCTGCGAGTTCTATTCTTTGCCCTTTTTGGACTTTGGTATTATATGATACCGTGAAGTGTATTATATTCATGCAACTGCAAGGAGGTTTTGTTAAGGCTGAACATGAGAGTCTTTTTTGGGTTATAATCCCATTGTTAAAATAGAAATAAAATATCAGAACTCTGAAGAAATAATAGTTTGTTTTTTATAGCCAAAAATTTTCGCCTGAATTCCCCACCCCCGCTTGAAGTGTGAAAAGCTGCCAAATTCGACGCATACAATTTTTTTTTTCTGGTCTAAGGTAAAAGATTGGGATACATTTTAAGTCTAAAGGGCCAAGACTAATCTTGCTCATGTTTCATGGCTGCTATGCTTTATTTGATAGAATCAACTGTTTTAAAATCGGAGCAATTACTAAATCCATGAAAATGTTAATTTTAGGTTTATTAGTTTAATCATAATTAAGGGCAATTGAATAAGTTGTAAATTGATCTATATTTTAATATTGTATAATATACTAAAATGAATTTAAAACTTAAATTAATATAAAATAATTATATTATGTCTTACAAGATATAAGATCTATTAATAGGAAGTTAAATAATAATTAATAAGCGGACTTTTTATATAAATATGTGCAAGTTAGATAAGTCTTTGTTGATTAAAAAATGCTTTTAATTATATAGAGCATTGAAAAAAATAAAACAAAGTGGTTCGAATTGGTTTTTCATCAGATGTTTAAAATCGATTTTCATCTGACTCGACTAGGTTCTTTATTGGTTTTTAAAAAGAAACAAATTATTTTTAGTTGAACAGTTTACATAATTTATTCACAAATTTCTCTATTCAAGATTGGAGAGAACCATTAGTGCATGCCTGAAAAAAGTTTCTTTTTTCAAAAATGTATTATTATCATTTGAATTCTAACACGCACATGAAGCGTTACATATTTCACGGTAGATATGTTCAAGCATTTTCGCTTTTGGGTTTATTCGAAGATGCCGCTTATCTGTTTCTTGTTTATACTGCGTTTGGTACTTTGTAATGCTCCATTTTATGATTGTCTTTAAACTACGCAAGTTTCTATTAATTGTAAATGGCAACTTCAAATTAAAAGCAGAGAGAGATATGACAGTGAGGATTTTGCTTATTAGTAAAGAGGGTATTCTTTAGAAAATCAATGGTTAATATTTTAATAATTTCATAATTTATACATATGTTTACTTTAGTCACAACCTTGAACTCATCAAAAGTTATAATTACTCTACATCGCATCCTATAGAATGCAGCCTCTCATTTTAGAGGAAAATTGACGACAGTGTTAATGTATAAATTTAAAATATAAACAGCACGAAGCCAAAAGTATTAGAAGAGAGAAGGAATACACACTAAAGCATGCATTAGAAGCAGTTCCACTCCTTGAACTCTCATGGATAGTTAGTTGTTGTGCGTTAAGAGCGGACAAAGAAAGTGGACAAAGAAAAAGTTGAAATATGCAACGAGCCATACTCTGTAAGTATATTATAATTGATTGCATTTGCATGTATCTATGATGAAGCAATAAAAAAAAAAAAAAGCCTCCTAATTCAATGTAGCATGCAAAATAATAGTTATTATATCTTTTTATATATTTTTTGAAAAAAGAAAATCTTTCTCATTCTTTCTTTTTGGCATAAAAGTGAATGCTCTTGTCTTGTCCAGATAGATAACATGACAAAGCATGTAGCAGAAGACGCTACAAACATGTTGAAACAAAGGGCTACGCTTCATAATTTCCTAAACACGACAAAGAAAAATGGGCACCCCACTTACCTGTCTTCGATCAATCTCTTTCCACACCCAAGATTTTTACCACTTGCTTCAACCCATCACACTAACAACAAACCCCGTTTTACCAATTGCCAAATTTCTCTCTCTCTCTCTCTCTCTCTCAAGTCTCAAACAAACCCTCTAGCCAATATAACTTGCTTGTTTCAGCCATAGCCATAGATTTCAACAAAGCATAGAGCTTTCCCTCATGGAAGAAGCCGAAGCTAGTGCAAGTGGTAATCATCACAGTTATAGTGGATCACCAATCACCAACATAGCTGAAGACTATCTCTTAACTATTCTCCTTCTCCTCCCTATAGATGCAATTTTGTCTCTATCCATGACTTGCAAGAGATTCAGAGCTCTCACTTCTTCTGACACCCTATGGAAATCATTGTGCAAAAGGGACTTGGGTTCCACTTGTGTTGATGCACTCAACTCTTCCAATCACCATGAGTTCCCATGGATGAGGCTCTACAAGCAAGTCTCTCAGATGGACTTCGTTTGTTGCCATAAATTGGATTTGGATTTTCCCAGTGCCAGAGCTTCTCACTCTCTCAACTTTGTCTCCGATTGTCTTGTCTTGTTTGGTGGTGGCTGCGAGGGAGGTTCGTTACTCTCTCTTTCAGTGTTCTTTTTTTGCTTCTCTCATGGCTAATGGTTTTGGACCAGCAGTTACTATTTGTGTGTTTTAGTTTGTCCCTAACATTGGAGAAAGAGAGACAAGTCCTTTCTCCACTACAAAAGGAATTGAAAATTGAAAATATATTCAATCAATGGAATGGTACGGCATTATTATTATTATTATTATTATTATTATTATTATTATGTCATATGCAAGCAAGTATAGTTTATCACTATAACCTACCTTGTTGACTTGTAAGTTGTAACATTGATCCATCTAACAATTAGATGTTTCACTTTTTTGGCTGGTATTCGTTTAAGTGATCGGGGTTATATTTATGAATGAAATTAATTCGTGATTATATTTTTATCTGGTCATGTTTGATTACCACTGTTATGGAAAAAGTGAAGCGTATATTGAGCTCTCCTTTTGGATATTTCATTACAATAACTAATATGATTGTAATTTTTAAGCACGTCAACTTTCCTAGGATATCTAAACTCGTATGTGCCCATGAAACTTACACCACCTCCCTCCTTTGCTATGTCCTCTCCCATTTAATTGTTTATTTGTACATTGCAAAGAAAAAGGGTCCAAAAAAATTGACTTACAAGATTTCATTTATAGGAGGTTTCTATTTCTCTTGACTAACATGTTACCTTGTGATGATATCTTTGTTCCCATCTTTGTTTTATAACTTTCGTTTAGGACGACATCTTGATGACACGTGGGTCGCATATATTGGCAATGATTTTCGGAAAATGTTGAAATGGCAGACAGTGCATTCAGGCATTCCAAGTGGAAGATTTGGACATACATGCGTGGAAATGGGTGATTGTCTTGTTCTCTTTGGAGGAATCAACGACCGTGGCAACCGTCAAAATGACACATGGTTGGGGCAAGTTGTGTTCAATGAGAACAACAGCATAACATTTTCCTGGAAAATGCTTGATGTGGGGAATGTTGCCCCGCCCCCAAGGGGAGCTCATGCTGCTTGTTGCATTGATGAAAAGAGAATGGTGATCCATGGGGGTATTGGGCTTCATGGCCTCCGTTTTGGGGACACATGGGTCTTGGAGTTGTCAAATAGTCCTTGCTTTGGTACATGGCATGAGATTGTCACTCACCCTTCACCTCCACCACGTTCAGGACACACATTGACTTGCATTGGGAAAAATAGGACAATTCTATTTGGAGGTAGAGGGTTGGGTTATGAGGTGCTTGATGATGTTTGGTTATTGGATACATGTCAAGGGTATTTGAGATGGTTTCAAATAGTGTATGATCTACAAAACATACCAGATAGTGTTTCCCTTCCTAGAGTTGGTCATACAGCTACATTGGTTTTCGGAGGGAGGTTGCTGATTTATGGAGGAGAAGACTCTTGTAGACACAAAAAAAATGATTTTTGGGTGTTAGATATTAGTGCTATCCCTTACATAAGTCTGCAGCCAACAACACTGAGCTCCAAGAGAGTGTTGACGAGAATGTGGAAACGGTGGAAATCAAGTGGGTATGAGCCAAGACCTCGATCCTTTCATCGTGCATGTGCAGACTCTTCTGGACGTTATTTGTATGTATTTGGCGGAATGGTTGATGGGTTTGTTCAGCCCGCTGCACCTTCTGGACTTGGATTTGATGGGGAGCTTTTTCTTGTGGAGCTTGTGCTTCAGCTCTAAGGACTAAGGAGGCAAGGCAGTGGATATCATGTGCTCCATTCTGCGGTATGCAGTATCGTCCAATTAGATGCAATGATATTATGTATAGCGCCATTTGTTGCTGTTATTGTGTTAGCTAATAGCTATTGTGAATATCAGCTGTATTGGTCGGCCATTGTCAATATCTTTACTATGAACTGCGACTACATAAGTAGAAAGCCATGATGTGATTGTGAAGATAAGCAGAACTTTTGCACTGTTGATAGCCGTTTTAAAATTTCAATGTCACCAACCGAGTTTTGAATCTTATTACACAGGGCTCCCAGTCAAGGGCATCAGGTTAATTTGGAAATCTCAAGTCTTTTAACAATTTTTTAAAGTTATTCTTTAATATTTTATTTTATGAAACTAAAATTCTCAAATTTCCCTTTCGATGAAATTATATTGCTTATAACTTTCTGAGGAAATTTTTTTAATCCAAAGGTACATATCAATGTCCTACTTTTAAGAGTAATTATTCACTATGGTCCTTGTAAGACACCAATTTAATCCTCTCAAATATTAACATCGGTTTAGCTCTTCAATCATACGAAACTCCGGCGTTTCAAAACCACTTTAAATTCAATTCAGTTAATCCAAATGAAGGTGAATAGACCCACTCAAGGAGAAAGAACCTCACAACAATTGTTTTCCACATTCGAAGCTTCAAACACAACCTTGTTTAAAGAAAACTGAACTTATTACTACAAACATTGGTTATATTAATAAGCCTATAAGAATCACAATTAACATAGACAGAGTTCACCTGTTAATATTTACTTGAACAGAAGAACCTAAAAACAAAAAATATGAGAAAAAAATTACAAAAGCCGATTGGTAAAAAATTTGGAAAAGGTCGGGGACAACTATTAATGTTGTGAATCGAAGCACAGACATTCTCAGTGAATTACAACAACGAATATTGTAGTGGCAAAGAATATGTAATTTTGGCCTCTTCACCTCTGCTTTCGGAGAAGGACGCTGCTAGAAGATTCCACAGCAATTGCTCACTCATCCAGTTTTAATTTTGTTCTCCACATATCTCCAATGACCTTTTTCGGCGATGGATCATCGGGTCCTTTGTCTCGCTGTCCTGAAGTGAAGTACAACCATCCATTCCAATATCCAACTAGCGTGGTTTTTACCCGGTATGGTAATTTTCCAATCACCGACCACTTCTGCAAAATTGATAACAAGGGAAATAAACAATCAGTGACAACATATTGCAATTAGATTGAAATGGTTGTCTTCATCTACAGACTACCGACTTGACATCGTTACTGGAATGTCAGCATTGGATTGAAGCAATCAAATTATTCCTGGTTTCAGTTACATGTTGACACCAAATATGGTGCAGACAAACGTTCTGATAATTTGATTGACAAGCCACTATTTATGACAAAAATTATTTAATAAAAGGATTAAACAAAAGAGCTTTGAAAACTATACATTGACACAGAATAATTAACCGCACAAGAAACATCATTTGAACCAAATGTGCAAAATAGTGCAGAAGAAAGCGTGACATTCCACTGAATATGACAGCAAAAAGGCACCCAAGATAAGCCTAGTAATATGCATTAGCAGAATCGTAAACTTCACAACTCCATTTCCCATTTGAATATAAGACCAGGTTTTAGAGAAAAAAAAACAAGAATACCTGACGGGTGAATCTTGGGAATGAAGAAATGGTAAAACAGGAGCTTAGTTGAAAACCAAATTACAAAAACTTAATGGCAGTGGAAGAGAGCCAGAAGAATTTTGCTGTCAAATCTCAATCTCCATGTTCAAGTGGGAAATTTTCTCAATTTCCTTTGAATGGGTATTTTTTTTTTCCATGATTTAAAAACGCTTTTGAATTAGAAATACCAAACATTACCAAATGAAGAGCATTAATTATGTACTACAGGAATACCAAAAATATACTCATTCAGGGGAGTGGAGGGTGACACAAGAAAATTACTATAGTGGAGTATTTATATGCATTGTCACGTATAAATAAGTAATAAGCATATCAGAATATGTATATGATGATTGAATATGAAGCAAATCTGCAGAAATGAAGACAAATTTCCTAAGTGCTTCGAAAAAAAGTCATTACCAAAGTGTTCAAGTTAAATTGGACTACTTCTCCATTTAAAACCATTTTCTTGGTAACAGGGTGCTTCTCTGTTGTCCCTCCAACTATGACAATGGAGTTGTTTACAAGTACCCAAGCAAATTCGATATGTGAGTTTGGTTTTGGCATTGGAGGTAGCACTTTCCACTTCATCTCATCATCCAACATGTAAACATCAGTATAGACCACCTGACATGGCAATAAACAATGAGACAGTGTCAAACCATGGGACAGCAATGTGGAGAACACAGTATAGCATCAATAAATACTAGTATTTTCATGACTTACCTCTTGCCTACGTGAGCACTTAAAAATAGGTGACCCCGGTTTGGCCATAAAATCACCTTCTTGACCCCCAATAACATAAAGACGGTCATCAACCACAACACAAGCCCTAAAAGAATAAATTAATAAGTAATAGATTGCAGGTGACATATACATGGTGGCATTCACATAAGAAAGTGCATATCAATGAACCTAGATTATAATGTGTTGGAACCCTAAACCCTTGAAAAACTGTATCATGTTTCATTCTTCAATGCAACAAAGTTTACAGCACTTTTCAGCATATGTGTTAAATGAATCGTAGGGGATAACAGCACTGTGAACATGTTGAAAAATGTTAATGACAGTAAAGATTAGAAAACAAAATAAATAAAATAAATTTCCATGTTGCCACACTCCAATCATAAAGGATACAAAATTAGGAGTATAAAATCCAATTAAGAAGTTAAAATGAATGGAGGACAAAAAAGGAAGCAATGAAGTTTTTCTAATATCAAAAGTTACCTAAGAGATCAACATGGTTCAAAATTATCAAGATGAGGCTTTCCTAGAATTTAAAATAAACAAATAATTTACATATAAAAAAATATAGATAACAATAGCAGTAAAACACATTGGTTTGAGAATAAAATACAATTATATATAAAGTCCAATAAAAAAAATTATTGCCATAACAAAGCAAAATAGCGCTACTAATACGTTACACCTATAATATAGCAGTGCACTAGTGGCACTAATAATTTGTGAATCAATCAATCCACAAACCTGTGAGGTCCTCCACGGGGAATGGGTATCTCAGTCCTCCACTCCTTTTCTAATGCTTTTCCATCCTTAACGGCAAGACTCCAGTGTTCTAATCCAGGTGTATGTCGATTCTCCTTACTGCCACCCATCACATGCAGCCTACCCCTCCAAAGTTGAGTTGCTGGTGCATATCTGAATATAATATTGTCAGGATCTTCCACCCAAAACCATGATACAAAGAAGAAAAATTACATACATGATTTTCTTAGAGCCAAAAAAATAGTCAGACTGGTGAAACCCAGATGATAAAATCAGATAGGATAATATAGTCAAAATTGTTTCTATTTAGTTTCCAACGCAATCAATAAATTGCTATCGTTTTTCTGCAAAACAAATTTACTAATATAAGTATAAATATATTATAGTAAATAAAAAATAACACAAGAGCCTGGATTTTCACTTAACTATGCACTTTATAAATGTACAAATCCCAGCTCTCCATATTATTTCCTAATCTTCCATGCTTCACCCTACAGTTTACAAGTCTGTTACTTCCAATTTTCCAAACTTCAACTAGTCAAAGATTATTTTGATGAACAGGGATGAAATGAACCTTTCAAACACCTGTAAACATCCAGGTTCTCTGGCACCTCCTGTCCGTGATGAAAATTTCTGCACCATCTAAAAGCAATACGGATGAAGAGTGCAGCTGACAACCAAAAAAGGAGGGAATAAGTGAGTCTAAACTCGGACCAGATCTTTCCCCTTCCCATTAAATCTGTTGTTTGTATTTCATATTAAAAATTGCTGCATTCACCAGTATCTTCTATGTATGGCAATTTTTTCAACGGGGTCAGATTAAAAGGAAGTGACTAGCAGAAAACATTCAATGCCTAGAAACTAACTAAACAAGGCAGCCTAGAACTATAAAGCCCCCACTATGAGCAGGATCCAGGGAAGTTGTAATCCAGACCCAGTATAATTTCCAATAACACTATGTAAAACAATATCAACAATAATAGTATACCTCCTTCACGAATACAATATTCAAAGGAGATCAAGATCCATAGCATCAATATTTTCTTAGACATACAAAGTGGGGAACAGAATACCTTCACCATTCCATGAAGCAACATATAGAACAAATATCTGAGAAAGAAGCGAACCTAGGAACAGGCAAAGGAGGGAGATCCTTCCATTGCTTTGTCTGAGTGTCAAGAACAAATGTATGAGCAGTTGGACCTCTGCATTGTGGGCCATACTGTCCAGTGACTACGTAAATGTATCTTCCATCGGTTACCATTCCCAAATGCGAATGTGCCATCTCTTTAGGCATGTCAAATCTTCCTCCCCAACTATTATCAGTGAAATTATACACATCAACGTGTGAATGAACCTGCAGACATTTCAGATTGCAATCTTTGCTATAATTGAGATTCAAAAGCGAAAAAAGAAAATGAAGGAAGCGTGGTTACATAATCAATGGTGCCGTATCCAGCGAAGACAAAGAGAAGATTCCGAATCTGAATGGCAGCTCCATCGAGACGAGGAACAGGTGCGGGTGACATCTTCTGCCAGTGGAGGTGCGGAGCGGGCAAATCGGCATATGCTGCTGAAAGGAATCTTCCAGAAACAGCATCGTCTTTCTTCACGTTGGGAAGAACAATCTTTGAGGGTTTAGAGGTCCAAACGGAAGAAGAAGAAGAAGAAGAGGAAGAAGCCCAGAGAAAATCAGCAACAAGAGCGAAACCTAAGAGGCCAACGCAAATGACGACAAACTTGGCCGAACCAACCTTCACCGACGCTCGAACCATTTCAGATTTGGGGAATCAACTCATCACTCTGCTTTGCTCTGCTGTGAGATTTCTCTTCGCTACTTACGCGTCTTTCTTTCTTCACCGTTACTTTTTTCTTAATCCATAAATAATTTCATGCACAATGAAATTTTAATTATTGAGATGAAAATCTCATTTTAATTAATGAATAATATTAATATTTATTTTACTCATTATCATAAACAATGAATTTATGATATGTTAAGAAATATTAAATAATTTATAATTTAAAAAAATATTTTCGTTTTATGATAATAACTTTTTTTTAACTTCTTAATGTTTATTTTTGTACACACTAAAAAAATTATCTTTTTTAAACTTATTTCACTTGACCTTATATACTACAACAATATTAACATCGCTTTCTTTATCTCATCAAAGAGTATCTCCAAGAATTCCACAGTATATGACAGTGGCCAACCCCATTTAGGATCATTCGAAGTTCCTCTCACACATCGAGAAAGATCAAGGTTAAGGACCCTCCACCTCGCATCAAAATTCGGGTAACATTATCAAAATCCTCAATCCTGCGACTTACAAGCTTCTTTTACTACACATTTTCTCAACATCCTAATTCATTATTAGAGCATAAGACATTAGAAAAGGATCATGCGTGCATAAAATTTGGCAGGGTGATTTCATGAGTAATTAGGATTGGATTGCACAGAATGAGGTTGGAATGAGAGAAAGTTCTGTGCAATGGATTGTAAAAGACAAGCTCTTGCCGGTAGCATGATTTTTAGTCTTTCCAAATGGATTATTATTAACAACAGATTCGTATATATTTGTTTCGACAAAATAGAGAAAGTTCTGTGCATGAAGAAATTATTTGCATAACACATGAAAACTTGTATTCTATTTAGCATGTTAGCATAATCACAATATGCTCATACATGTAAGAATTTTCACTGCATCAAACATTACCAAAGTTTACACACCCTACAAGAACATCAAACCAACCAGAACTATACAACAATTTATAGGAGAAAAAGAACACGCACACGCGCACAACTTTTCCATCTTAATCTATATTAATCTGTCAATATGATATTCCACCGCCACTAATAATAGAGGGGAAAAGAATACTATCTAAGAACGCCAATTAGAAGATGCTACAAACATTCTTGTTGCACATAATGTTAAACCGGAATCACATCATTCTTGGATGTGTCTTCACATCTTAAAACTATACCGTCGAGGCTAGCTGGAAATATACATTTGGTCCATTGGCAACCTGTAGTGATTGGTTCGGGTGGAGGAACAATCATAAGCACATTCTCATTCCTCTGGACAACTCCCATTACACTAACTGTGCTTCCTTCTTTGATGTACCTGAACAGAAATACCAAGTTTCACCAAGTTATTTTATCTATCTCAAATCAAGATTTGGCATGAGATATAAATGTAGAATCTCAGAATGTCCCTGATGCAACATTTAACCTGAAAACCCATAACTATATTGCTAAATAAAATCAATAAGTTAAAAAATTTGAACCTCTCATGTATAAAAATTGAATTCAAACTTGTGTAGTTGGTGCATAATTTTTTGGTATTCTTGTAGTACCTACGTCCTTAAAATTATCTTTCTTTATTTAGTAGTCTTTCCTTATTTTCATTTGAGAAAAACATTTAAATTTGAGAAAAATAACCATACATGTTAGGTATTTTTCTTTAAAGGGAAGGGAGTACATACTCCAGAAGCATTGACAAAATTTCCCAATTTGGGATAACCCCCAAATCAACGCTGAGCAGCCATCCAGAGACAAATCAGGATAGTACATTTAAAATGATCGAAAAGCAGGAAAAAGTATGAGATAACCATTACCCTTCTTCCAGCCGCATGATGCGATCATCACTTGAAAGGTTTCTTTCTCCCAACCAGCGGAGAAACTCTGGTGACAGCTCTTCTTTGGTTGGATTTACATTTATGAGAACTGAGTCATCAACATAAGGGGTCACTCTTGCTCCATGCCCAGTCTTAACCAATGCCCTTAAACCAGACTGGAAATCCGAGATGTAAAAGTCAACCACACGCCTCTGTCAAATTACATATATTCCAGTCAATCGAGTGAAAAAAAAAAAAGTTTCCAATAGTAACAAGTTGACTCGTGTAGACATAACAAGTTCAGCGAGCAATATATAATAAAAAATGGTACAAATAACCAGTCAAGGGAATACAAATGTTAGGTAACCGTAAAGTAACATAAATTAGTCAATTTAACTTAGAATGCCATGAAAGGATCTGACAGGAAACATCCAAGATCTATGCAGTGACAGGCTTAAGTGTAGAGCACCCATCTGAATCCAGCCTTAGCTCCAAAAACAAAATCTTGTCCAAGGTAAATCCTAAAGCTATTGGAATAATTCACTGAGAGGGAAAACACCATCACGTTTGAAAAAAATGCCTTCACTTCCTTTGCCCAAGCATGATAGTATAATTAATTCAAACAAAACAGTAAATTACATTTGAAATTTTATCAGAAGAAACATGTTTTTCACTGTCATGCTCCTTGGGGGTGAATAGAAGTAAAATTGCACATAAATGCAGAGTAGAGTATTAAATTCCATAATAACTGACCCAGTAAAAAACTTAGTAACTCACTTCCAGCAATCTAAGGCCCCAAGAAAATCGCCGGTGTGTAGGATTGGCAGCTTTTGAGTCCCATCCTCGATACTCATATAAACTTGTTGACGTATATACACATCTGGGGACTTTCTGGAAAGACGACTCAAGAGGAACATTACCGCAGGTAACAACCTTCATATATCATAGAAAATCACATTTGATTACAGTCATTTACCCTTGTATTATTGTTATAAAAAGGATGAGGATAATGAAAACCAATCAAGTGCAAGCATCTCATTCACATAATTAGATGTTTATGGGGAAGGTATTGCTCTAGGAAGACATTGATATCAAAGCAAGACATGGGTAAAGTATAGTAGTACAGCAAGTGTTTATACTTTATAGCATGGAAACAAGGAAGATGCTCTCATCTACGTATCATCTGGAGCTCATTCAATGAAACTAAAATTAACTCAAAAAGCTATAAAGATCAAGAAGTGAAGTAGAAAATATAATTATAAGCCCAAGAATTGAAGAAGAACTTTCCAATAATAGCCAATAAGTTAGGCAAAAGAAGCAAAACATACCCCAGAGACCTTCACGAATTGCCCATTTTTTGCAGTTCTAAGCTCAGAGTCCGGATAATGGGTAACAAAGCCCATAATAGCTCTTCTTCCCCAATAAGTATTCCAAGTGAAAGAGGCAGCAACTAAGCCAAAGAGAACCACAACCACAATAAGGAGAATGGCATTGTGCACTGCTCCGAGAATAAAACCGCCAGCAATGAAACCCATCACAAAAAGCAGAATTAATAACCATAACATCGCCTTTGGGAAATTCCTTCTGAAGGAATATTCGTCATCTTGATTGAGAACAGTCACAGCTTGGCTGTGAACAGCAGCAGAACCATGCAGCTTCATTGAACCAGTTGCTTCCAAAGGACCCGACACTTTCCGAGGGGCCCCAGAAGAATTTAGTGGGCCAGATGATATGGGCCCAGATGTAATGAGACCTGTTGTGGGAAGAACAGAAGCAAGAGGTCCAGAATTTTGACGCCCAACTGGTGTTACTCCACCAGACTGAGGACCAGAAGACTTTTTAACAGGTTCCCCATGCTTATTCAGTGGCCCTGAATTTGATTTCTTTAGTGAAGTTGAACCAGCCATGCCACCAGAAGACATTGGACCTGAAGTAGTATAGCCAGCTCGAGCAGCAGCATTAGGCTGGATTGGTCCAGAATGTGAACCAGCTCCTCCAAACGATCCTGTCCTTGAAGGAGCACCTGTTATTGGTCCAGATTTCCTAGATTTAGAGCCATCAACAGGAATATCGAACATTTTTCCCAATTCTCCTGATTTTTTTATGTCTCCGCCAGTATATGGCATGGCTGTTGAGGTCATTGTTGGAGTCCTTTCTTTGGGCTGCTCTGGCCGCCCTGATACATAGAGGCCATTGCTTAGCTGATGAGATGGGATTCTAGAGCCCATCTACCCTCTGTGGAAGAATTCTTGAGAATTCACACAACGGTAGTACCAGAAGTTGGTGCTGGACAAGTCAAACTGTCAAAGTGATCCTGAAAGTTTCAAAATTGAAATCCCCAGTGGGATTAGAATTATAGTTCAACCAAAATTAGTTGTTCGCAGTAAGTTACTATGTTGCCTAATGGAAACTATGGAAGGTAACAGAAAGGTCGATAACCAGTGATAAACCAAAATGCACACATGGTGACGAGAGTAAAATTAAGCTTTAAAACAAAGTTTAGCACCTTTATTCTTAGTCGACATAAATCTTATGTGAATTGCCGTTCAAGGCCTTGAGTACAAAATGAGTAATGTTTAAAATTAACACACTCAAGGGAACCCGCAACATCCCAAACGTCATATGGGGCAACAGTCTTATGAAAGTAACCGTTTTCAATCATGGCACAAGCAAATCTAGTGTATATTGCTACTTGAATAACTAGGAAAAACCAATATATACAATAATCAACTTCCAAGCACACTTCAATGTATGCAAAGAACCCAAATGAAGAAACTGAGCATATCAACTCCTTAACGCCATTAGCAGAAGATTGATGAATCTACAGAATGAAGAAACATCCAAAGTAATTAAATAATTGCTGACCTATACAAGAACGCATGTCGACAAGTCTTTACACGCAGCATTCAATCATAGTTTTTATCTCCTCACCACCTGTCCTCCAGTAAATTCTATGCATCCTCAGACCAAAAGTACGCTGATTTTAAATAAATAAATGAAGCAACGCTAATACTAAACTTCGGTACACACATAAAATTCCTGAAGTGGAACAATTTTTGGTGCACAAGGCAGGCAAGAGAGCTAAAGTCTGGTCTCTGAATTGTTGGCCTTTTATTTTCTCAAAAAAATCATACACTATGAGAAAAGACCAACACTACGTCAACATCCACCAGAGTCAAGCCTCACTTTTATTCAAACTTGTGCCAATCTGTAATCCAGGAAACAAGAGACCCTGGATCCATTATTCCGAATTAAAAACTAAGAAGTAAACGGAAATGGCCTGAGGTCATACATAATAACAAGTTGGCATTCAATTTGGGTAGATTAAAGAATGTCCAACATTGAAAAATCAAATACATTATTGGTAAAAGAAGAAGAAGAAGAAGAAGCTTCCACGACTATTTCGGGCACCAATCAAGCAGAAAACTAGCATCCAATAAAATTAAAAAAGAACACAGAAAAAGAGAACTTCAGGAACCTTGTGATTTTGGGGGGGGCAAAAAGATCACAAACAGCACCGATGGCACACACATTGCGCTCAAAAAGTCAAACATTACAGCAGAGAGTGAGGAGAAAAAGCAGACCCACATCGTCATTTGAGCGAGAAACAAGCAAACGAAGACGATCTAGAGAATGAAGTAGTGATCTCAACACTGGGTACAAAGCAATGCGTCTAATGTTCAGAGTTGAACTATATTCTGAAATTCCGGGGCATTTTCTCAACAAACAAAATCAGAATCCAAAATATAGTCCTTTGTAGCATGTACACATGGAAAGATTTCAGAAGTTAGAGGGAACAGTAAAAAAACATGGAAAGAGATAGTGCCAAAATTCCCATTAAGGAGAAAAAGAAGGGATCTAAAAAGCGAGAGAGTGAAGGCATACCTACCTGAAATGAAATCTGGAGGCATAGCCATGATGGGTACAACCAACAATAATACAAATCCACGACAGTCTCAGTCTCTGTGTGTTGTTGTATTATAGAGAAAAAATAGGTTTCTCGCTCGGAGAATCTAAGGTTGTATTCTCAGTGTGAGGTTGTGAAGAGAGCCGCAACAATTTTGTCTGTGGTCTGGTTTAGCAAAGTGTAGAAAATTTGCTGATTAATTAAAATTTTAAAAAATGATGAAATGAATGTTTAGTTAATTTATAAATTATTTTTCTAATACGGAGAGTGAAAATTTATATATAACAATTAATATTAGAAGTTTCAATATATTAAATCTAATAATTTTTATGCGCGTTTTAAGAAGTATATTAAAAAATGATTTATAGATTATAATAAGATGTAGCTGAACAAGGAAGGTGTGGTGGTTTGTATTGGATGCAAAATGCAAAACAACAAAAAATTGGAAAGTCCCTTAAGTTCTGTTTGGCCTTCAACGAGCACGGGTGTGGCCCCTACCCTTTCCAACACCCAAACAACCCCCTCTTCACGGATTTCTATCTCATTACACTACACCAATTTCCATTGGTTAATTATAAACCCACAATTCATAGTTATTTGAACTTAACCCTAAATATTTTCTATTGCTTTTCTCAACTCTTACAATTTGTTACCCGATTGTTCTATTTTTCAGTGTCTAATGTTAGTATTTCATGTGATCATAATACTATATAATATTTTGTAAAAGAATTCTGTGTTTCTTCCTCTACTCTTGATTGTATTTCCCATTTCAACAAATAAAAATTAATTAATTTTTTATTTAAATTTTAAACTCTCACTTATTATGTGTTTCAAATTATGTTAAAATAACATTAGATTCACATTTATACCAAACCTTATTAGTAATCATTATTTATATATTCACATGTCTTAAAATTTACATTTAATGTGTTCTTGAGCTCGTATTTAATACTTGAATCTTTTAGATTTGATTCTTTAAATAAACTTTAATAATAACTTTTTTTAATTTATAATATATATTTATCATTTTTGTAATTATTTCATATATTATAAATAGTGCTCGTGCTATTTCACGACAAAAAAATTGTAAAAGATTATTAAATATAAATTAATAATTAATGTAACTAATAACATGAGTTTGTTTTTTATTTAATCATTTATAAATCTTTTTAAGTTAATAAGCTACTAAAACTATTTAATAAATAAAAAATATAAATTAAAAAAATTAATTTTAAGAAAAGCTACTCCAAATAATATTGAAATTATTAAAAGTTAACGATCAATATTTCTTTCTTTCAGTGTCACTCGTAACATTTTATACAATTCACAATCATGCAAAGATAATTTTAAGTTTTACTTTTTAGTCACTAAATACATTCTAACTAATTGTACAACTAATCATATCAAACAACTTTAATTCAATCAACTAATTATAAGTTTTAAACTTTAAATTATAAGCTATAAATGTTTAACTAATTTATTATATATAAGTTATAAAATTTCAATTAAATTTATCAAGAAACCTAGGTATTTGATTAAAAAAAAAGATTCGGGTGGCAAGGAAATTGTTGGTTCAATGATTGGGGCATGTCGAGAAACTAGATAAATTTATTATATATGTGACTATGCAATAAAAATGAAAACCAAGAGATAAAATGCTTTTATCATTGATTTCTAAATTAATCCCATTTTATAAAAGTAAACACAAATACACACATATATAATAAATAATTTTTGGTAAATTCAACACTTAAATTTAAGCACCTAGAAATAATTTTTTATATTAAAAAATACATTTTTTTTACATATAGCGTGATAAATGCTTACTTTTCAATAAAGAACAGTATTGTGCACTTGCTAGGTAACACATTTGTCGGAGAGTTAATTTTTACTGGGTCCCTTTTCTGTTATCCTTTTTTTAATTACAAAACCTCATGTTTACAAATCTCTTTTAATTTACCAATCAAAGAGAGGGAGCAAAAGTGCACAACTAAAATTCGGACTTTATTATTGACTAAATTACTCTTAAAAGCTGGTAACCAATTGGTACAGGACACATCACACATGAGTATTGAGAGGTCAAGCTTTATACAATTTTCAACTCTTTTAGCCATTGGGAATGCAAAGGACATGGGTCAGGCTTGCCTTGGCCTGTAGCCTTCTCAGAAAGAGAATAAAACCAACCATTCCTCCATTTGAACTGCAAGCATACCCAACATAAAAACTTATGTATCAGTGTTATTTTGTGAAGGACACAATTAAACTTTAGTGCAATTAAGTGTTGAGGGAAATGTTTGCTTATCAAAATTAGAATTTTATCTCAGTAATAACATTAAGTATAATTATTAAAATAACACTCTAATTTTAACTGATAAACAACACTACCCAAAGAACACATAGTTTTTTGCTTTTGTGAATCCAATATTCATTGTGTTAATTGTATCAATTACCTCCTTAACTGCTGTGGGAAAGTGTGCGACAGCTCGGGAATATGCACATAAGCGATCTTCCATGGCTTCTTCAAATGTTAACCCCTTTTCACTTGCTGCCGCTGATGCAAGTTCCGTTATAAGGCTATTTAACTGAAAGTATAAAACATCAGTCACTTCTCATTGCCTTTTTTTCAGTATTCAACACATCATTAATATTATTATCTCAACAAGTTTGGTCCAAAATTTATACATTTTTCTCCTCTTTTTCACAGGAGAAGCATAGTTCATCAGCAAATTTGTAGCTCTTGAACTCATACAAGGCTCAAAATCAGCTCTTTAAGTCATGGATCAACCTTTCAAACAAACCACATTCAACATATAAATAGACTGAACTTTGAGAGAATATCAATTGCAAAGCTTACTTCAGAGCGGAATTCCTTTTCCACAACACCAACAGAAACCCCTCCATGACGAGCTCCAACAAGCATGACCGAACAAATCCATATAAGCTTCTCTAACATCTGTTTTTGAAACGCCTCCTTGTCAAGAACCTGGCTTTTGAGACATACATCAGCTTCTGATAATAGTATTATCAAATGTGTAAACATTAGCTTTTGACATTATACTAGGAAATCCTATATTTCCATAATTTCAATCTTTAGGCTAAGCAACTCAAAAACAGAATACATAAGAATCAAAGCACTAAGGGAACTATTTAGTTTCAAAAAATGTTTTTGTTTTCATTCCCTTCCTGATTTCAAAGATTTGCAAAAGACACTGAAAATAACTTTTTTCTGCTTTTACTAATACGTATTACAAATCTTAGAAATCAGGAAACGTAATCAAAACAAAGTGACACTTCAAAAGAAAAATAAGTCCCACAAATATTTTACAAAAATAAAATAAACTTTTGAAAATAGATATTAATAATATGAATACCTTGCAAGAGAGGCCTCCAGCATTTAATCTTGCAGCTACAACAGAAGCCCATTTGCCATATGCAGCGGTGAGTCCTTCAGGATTGGTATCAGTCTTACCATCAACAGGGGGTTCTCCAAGTTTTGACACAGCAAAATACGCCAACACTTGATTTGCATCACTCAAACCTTTGCTCTCAAACCATGGCTCAAGCATTCCATTCTGGAAAAACACCAAATCTGTTACACGATCAATGACTCGTTAAAAGTGAGTGAACCCATCAATAAAACACAAATCATGAATTGAATCAACACTGTCCTTCTCCAACCCAACGAAATGAAAAGTGAAAAGAGGTACCAGTCCATCTAGAAGGAGGAGTAGATTGAAGCACAGAATCAAGATCATCGTTCCTAGTGCACACAAAGATGGGACCCTCGAAGTTAAGAGGAACGGACTCTCCTCGGCGAACAAGGAGGTCTTGGCCAGTACCCATGTCTTGTAAGGCCCTGCCCACTCTTCCGCCGCCGACAATGACGGCGGGAACCACCTTAGAAGGGGTGGTGACGGTGGGGGTCATGGCGGAGACTTTGAATCTGGAGGCAAGAGAGAGGGAGGAGAAGGGTAGTGAAGTGGCCATTGTATTCAGCAGATAGTGGGCAACAACATCAACCACAACACCAACATCAACATGATTCTTTTTGCTGCGTTTTGTGTTGTCAATATTCTGAGTGACAGGTTACGCCACTCGTTCTGGTTTCTTGTGTGAAATTTCTATCCACCACAACTTTCTTGCCTATGCCACTTGTAGATCGTATAGGCCTGAGAAATTAAAATAAAATAAACTAATATAAATTACAAAATTTAAATTGAAAAATAAAAAATAAACTAATCAACAAAATTAAAAAGATAGCAAAACCAGTACTTTTATTAAATTATATCAAATTTTATATTTTAATTTGAAAAACAATATAATATAACTTAAACTGAACTTTTGTGTATATTTTTATGAATTTATACAATTATTAAATTAAAATATTTAATGGTTTTACTTTTAATATATCATACTATTTCTTTTATAGATACCTTTATTATTTTAACGTATTTATAAGTTACCAACTTTAAATTATTTCATTTTTATTATATTTTATCCTCTACATAAAATATATGTTTTAATTGAAAATAATGTAAAAATAATTATGGAGTATTATATTTTCCACCTTATAAAAGATTAGAATAGATATAAAAAGTATATTATTTAATTTAATCTAAAACCAAATTTTATACAAGTTTTAGAGAAGAAGAAAAAGGGTAGGACACAATTTTTATGAGTATTTGTTAATTTTAGTCTTTAAAATTAAATTTAGATATTTAAAAATATTATTTTTTATTCTAAATAATATATTTATTATATTAAAATTATAAAATATAATAAATACATATTTTTTTTAGTAAACTCTTGCTCTTATTAATGTTTAAATTTAACTTTAAGAATTAAAATTAATATTTTTAATTTGTATTCATAATAATTAATTTTTAATTCAATAAAAATTTTAAAAATAATAGATTAACATAAATTTAATATGTTATGTATTTATTTTTATAAATATTATACAACTTTTAAATTCAAAAATATAAATATTAATTATTTTCTCCAATAAAAATCAATTCTTAAAAATCATATTTAATGAAGTAGACTTGATTTAAAGCATAATCAATTAATGTTTATAAACTTAGTTAACCATTACATTTATTTTTAAGTATATGTTGTAGTATCCTAAAAAAAATTTATGGGTATCGAATACAAAAAATTTAAACCAATAAAAATAAAACATGTGATAAATTAAAAAAATATTATTATATAAAATTTATTTAAAATTATATTATTTATATTATTTGTTATATGATTCTATTATATATATATATATATATATATATATAATTTTTATTTATTTTTCTATCATTTTTTTATAAATTTTAGTTTTGAATAAAATATAATTCATATTTAAGTAATTTATATTTATTATAAATAAAAATAATTATAATATTACATTAATATAATAATTAAATATTAATAATAATAAAATTAAAAATATAAAAAAAATATTAACATAATATTATTATTTTATTTTCAATTTTAGTTTGTTTAGTTTTATTTTTAAATAAATATAATTTCTATTTATTATAAATAAAAATAATTATAATATAATATATTAATATAATAATTAAATATTAATAATAATATTATATTGTTTTTAAATTTTAATTTATTTAATTTTAATTATATTTTAATTTATTTAAGATTTAACCGCTTTTTAATATATTTAAATATAATAAATATAATAATTAATTATTTAAATAAATATCTAAATATTATTGATTAGAAATTTTTATGTACGGTATTTTGATAATTTTTCAAGGTACCACCGAATTTACCTTTTTTTATATTGCTATATGTGTGCTATAAATTTAATGAATTAAAGTGTAGTATTCTAGAATTATTTCAAGTGGTCATTTATTGGGATTTAAGTTGCCGAGGGAGTGGAGGGTTTTGTTTTCCATTATATAGAGCTAGTTTGTATTCATTGTGATTTATTTTTAGCAGTGATATTTGATGAGATTTAAAACAAAAAAAATCTCACTAATTATTTTCTTTTTAACTTTTTTTCATATCCCTTCATGACTTTATCTTATCTCTTCTCATCGTTCTCAATTGTCTCCATTCTCTCACTATATTTTTTCTTTTTATTTTTGGCTATTAATTTCTTCATATTTTATTACATTTTGATATGTGTGAGTGTGGTTTTGATTAATTTACTTATTCTTTTTCCTTTCATTCTAACAAATTATACTTGCCAAATATTTTAGATCATTATCAACTAAAATTCTCACATACTTTAAATCGTATTTATAAAATGTTTATATTATAAAGAGTTCATATTTAAAATGATTTAAGGAGACTATCGACTCAAAATCAAAACATGGTGAATTAGAAATCTACAAGAAAGGGGGAAAAAAGTGTCAAACCCAAAAAGCTTTCGGTGACAAAGACTATGGATCTAAAATCATGGATTGAACTCTCACATGTAAAATGAGAAGGAAAACTTTATCAACTTTTGAATTGAACTATTTATAAATATAATTAACTTTAAAATTAATAAAAAAATTATTGATATTGATGTGAATGTAAGCAACCACAATTATATCATGCTCATTACCTAATTACACATGACAGCACATTATTGGGAACTACGAATTTGATTAGTAATGGCACAATAAAGCACAATGTTAAAGTCATTATTTCATTTAGCACCTTGTACACGTTTTTAATCTTCAGTTCAGAGTGCCTTAACTGGTGCAAGGTTAGAATAGACACTGTAGAATGGAAGCTAATTAAAACATAGAGGGGATAAATTGGTTCGTTTTAAAAAATAAATTGGAATGCTAATCCATATCTTCTTTTGTGCCCGAATAATATATTAACTAGTCTAAGTTCTAAAAAAATGAAAAATAATAAAAGTAAATTGCTCTTTAGGAATTTTTAATTAAGAAAAAATGACTTAAGGGATCAAATCACCGACCACTAACCGGCCTAAAAATGCATGTTAGGCAGATTGGTGAATATATATATAACATAACTACTTATACTGTGATATGTTTCAAAATTTTATACTTAATATATAAAAAAAAATACATATATATCTCTACATGAATAGTTAAGGATTATATTGTCTTAAATCATAATTTTGCTTTCTATTACCTTAATATATATTTGATAACAGGGATCGGTGATGATGTCATGAAAGGAAGAAAATTAGAGAGAAAGTTATGAGATACTTGATATATATTCATTGTAAATTCTAAGCGTTGAGAATTAAATTGGAAGTTTGCTAAATATTGCTTGCTTTACTTTGAAACCCTACTTTGCATGCAACTTATAGAACATAATGAGCATGACTTCTTTTGAACAATTGGGCTTTATATTTTACTATAATTAATTTGTCTCTGAAGAAAAATTCCCACCCACTAGCTTACTGTAGATGTGGGGCACCTTCCTTTAGGGTGCCACATGACAATACCTTCCAAGAATTCATTGTTCCTAGCCAAACAGTGTCTTAATTACAGGTTTGATTCATCACTGCTTCAACATAGTTTAGTTACTTACCTAGCACCTCCTTTTTCCAACCCCTAACGCTTAACTCCCTGCAAATTGTCTCTGGTAGGTTGCTGTGGGGTATGGAGCTCTTTCATAGATAGTAGAAAATAATGGTTCTATTAATTTCTCATATCACAGCTATCATATAAAGGTTCAAAATATTTGAATTATAATTTAACTTTGTCTGAGACCTTTTTCTATTATGTATGAGTGTATCTTTAAGACAATTTCTATTAAAATAATTACGTCTTTCCATTTTGATAGTGTTATTGATATTAATGTAAAATAAATTGTATTAAATTAGTTCAATTATATGAAGGGTTCCTAATTTCAAATATATATATATATATAAGTGTTAATTTTTGCTTTGGGTTTGTCCCCTTAAGCACGATAAATAGCTTGTTATAACATTACCTGTTTCTAATTTGAATGAAAAGAAAAATTAAGGAGAGTGGGTAAGAATCTGAAAAAAAAAAAGTATACATATATGAAGACTGTCATAGTAATAATTACATGCCATCTTGTTCTATCACAATTGTAAGAAATGATTGGTATACGATAATTAACCAATGAAATTATCAAATTCCTTTTTTTTTTTTCCTTGTATGTTTATTGAACGAAAGAAATAAACGTTACACTTTAAAGAATCTTCCACTCAATCTCTAAATTAATGTTTACGCGTACCCCCTTTTTCTCCAATTTTTGTTTTGAAAAATCACGTATTGATAAACATGCTATATCTTCATTTTCTTTTCTTCTTATTCTTCTAAGCATCAAGCTCATAATGAAAAATTGGTGCAGCAAACGAACTCAAGTCACCAAATATGATGTCATCATTTTCAGTGTAGATACCAGAACCTTGACTTTCGAAAATTGTTTGAATATCTTCGGGGAACGTTCGACGAGGAGGGTTTGACTCTGGAGGTGGTGGAGGGTAATCTGAAGCTGAAGAAGTTTTTTCTATCATTTCTTTGAATTTGGATGATTGTAAGAGAAGGCCAAGTGCAGAAGATGTTGTTGATGCGCCACCACCAGATCGTATTTCACCCTCTTGGGTTATCTCATTCTCACCACTGGTTGAATCAAGTTTATGGGAAACAAACCCTAATTCAAGTTCAGGATTTGAGTGTAGATCTTCATTGCTTGGATTTTCATGGTTTTCTTGGGTTTTTGGACGGAGCCAATTGATATAACGGCTAAGGTCAAAGTTAGTAACGGCGTTAAGTCCTCTGTATTCTATGGCTGCCATGTCATATGCTGTGGCAGCTTCTTCTTGTGTAGCTGTTGAAAACACATGACACGTAAGCAAATGCAAACTAAGGATATAATTAGAGGATAATTTAATTTGCATTTTTATGTATATTTTTCTTCAGCAATTTTGTTTTATTAGCAAAACTTTCTCTCTAAATAATTAACACAAATATGTTTATTTAAAATCAAACTTTAGAAGATAATTTAATTTGTAGTTGAATTGCATAATATGTCGGTCAATGTTCTTTTTCTTCTTTAGTTTTGGATTAAATTAAGAGAGTAGAAAAGAATGATATCCCTATTAAATAGCTTCACTAAGCAGTTGAAGTTTGGTGATCTATATCACAACCAACAAGATTTGATTGCATATGTTGACCTTTATATTTGTCCTACTATTTTGATCTGTGGGACCATGTTGAAATGAAGTAGGTACTTTCTTGTTGGAGCTGTGAAGCATGGTCAAATGGATTTCCAAAATTTCAGCTTTATATAAATATATTATTTAATTTGTTCATTATTTTAATTACAAAAAGTAAAAATAATTGTGAAATGCTATATATGAAGCCTATAAATGCATCCAAATGCTAAGGCCATATACTTCTGTCAAAGAAAAAGGGAAGAAAATTGCACATCCAGGGCATTGAAAATGACCTTTTTGTTAGGTTTTTCCAAACACTTTTGGTCCCATGAACCATATATAATTGACAATATATATTCCTTAAAATCACATATTCAATTTAAAAATAAAAACGATTCATGAACAATATTTTTATTTATAAATTTTTACTAATTTTATAAGAAAATTTTAAGATGATAAAAGCTTATTTATATTAATTGAGGTTAATTACAAACCCTTAACGATATAAATTTACAGTAAAATTATGTATTAATCAACAACAAAAATTCATGAATTCAAAATAATGCATTTTTCTTCTGATCAAATATATATTCATTTTGAAGTATTTGTGTGCAAAGTATATTAAATGAAAATATTTTTTTATGTAAAAGTAAGAAGGATAAATCTAAATTATTAAGTTTTATTATGAATGTTTAAAATTAAAATTTTAAAGTTGGATGACATTTTAAAAATTTATGTTATTTTTTAAATTGTTCATATAAATTTAATTTATTTTTCATATTAAAAATCCATACATGTCTTATATATATAAGTGTTAATATTTGTTTCAAAACATCTTCACATCTAAACAGGAATAGTTAAATAAGGAAAAATAATTTTTTTTTGTACACATTTATTATTATTGTATGAATTTTACATGAATCACACTCAATTTTCAATTTTTTTCATTTAATAAAATTCTAATAAATAAATAAAATATTACTAACTTTATTTCTTTACCCATAATCTTACTCTTCTTTCTCCTCTCACCCAAAATAAAAAGTTCAAGAAAAAAGAAGGAACAATAGCCATTATATATCATTAGATCATAGTCAATGAAATTACCATAAGTTCCAAGATATAGATATTTGTTGCCAAAGACCCTGCCAATTCGAGCTTCCCATCTTCCGTTGTGGTGGTGTCTAAACATTTAAAAGTAAAATTCAGAGCATTTTCCACCAATCTAACTATTCAATACGTAGTAGAGAAGTGCCAAGGTTTGGTTTCAAACTTAATAAATAATGCTATAAAATGAATCCAATTACTATGAGTATATATGATTATTTGATTGTGATTTGTCAAGCATTACTTTTAGTTTGATTGGTAATAGTTGTCTCAAATTTCATCAGAATTTTTAAATTATGCAACCTCAATCAATGTTCATCATTAATAACCGAACTTGTGGATTTCATGGTCATGAAAGAACCTAAACAAGTAAACGCTGACTAAAGTTTTTGCCTTAGTGCCTACAGATATTGCATTGCAGAATATTGGATATTGCTCACAAACTACACCTAAAATTGCATTTATTGTGTGTCAATGTGACCCACAAAAACTTGATGTGTCTGTCATATTGATTCGAAAGAGAAAAGTCCCCCCTCCCACCTAACCCAAAAATAAAGTTGTTAATGATTTTATAAAACTCAATACAAAAAAAGAACACATCAAAAAATAAAAGCAAACATTGTATATTATTTACACAATTTCTCTTTTCTCCTCTCTTATTAAATTGACTTGCTATTAAATTAAACCAGCTACTAGCTACTTTACTTTCTACTTAACTAACTCAATTATTTTCTAGTTTTCAAAAAATTTTCATGCTTATGTTCGTGTGTGCCCCACTTTCTGAATTCAACAAAGATATCATTGATTTATTTTGTTGACCATGATCTACCACATATAAGAGATTCAAATGTTACAAAACCTATGCATATTAAAAACAATTTTGCAATGAATAAAACAAGGTTCAAGTACCTTGCTACGCCTCTGTATTTTGAAACTCCTCGAGAGAACCCACTGCTTTTTCTGCATATTCAAGATTTATTCATGAAAATCGTGTATCAGAAGAAACAGCTCCAATCACTCCCCAAAAAAGAGACACAAAATATAGGTTTTCATAACGAAAAATAAACCTTCTTAAGGATCCAATATATTCTTCTTTTGACTGGCCCTCCATCTCCTTGAGCTTCTCCTCATAATTCGATAACTATGAACAAAACATGTACAATGAACTGATCGAATCTGATTTCTGAATAAACATGATTTACCAGAATATCAATTGAATTGAAGATGAGAAAAATTACTGGAAAATTGAGAATGGTATCTTGGCCCCAGTACTTCAATGCTGCCAAGTCATAGGCACGTGCTGCGGCTTCTTCATCATCATATGCTCCTAACAAACCCAAGTTTCCACTCATTAAATCGTACCCCATCTCATCCCACTAAGTATTTTCAATTCTCAACGCCAAATTAAAGTGAAGAAATTATGAAAAATGTAAATATACATGTGTATATGAAGCTTTTTGTTATTTAAGCTAAGACTCAAATCATACCTAGATATACTGCATCAAGTTGTTTTCCATTGCGATCGTCAATCAACACAACATAATCAAATAATCGTATGAGCCAAGGAAATCATGAAATAAAAGTAAAAATATATACTAAGAGCAAAATAATTAATAAAAAACCTTGTCTTCCTTTTTTGCTTTGTGATTCGTTCCAACAATTCTTATCCCACAAATGAGCCTCGTACCGACCAGTCCATCGATGCCTAGAACCATATGCATAAACACCCATTTGAGAATATTATATATATGGGGCAGAAAAAAGAAAAAAAAAAGATATAGGTAGATTTAATGATGAAAATGATTAACCTTGTGACACCACGGTAGATTGAGCTTCGTTGTGGAGGTGAGTCTCTTGGGACAGTTTTGCGTGTCCGTTTGGTAGTGTTGTTGGTGGTGGTAGTGTTCTTGAGGCTTTTCTGCGATTTCTTCGCCATGAAAGCTCAGAAGAGGAGAGGACCACTGCACTGCACACGCATACAGTTGAAGAGTGAAGGCACTTAGAGTTATATAAATATGACTAAGTCATCCAATAAGAAGGGCATTAATTAATAGAAATAGTGGAGGAGAATGAAAAAGTAGGTCTATTTCTTTATTTCTCTCTCTCTCTCTCTCTCTCTCTCTCTCTCTCTCTATATATATATATATATATATATATATATATTATAGTTTAATAATAATATTTTATTTCCTTATTTTCCCTGTTCATGTTGTAGCAGTTGGTAGTTGAGTATAGCGAGACTTGAAGATGGGAAAATGTTGTCATGGACGGCACGAAAAGATGGTTTTTATTGTGGCCGTCTCCAAGCGGTTTGTATAACCCATGATGATTTTGTCTTTTACAATTTCTAACTCAATTTTGTTCATTTTAATTCTTAAAGAAATACATTATTTTGGTTTATAAAGTTATAAGTATTTATCAATTCAATTTCTAAAGTTAAAAATTAATGAAATATGTCATTTAAGTCTATAAAGTTATAAGCCTAATTTAATTTATTCTTTAAAATTTAAAAATAAAAATTTTAGTTCCTCAAAAATTGAAATTATTGTCATATATTAATTTTTTTGGTTAATTAAAGAGGTTAAAAAAGTCCAACAAAATTAAAGGAATTTACATAAAGGATTTAATAGTCCACATACTTAAGGAGTCTAAACTAAATAAGAAGGGAAAAACTCTGTCAAAATAAAAATAGTAAACATTCCTTGAGATTTATCTTGGCATTTCAACATTGATTGTCATGTATTAATTTAGTTATCGAAATTATGATAAATAATTTATTGTTTATAAAATTATTTAAAAAATCATTCCCTTTGACTAATTTATGTAAAATCCATATATCTAATAACATATTAGATGAATAAATTAAATGTTATTTAATACTAACATGATTATCCTTGTTATTAAATATAATACATTTATTTTATAAATTTTTTAAATAATGAGTTATGTGTTGATAACTTCAACTTCATTCTAAAACTTATTGGTGATCTAAATTATTGGTTTCTTATTCACTAAAAGTTCTATTCATAATTTTGACTAATTAAATTGAGATATATTTTTTTGATTTTATGGAATAAAATAAATATTTTATTATTATTTTATAGACTAAAAATTCTGAATAATAAATTTAAGATTAAATTAATATATATATTTATAATTTGAAGAACTAAAATAATTTATTTTATAATTGTGTTCCTTTTCATACTTTTATTCTTTTTTAGTATAATTTTTCTTTCTCAAAAAATTAATATGCCAAATGAACTAAAATTACCTTAGGTTACAATGCTTTAAAATTAATATTTTTAAAATTGGACTGTCGAACTAATAAAGATATTAGTTCAAGATTTAAAGATTCGATTAAATTAAAATTTAATAAGTGATAATTAAACAATTTTTAAAAATATATAATAAATTAAATAACAAACTAATGTAAACTAATAAAAAATTAGAGTATATAATTTTTTTAAGTTATTATAAAACAATCATAATACATGCATGTTTTATTAGATAAAAAGCTTATAATAAATAATTAAATTACAGCAATTCATATATATCATATATAATTTTTACTTATTTTAAAAATATTTTAACATTAATGTCTTTAAAAAATAAAACCAAAAACATTAAAAAAAAGTTTGGAGTATTTTTTTTTAATATACCAATTCTTTATCGATTATTTACTCTACTAATTTTTAACTATTTCAAATTATTGACCTAACCAATTCCCATTTCAACTATTCAGTCTGATTTTCAAATTCATAATTAAAACAATTGGGCTTTGTTTAACACATTATGTTAGCTAATATTTTTGAAGCCCATCAGTAAAAATATTTTGGTTTAGAAATTCGTACTCATTTGGCCTGCCAATTAAACAAGTCCTTTGAAAATTTCTCAAGTCTTAAATGATGATGATTTACTCTAAAATTAATATAATAAAAAAGTAATTTTTGATCATTCTGATTGATTTTTATTATTTATATTTAGATTGAATTTATTCATAAACACACTTGAATATATTTATGTCTTCCGTTTCTCTCCTCAATATATTACTTTCCATCATTTTTTTCTTTTATTTATTACTATCAACCCTAAAATAAAAATGAAAAAAAATCATTCAAAAATACTTTTTAAATAGTTGATCATATATGTTTACTCTAAAACTTTATAGGAGCAGTTTGATTTCAAAAATCATTTTTTTATTACAAAATTGTTACCCTATTTTTATTATATTTCTAATTTTTTATAAAAAAAATATGTACTTAGAGTAAAGCCCAATAGTTAGCTGTAAAACAAAAATATTTTTTATAATCAGTAATTACAGATGCAACCACAACTGTACCTTTATTCATGAAACAAGAACAAAATAATATTGTATGTGGATGTGGGTTTAGGCATGCTAACATGGACAGAGTTGAGAACAGTAACAGTGAAAGTCTTATATGGTTTCCTTTCCTACAATTGCAGTAGAATCACTACCAGGGATAGCCCTACAACCACTGCAACAATCATCACACTCAATTTAATAATTTTTCCATTTTATGCTCATATCATATCAATATAGAAGTGTGAACAAGTTGCCTAACATAAAGTAAGAAAATTCAATGAGTTGTTTAGAATCCCACTATTGATCCAAAGTTAAATATCTCAACCCGGTCAAAGTATACTGCTACCTTCATTTCATCTAAATTTTCTATGAGAAAGAACAGCCACTGATCATTGATCGTGGTCATTAAATCCTACTTTGGTCATAACTCGCTTATTCACTTTACAAGGTTCACATCTTAGATTCGGTTATAACTTTGATTACACAAACATCTCTCTATACCTTAGCTGCCTGTACATGTGTAAAGAATTCCTTTTCACAATCTTTTATTTTTACTCTCATTAAACTTTCACTGATTTGGGTGTTATGCTTTTCGCAAGAACACATCTCTTTGAAGATCATCTCAGCACTATGAACTATCGTTACTATCACATCACATCACCCAGTATTACCAACTTTGACCGCCTCAACCCCTGGAATGCATCAACTATAATCATAATACCTGGTACTATGTCACTGAATCTTCTGACCTTGAGGAAGAGCTAAAACAAAATACCCAACATGACAAAGGCAACAAAAGGCTGTGTTTGCATTGCTTCCAGAATCGCTTCCAGTTTGTCCATTGTTATTCCAACCTCTAAGGTACATTCTGTAGTATACATGTGGTGTGTATAGTTAATAGAGATGAAATATTAAGTATTGTATAATATTATATATGATTATTTAATCTTTTATTTACTTCTTATCATTTATTATGTATACGTATCTTTACAAGATCCAAAAACTATATGAGGTGAATATGTGTTAAAAATTGAAATTTTAGAATACTGTATATGTTTAAAACTATTCAACACAAGCAAGATTAGTCTATAAGTACATTATAACTTTTTCCCTGTTCTAAATATCCAATGAATCTGTTTCCATTCACTCCAATTTGTCCTTTTTAAATGCTCATAAATTTATTTTATACTTTGCATTTTATTTTTCTAAAAAAGTATTATGAAAATGTTTGAAAGTTCAATGTAATACTTAATTATTTTTAAAAAAAGTCCAGCATCGTGATTGATTACATGAAAAATGAAATTATAGTGAAAAAAGAAAAATATAATTGAAAAAATAATATATAATAGATCCTCTGTGTGTGTGAATTTAATTCAATGTGAATTTAATTTTGAAATTTAAATTTTCACCACTTATTTTAAATATAAAAATATATCTCTTTATTTTTTTAATATAACCGAATGGTTATTATTAATATACATTACACAAGTATCATTAAATTAAATTAAATTATTTAAAATAAATAATTCAAAAATATTATTTGAATATTTTTAATTTAACAAATTTTATAAATTTTAAAAAACAAATATAATAATAATTATTAATAATAAATTATTACATTTTAAAAAATTAAATTATTTAAAATTTTCAAAATTTAAATTATTATTAAATTAAAAGACAATCACACAGTGTAAAAAATTTAATTGATATACGATAAAAAAAAAAGGAAAGAATTCTTTAAAATAGTTCTTACTTCTAAAATGTTCTTATTCAAGAATTAATATTTACAATTTATACATTAAATTTGATTAATTAATTATAAATATTATATTATATTATAAAATTATAAAAATTTTAATTTAATTTAATATTGAATTAAAAACAAACACATCATATATAAAAGAAAAAACTATCTAATCCCTATATTTTTTTTTTATTTAAGAATACTTTTAAAATAATTTTCATTCAATAAGTAGAACTTACAGATAATATATAAAAAAATTATTATAATGTTTATTTTTTAAAATTTTATATATAATTATATAATATATATTTTTATGTATTTATATTTTGTTTTAATTTAATAATAACAGTCTAGTGCAATGAGAAATTTACTAAGTATAATTTTAAATAGAAATCAATAACAACTTTAAGTTTTTATTAAATTATTATTATTAGTTGAAAACAAAAACGGAAGCCAAGTAACAACTGGAAAAATAATATGCATAATAAATTTTATATATATATATATATATATATATATATATATATACATATTTACTTTCTATTACTTCAAATATTTAATTACAATACGTCTCCATTTACTAAAATATTAATTTTATTAAATGTTTGTGATTTTCTTTTAAAAAATTGCATTTAATTTTTTAAATAAATCATATTTATATATAATTAAATAAAATACTTTTTTCATTATTATAATAAAAAATGGAAGAAAAGTAATAAATGACAAAACTTTTATGTGTATATATGCATTAAATTAATGCATTCCTTATATATATATATATATATATATATATCCCATTCATTTTTCATATATTATATATGTTTATTATTTTAATTAATGCATTCAACAAATTAAAATAATTCTGCACGGATAAATTTATATTTATTAATAATAAATATTTTATTATATTAAATAAAATTAAAAATGAATAATGAAAATTTCAAATATAAATTGATAATAAATTAAAAAATCTATATATGAGAAAAAAATAATTAAAATCACTTCTCTTTGAGAATATTATAAAAAATGTTCTAGTTCAAGATTTATGAGTGTACTCATCAATTATATATACCCGTTGATTATTTTTTATTTTTACTACTTAAATCCGTATGTTATTTATTTGTTTTGGTTTTAATAATAATATAATTAAAAATATATATTTATTATTTTATTTAAGTTGTACAAATTTCCCATTAATTTATTCTATTTATAATTTGTATTTGAAAATACCCATACAATTTAGGAGAAACTTGCTCTGAGCATTTAATATTAAAAATAAAGTTGTAAACAAATTTTGATTCATTGTTTAATGGAAAGAGAAACTTAAACTTGTTGTTTTTACATTCATTAATTCTTTTTGAAATTATACTAGTTAATTTTGCATGTAATACAATGTTATTTTGAATTAAAATAAAAAGTTTAAATACAAGATTAAAGATATATTACATAAATATTTTTAAATTTAATAATTTTTAAAAATATTAAATTAAATGCAAAGTATAAAAATTATAAGCATTTAATACAGATAATATTGGAGTGAATGGAAACAGATTCATTTAATATTTAGGATAAGAGAAAAGTTATGGTGCATTTTCTGAACTTTCTTGTGTTGAAAATTTTTAAACAGGTATAATGTTTTAAAAGTTCAATTTTTAATATATTCATCTCATATAATTTTCCAATCTTGCATATATAATAAATGACACAATGTAAGTAAAAGATTAAAAAAAAAGTTTTATTTTGATCAACATGTATAAAAACTTTTACACTATCAATCAATTACAAGACATAATAGGTATGGCTTTTATATTAATTATGACAAAAATAAAAGATTATTGCTTAAAAAAATTAATACTTTATGTATCATCTCTATTAACTATATATACCACATGCATACTTCAGAGAATGCACCTTGCTTGTGTTAGAGTGTAGAATAACAATGGACAAACTCAAAGCTAGTCTTCAAGCGATCCAAGCACAGCCTTTTGCAGCCTCTGTGGTGTTGGGTGTTTTGCCTTTGCTGTTCTTTCTCATTCTCAAGCTCAGAGGAAAATTGAATGACAACCGTTCTAGACTCCCTCCACCAGGTGATTCAGATTCTCTCTTGTTATGATACAAACTAAACTTTCTTTGATATCAGATAGGTAGCAGTAAGATTCAGATTTTCTCTAGTTATGATGCAAATTAAATCGTCGAATTTTATTTTATTTTTGTTTGAATCAATTAAGATTCACTTGAATGTTTTTATTTTATATTAGCCACTTTGTTCACACTTTTTGTACAATGATATGATATGAGAATAAAATGGAAAAATAGTGAAGTTGAGTTTGATGGTTGTTGCAGTGGTTCCGGGGCTACCAGTGATAGGGAATCTGTTGCAATTGAAGGAAAAGAAACCTTACAAGACCTTCACAGAGTTAGCTGAGAAATATGGGCCTATTTATTCCATCAAAACTGGTGCTTTCACTGTTATTGTTCTCAACTCTGTCCATGTTTCTAAGGAGGTGAGTCTGCCTAAAACCCACATCTCATCCACATACAATATTGTTTTCTTCTTCTTGGTAAATAAAGGTTGTTGTTGGAGTTGTTATTGTGATTACTGAATATAAAGTGAATACATTCATTCATTTAATGTTTGACACACTAATTTGATCATTTAATTTAATAAATATTTTTATAATAGAGTATAAATTTATAATATATAAGTATTTTTTATATTAATAGCAAAAAAAAAAGAGTATTTTTTATATTGATAAGTTAAATATTTAATTCTTATAAACACGACCAAAATAGAAAACTTTATACAAGTGAAAAACCAAGACCCTTAATGGGTCTTCTCCTTTCTTTCGTTGAAACAACCACAGTTGGCAAAAAGATATTATCTTCACAATATTTCTTGACAAATCACGATTGCTTCTAAATCGTATTATACTAAAAGGATATTAAAAATCATCTTCTTGACAACTAAGTAGGTATGTGACAAAATTAAGGTTTTGTCATTGTTGTTTCAAATGTGAAGGTGGCATAATTTGATACTTCAATTTAAGATTAATTTTTTGCAAGTCCACTGTCACAAAAAAAATGGTAAGGCATTCGCTAGCAATTGATTTTGATTAGCATGCTATTTGAGTTTTATACAACAATGTTTTTTTTAACCATAATCATATTATTTTATATTTTGAAATTGCATCTTTAATTTTTTGAACTATTATAGAGGAGCAATGCCTTCGATTCTTTATCATTAGGCCATCAAGTAATCCCTTTTATTTATCATTGCATAGATTTTGAACTTGTTTTTTGATATTTCAGGCAATGGTGACAAGATTTTCGTCCATGTCAAACAGGATGCTATCAAATGCACTAAAAATTTTGACTTTTGATAAATGCATGGTTGCTATAAGTAATTACAATGAATTCCATAAAATGATCAAAAGGCATATTCTTACAAACGTTTTGGGAGCCAATGCACAGGTTGTTTATAATAACCATTTTTTTTTTATCTACTTTGTGATTGTTTGAGTGATATAAGACTCCTTCTCTCACTCTTGGCTTACTGGTTTGAGTTCTTTTTTTCCTTCCAAATATTCAGAAACGACACCGTATTCACAGAGAAACCATGATTGAAAATATTTTAAGGTGGCTTAATAAACATGTGAAGACCTCTTCTATTGCACCTGTGAATTTCAGAAAAATATTTGCATCAGAACTTTTTGGACTAGCACTGAAGCAAGTGAGTCCCTCCTTAAATAGGAATTAATTAATATATGTATTTTTTATCATATAATAAAAATTGTACTAAGCATGTGGAAATTTGTAGGGTCTAGGAACTGATGTAGAATCCATTGATGTGGAGAAGCTTGGAAGCACGTTGTCAAGAGATGACATATATAAGATTCTAGTGCTTGACATGATGGAAGGTGCACTTGAGGTGGATTGGCGAGATTTCTTCCCATATTTGAAATGGATTCCAAACAAGAGACTAGAGATGAAAATTGAGAAAATGCACCTTCGCAGAAAAGCTGTGATGGAGGCTTTGATTGAAGAGCAGAAGAAGCGAATTGCTTCAGGAAAGGTATGGCCTTTTTTGTGCAAGTCTAAGATAGATTTATGCATTGCATCCTAATTTGGTTGTTTGGGATTGGGATGTCACAGGAAGTAAATTGTTACATTGACTATCTGTTATCTGAAGCAAAAGAGTTGAGAGAAGAACAAGTTTCCATGCTGCTTTGGGAGACTATTATTGAGACATCAGATACTACATTAGTCACAACAGAATGGGCTATGTATGAACTTGCTAAAGACAAAAATCGTCAGGTTATTTATTTTCTCCTTGTGTTTAGCTAATAGTCTATTGATCTATTCATTCAGTGCATGTTTGGTTTTGCATATGTTTACATTGAAACACACACTTAATCTATTGAATCCAAACATGCACATGTTGTTTCTTTCCTCCAATTTTTGTTGGCATCGCATGTCATTGTTTTGTTGTGTCTGACAGAACCGTCTATATGAGGAGATCCAAAATGTGTGTGGGAATAAAAAGTTCAGTGAAGACAAAATATCTAAGCTACCATATCTGGGGGCTATTTTCCATGAAACTTTAAGGAAACACAGTCCAGCTCCAATTGTTCCCCTAAGAAGCGTTCAAGAAGATACACAACTGGGAGGATATCACATTCCTGCAGGAAGCCAGGTTGATTAATTGATCTTATAAATTCACTAAGTCATGCATCTTTCTATGTAACTCAAATTTATTGAAAACTGAAAAAAGTACAAAAAGAAACCTTAATTTAAAAGTGAAAAATAATTAAATTTACATAATTTTTATAGGTTTTAATAAATTTTAACTGAGAGTATGTTACATGTTGCTATCGTTCCTCTTTTATGTAATATTCTTCTATAGTTTATATGCTTACCTTACCTACCAGTATTAACAAGCCCATGTAAATTAACAGGTAGCAATAAACATATATGGATGCAACATGGACAAGAATCAATGGGAAAATCCTCACCAATGGATACCTGAGAGATTTCTGGATGAGAAATATGATCCCATGGATTTGTACAAGACCATGGCCTTTGGAGCAGGAAAGAGGGTGTGTGCAGGGTCTCTTCAAGCAATGTTGTTAGCTTGCACAGCAATTGGAAGGTTGGTGCAAGAATTTGAGTGGGAGCTCAATAGTGGAGCAGAAGAAGAGGATGTGGATACAGTGGGACTTACCACCCACAGGCTCCATCCCCTGCAAGTCAAAATCAAGCCAAGAAATCATCATTAGATATGATTAAGTAATTGCTAATTTGTTGAATATATGTTTATTGGATATACATATTGAGTCAGAGATGTTCTGAAGCATTGTGAAATAAAGCTAGTATTAATGAAAAGAGAATTGGAAAGGCTTTTATTATATTAGCTATAATATACTTATGTTTCAGTCTATAGAGTTAATCATGTAGGGAACAATAATTATAATAATAATCCGAGGTCAATGGTAACCTTATCTGAGTGAGGTAAAATGAAATTAAATTTTCTGTAAAAAACTGTTTATAGTATTAATCTATCTTAGAATAAATTTTTTTAGCCAAATTTATTTTTATTTTCAGATAATTTACTATACGTTCTGTGGTGTAAAATCTAGTCTTGCACATGAATTTTAATTAATAATTAAAATAATATAAAATTTTCACTATTTTAAAAATTACTAAGATAAAAAGTTGGAATAATTTATATATTCATTATTTATCATTATATATATATAAAAGTTATATTGTTGTTAAAAACTTTGCTGTATCATATTATATATATATATATATATATATATATATATATTATATTTATTATGTGCAAAGAAAGTATTAAAAAATTAAAATAATATTAAATATTCTATCAATATAAAAATTGAGATGATATATTTAACAATGTAAATATACTAACTCACTGATACACTACTTAATTGTTAATTCATTTTAACTTTAGTTAATATTATATTTAATTTTATATAAAATTAAATATACATAATTTATCAAATAAAAAAATAATCCTATATGTCCTAAAAAATAATTCCTCATGCATGGATAGTTAATGACACATGTTTATATCATTAAAAAATGAAATAAAATAAATAATATATAAGTTTAAAAAAAAAGAAAAGAATGTATATCATTGACAAAATAATTTATTCTGTGACCAAAAATTTTTGTTAAATAAATATTTTTGAACCCGGACATGATATAGGATAGAATAAAAAAATAAAATAAATACTTGGAATTGAATGAGAGAGAAAGAGAGAGAGTATTTGAATTTGAATGAATTTAATAAGAAGTAAAATAGAGAAGAGAATTTGAAAAAGAAAAGGGCGCGTTGGGTGCGTAGATCTGGAACTACCCGTTACGTTGCTTGCATCTCTTCACTGTTGTTGTTCTTCTTCTTCTCTACATATTCTCTCTTCAATCGAATCCTCAGCCCTAATCTGAAGAATGGAGAAGTACGAGAAGCTTGAGAAGGTTGGAGAAGGAACGTATGGGAAGGTGTACAAGGCGAGGGAGAAGTCCACTGGTCAACTCGTTGCTCTCAAGAAGACGCGTCTTGAGATGGACGAAGAAGGTGTTCCTCCAACCGCACTCAGAGAGGTTTCTCTGCTTCAGCTGCTTTCTCAATCTCTCTACATCGTTCGTCTTCTCACTGTCGAACACGTCGACAAAATCCCCAAATCACAAGCCGCATCCTCCAATCCCCAATCAAAGCCAATACTCTATCTCGTCTTCGAATACCTTCACACCGATCTCAAGAAATTCATCGATTCACACCGCAAAGGTACCAATCCTCGTCCTCTTCCTTCTTCCCTCGTTCAGAGCTTCCTCTTTCAGCTCTGCAAGGGCGTTGCTCACTGCCACAGCCACGGCGTTCTCCACCGCGACCTTAAGCCTCAAAATCTTCTTCTTGACCAGCAGAAGGGGATTCTCAAGATCGCCGATCTTGGTCTCGGTCGTGCATTCACTGTCCCTCTCAAGAGCTACACTCACGAGATTGTCACGCTCTGGTATAGAGCCCCTGAGGTTCTCCTTGGATCCACTCACTACTCCACCAGCGTTGACATGTGGTCCGTTGGTTGCATCTTCGCTGAAATGGTGAGAAGGCAAGCTCTGTTTGCGGGGGATTCTGAGTTTCAGCAACTCATCAACATTTTCAAGTATGAGAATCACATTAATCTTTCTGTTTTTCGTTTTTTTATTACTCACTCGCATTTGTAACCGCTGGTTTTTGTGATTTTATGTTTTAAGGATTATGGGGACTCCAACGGAGGAGCAATGGCCAGGGGTTACTTCTCTGCGTGATTGGCATGTCTACCCGCACTGGGAACCGCAGAACTTGGCACGCTCTGTGCCCTTATTGGGACCAGAAGGAGTTGACCTTCTCTCGGTTTGTTACTTTCCCTCTCTCTTGCTTCTAAATACAATTCGTAACCCTTAAAATTGATTATAATTAATTTTGAACCGTTAAACATAATTAGATTGTGTTCAGATTTATCTCAATCATAGATTTTTCATTAGAAAATATGAGAATTGTTTTTCAAAGATAAAACGAATGAGTACTTCATCAGTAAACAGGATCATAATCGTTCAATGATGTGTTGTAGTGTATCGTAGACTGTTAAGTTAACTGAGCGAAGTGGCTTTGATGAATTGATCTGAAAATTATGATACAAAATTTTGGGTAGAGGAACACTTTCTAACAAAATTTTGGGAATGTGATTGGGTTATGTATGTATATATATACTATAGCAACTCAAGTAACTGGACTAGATGCTACCTTCACTTTCACCATGTTCAACAATGTAATCTGTTATAATCTTCTTCACCAAACACCGGGAGTAATTGTATGCAATTATGCACCTGCAGAAAATGCTCAAGTATAATCCTTCTGAGAGAATATCTGCCAAGGCAGCACTTGATCATCCCTACTTTGACAGTCTTGACAAGTCACAATATTGATGATATCAGATTCACAGTCAAAAGGTTTTGTGCAGAGGTGTCTGTTAAGCAGCATTATATAGAACTAAATGGAAATTAATTCGTGGTTTACAGTTTGATGATGTATCAAATTGGTCTAGTGCATTATTTTCTTCATCATCTTGGTGATATGAGCAGTTAACTCTAGGTGGCAGTTTCATGATTGCCATGGTCTTTTTAGGACCTTGAAGAACTTAATGCTCGTCGAAAGTTGTAATTTCTGTTGAAATTGAGAGTGATAGTCTATGATTATGCCATTACCTATGTTTGCTGCGTACTTTAGTGTTTTGGGTTTGGTCGTCAACAGTATCAATTTAGTAGGCGGGTTTGTGGTCTCCATATTACCATTTGATCTTATGTATGTGCAATTTGATAGTGTCCCACCAAAGGAGAGTTGCCGCATTCCACCAGGAAAGCGAAAATTTAAGGCTAGGCAGTAAACATCAACACCAATGTTTTGTGGACCATTTGCCCTCTTTTCAAATGTCATTGTTAATCCTTACTCGTCCATGTTGATTGTTGGGTACTTGACGAACTGAGTGATTGGTTTGCAATTTCAACTTTCAAGCATCAGTAGTGAGATGCGATGCTGTATGGAATTTTGTTTCTCTAAAATGATGTGGAACTGAAAAAGTAAAGTATATATATATATATATATATAATATACTTTCTCAAATCAAGGGTAGATACGATTGGTATTATATTTAGAGTTATAACTAGGCATGCCTAAATTTAGGTAAATAATTTTTTTATACAATTTATCTTTCCTAGTTTAATATTGTTAATATAAATAACGCATGGAATGGAATAAGATTGATACTATATTATTTATATCCTCACTTATATTTATAAATATATTATTGCAGGTAATCACGTAAGTTTGAACTTAAGTAGCGTTTGATATTAGAATGTTTTAACATTGTTTAAAAAGTAACATGAGAGTTGATAGAGGAGTAAAAACTATTTTTTAAAATGAAATTTTGGAAATGATATTTTGTTAATGAAAATTATGAATTTTGATAAAAAAAAATTATTAGAATAAGCTGTGAAATTATTAAATTACTTTTATTTATTTTAAATTTTATAAATACTTTGGGATAAATTATCATTGTTGTTAACATTGCTTTGATATCATGATTATTATTATTCTTAACATCGATGGTGATGTATTGTTGCGGATCACAATAATTATAATTTTTATTATATTTTTATTTTAATTAAAATAATTTTTAAAAGTCAATTGCATTATTGATAATATGTTATTTAATTTATATGAGAATAAAATTTCGTTGAAATTAAATATATTATTTTTTAGAAAGTTACATGATAATTAAACATTTTATAAAATTTCTTAGAAATTCTAGAGATGTAGTTAAGAATGAAAATTTCACTTTATTAAATGCTACCTTAACGTCATTGATAGATAAAAACCTTATACAAAGTCTAAGTTTGATTCTAGTTGGTTTGAAGTGCATGGCACAACAACATAGATTCTTTTGGAAATTGTATCGATCAACCAAGAGGCAGTTCTTCTCAATGCAGCGGTCGGATAGAGCATAGTAATCTACCATGTTGATGAATCCATCTGTAAATTCCTTATAAAATCCAGCATTATAACATCTTATATTTAATGGAATGAATCCATTTACAATTCAAACCTTCCTTTAAAATACAATCCAGGAAAAACCTCGAAATGTCAAATGACACTCTTATGCTAATACCTTCTTATATGGTAAATATAGTTATGTATGTGGTTGGATAACACTGGAAGGTTTTGCCGATACTATTGCTTAAGTCTGCTTATAAGATTTGCATCTTCCATAAGACATCTATTATAGGAAAGTTCCCTATTCAAGCGAAACTGCATGGTTCCCCAGCAAATCCTACTTGGGACTGTTTGGTATCATATATTATCCTTTGGTTCCTTTGCTGATAATTCCCAATAATTGGGGTGTCATATGCATCAGAAAGGCTTGCAAACGGCAAACAAACTTGTGAAGCATCCTCTTTTACCATGTAGAATACGCCAGCAACATCCACATTCAGTTCAGCATTGTCCTCAAAATTCATCCTTATGGTAGGTATGTTGACTTCTTGATACCCAGTGAGATTAAAACAGGTATCCAAAATTGAAAAACCTGGTGCTGGAGGGAATCCAGAAAACTGTTTCAAGAACTCTGCCTTCAAAGCCTTGTAGACAGATGGAGCCAGTCTTGTGATCACTGTGCCAGAATCAATTAAAATCCCACCATTGCCAAAGTTTGAAGCTTGAAGAGCCACACCACCAACATCTATGCCAGTGAGATTGAGAACATAGAAGTTGGATAGCTGTGGATTTGGAACCATCCTTGTGTAACTAATGGGAGTAACATTTTTGAAAATGGAAGACTCATTACCCATAACTAATGAACCAGAAGCACCAGCTTCTGTGGTTGGTAAACAATAAGAGAAAACTCCTTCAAATGTAGCACTAGTTTGAGATATCAGTGAGAGGTAACTTCTTCCCAAGCCCATGAGACCGGAAACTCCTCCAAATAGACCCTTGTTGTTCCTACCACAGCCAAACACAAAATTACTCAGTGAAATACCTCCAAAATTAAGGTGTTCAACACCGAGATCACCATTAGTATAGGACCCATCACCATAGTTAACCACATAGTTACATGTTGATGGATTACTTCCACATGCTCCTGTATTTCCAGTAGCCAATGGAAGAGATTGGCATGTTGATGAGTTGCATGCAACTGATTGATAGGAAGAGGAGGTAGAAGGCTTGAATACAGGTCCTTGTTGATTATAACATGACATGCAAGGCTCACATTGGACCCATGTCAAGTCGCTTCCAGTGTCAATTATCACTGTCATATTCTGGCTACCCAATCCCATAGTCACAATGTAATTTAAAGTTTGCAAATTTATACCAGAAGATAATGGAATTTGGGTTTGTGAAGCTTCTACAGTATGGCTAGATACCATTTTTCGTATCATGCTTTGAATTGAACGAACGCGAAGATCATCTAATATTAACTGCTTCTGAAACCTTCTGTTCCAATCAATTTTCTTCTCTGAGCAGTGTCCTCTGTCCTTCATTTCCAGTATAATAGCACCTTTCACCCGTTCTGAGAATTCAGATTAAAAGGAATGTGTCATATAACAAATTTCTATCTTCTCTTCCTAACTTTCTTTTTATTGTACGAAGAGTCGTGTAGATACAAGTTCTCTATAGGAATTTTACTTCTGAACTGAAAAAACAATATAGATTTAAAATTTTAATTGGAAGAACAAATTATTAATATAAAGCATAATGTAATCCAAAGTAATATAAATGTCAAGACATGCTTTGTCAAAGCCAGTAAGTCTCTTCTTTAAGACTTTGACAAACAAAGAGATAGACAAATGATGAGTGTTTTCTTTTAAGGAAAAAATTATTCTTAGATTCTAAAAGTAAAAAGAAAAGTAGTTTTGATTAAGCATTATTAGATCCAAAGTGAAATATGACATAAAGCTCAGAAAAACATAGTCTATGAACTTCCCTTTCCCGCTAAACTCACTTGATTCCGGGAGGAGGCAACTCTGGGTATCAAGTTGCTTTTTCTTCTGCAACATTTGCACGTTGAACATTTTCTTCTCTTCAAAAGTGAGGACCCCTTTTGTATTGATGAGGCACAGAGAAACTAGGGACAGAAAGAATGGCAACATTGCCATAGCCGTAGCCATGAATGGTGGAAGCTAAGAAATTATAAAAAATATGATTTTGGAAAGAGGGTTGGAAGATTTTAAGGGAGAAGAAACATTGAGAAAAAGAGAGAGAGATTAGAAGAGTGTTGAAGTTGAAGGGCTAATGGAGGAGATTCTGATTTGTGAGTGATGTATTTTGGCATGAGAACAAAAGAGGAAGTGGTGGCTTTTAGACCCCACTTGTGCATGAGGAATTATTGGGGTTTCACGTGCACGTATTGAGAAAAGAAAAGAAGTGTTCTGTTTGGTGGTGTTGAAGTGGGTCGTGGAACTTTGGACTTTCAATCATCTTATTGGCCTCTTAAGCCCTCTTAGATAAGACCCACTCCCCTTCAAGCTCCTACTTTCCCACACAACATGAGAGAGCGAGAAAACATTGAGACAGATTCACTCAATAAATGGAATTTAGTGTGTTCTGGCAATGTCTTTTCATGTTTCCAATTTTTTTAATGTATTAGGGTGTCTCTACTAGCCTGGTGTATTCTTTTTTATATGTTTAGAAAACTGAAAACCAACGGAGTTCAATTTTGAGAAATGATACATGAAACACTTTCACTCCAAACCAATCTAATTAGTGGCATTTCTTCTGGATTTTTGTAAAAAGATTGATCCGTTATATTTGTTTCTCCAAGACATTGGCACTTGCAACTGAACACGAAAATTATTTTTCTAGATTTTTGCATTCCAACAAAAACAATTTAATATTAGTAGCTTTACGTTTCTTTAGTATGATGGCCTTATTTTTTAATAAAATATCTGTGGAACTTTTTGTATCAAATTCAGAAACACAGACACACACACTTATATACAGGACATATCGGTAGGCTGTTGGAGCAGTCCATGCCTTTGAGAATCAACAAACATGCCTTTGAAAAGAAATGGAAATTCAGGGTTGGAGTGTTAGAATTGTAGCACACCTAGGATTTCTAATTGAAACGTTTTTTCAAAGTATTGCACCACTGGCTAGTTGTTAGACATGATTGGCACTTTGCTTCACTTTCCTATTGATATTATTATCACCTCTTCAGTTTTGATTTTTTTTGTAATCATAGCATAGTAATATTATTTGCTTTGCTCACGCTTGTCTAGCTCAGTTCTGCTAATGGTTTCATACCTAGAGCATAGCAACAAAAAAAAAAATCAAATGTAAAGTTGGTATAAAATAAGGGGATAAGACTCTTGAATTCCTTTAAATCCAAAGTGATGGGCATCAAAGTTATTCTCTTATAGGTATATGTAATTTCGTTAATATCTTTTGATTTATTCATGCTTGTCTAATCCAATTTTGTAAATGGACACAACTTATATAATTCCATATATGAAATAAATCCAATCGAAAATTGCTTTGGTGATTGGGGAATGAAAGGAATAAAAGCTTGTATTACCATTACTTGAGTTCATGGTGCTTACAGAAACTTGCAGTGTAGCCTCTAAAAGGTTGTTGTTTGCATGGGAATTGCGTTTCAACAAAGTCTTTTAGAGGGTGATGCTAATACCCATTAATGTTTATGGACGGTTATCAACCATATATATAATATTAAAAATGAATTATTAGATGCAAATTTAGCATTCTTTTCAGTAATTAGCTGAAATTTAATGATATGATATGTAACCCTAAGGACCGACTCCATATAATACAACTATAAAGGACTAAATAATACATTACGCATCGGTACACAATAACTAGCGTTGTGTTACACTTGGATAAATGATTCTCTAAACTTTTATACCCATCTCTTATATTTCTTCACTAATATTTTCTTTAATTGTGAAAGCATGTATAAAGAAAAATTATTTTTTATTTAAAATATAATGTTATTCCTTTTTATAATATTAATGCATCTTCAATATAATTTTTAATAAAAAAAAATTGTTAATTCTTTAATTACTACTCTTAGAAAACTTAATCCTATCCATTTTTCTCTATCTCTGGCCAAGTGTTTTATCTTTTCTAAAATAGAAATGAAATTAGCCCAGTTGGACTAATCCCTTTCTCTAATTAAAGTTATCAACGCACTTCTTTTTTTGGGGGGTGATTAAAGTATATGCGAGTATGCAACTATATTCCTATGAGGCAGTACTTTAAGTTTGGTCTTCCATCACCGTCTACTGAAGATAAAAAGTACCGTATTTTGGACTTGGAAGAGATATGGCCTATCGAAAGCACATAAATCAATTAATATCTTTGCATTTTTTAATCTTTTTTGTATGCTAATGCTAGTACTAATATACTAATTACACAATTATAAAACTAAAAACGTGGTTCATTCGAAGTTAGATGGCCTTTCTCCTTTAGTATTATTATGTTTTATTCAAATCCAATGTAATCATGTGTAGTTATTATGTACAACTGGGACTAGACACAGCCAAGCATGGCATTATTCGTACATATTCTATACGATATATATTGATCACAGTCTGATAAGAACATCTCTCTGTAGACTGTGTTTATTTGGCATTTCTTAACAACTACTTGCCCAGCTATGGTCAGAAATTCGCCAACTTGGTGGGCCATATTCTCAAGCCCCGGAATAGACCACTAAATTAGCTCTAGTTATTTTCGTCAAACACATACTGTATAGTTATTTTCATCAAAAGCCAAAGCTGTTAAAGTACTTTATTTTCTAATTTATTTAAGTATCTACTAGCTTACATAAACCAAATCCAAATGGTCAATTGTCTGTGCTTGAAATATACGGTGTGAATTTATTAGATAAAATATTAGATATTTTGACATGGTGGAAATAAAAAATAATAACAGATATTCGAATGTTTGTGTCAATATTTTATGGTTGTTATTTAATCATCGAACTCTGCAGAGAGTAAATGCTGACCTAGAGTTATCAGCAGACAACATTTGGATGGCGCAGGTTACTCTTGGTTCTGAATCATTTGGTGAAAATAAAGATGATGTTCCTGTACACTAAACATCACACATTATGAATGATATGGCTCTCACGTCATTTTGAAGGCACAAAATTGTGTGTGATCATTACAGAATGGGTTTGAAGATGGAATTTCATCGAAGTGTCAAACACAATCACTCCAACTTACCATCGAGTATGTGTGAAAGTGGAGAAAATTGATGAGCGTGAGATCCATAAACTAAATGTAACAAGTACATATTCAATTACTTCAAGAAGTGTCTCCGACACTACACAGCTCACTAGTTTAAGAATATAAAAAATTAGTTTCCTAGTAGTCTGGTAAAAAATTCTGATCCTCATAACTAACCCACTTTGCTTTAACAGTTTAGCGTAGATTAAAATAAACTAAGATATTTTTGAAGGGATGAATGAATATATGGTTTACAACATCAATCATTGTCAAAATCATTGTTCTGATTTATAAAGTAATGATCTTTCATTCGTAGGAAATGTTTCATTTTCCTTGAGAATTTTGAATTTTATAAATTTAGCTTCTGATGTTATCGCTTGGATTTTGCTTAATTTTCTTGCTTTGCTTTATAATTAAGATAATTTGCAGACTTGGTTAGGAAAGGTGCTTATGGCTAACCATTTGTATTAAAAAAAAAAAGGAGTAATATGTAATGATTGATTGACAAAAAGAAATGTAAATGTTGTCGCATGCCGTAAATGAAACGTTGAAATGGAGTACCTTTCAAAGCATGAAAAGTAATGCTCAATTGTAATATACATAAACACGCTCCCAAGTGGATTAATATTAGAAAAAGGCAAGGTTAAGTTCATTTTAATTTTTTTTCAAAATCATCCTACCTTTTATTCTACAACTTTTCTTAATTATTAGATAAAGAAAATATTTAATAGATTTTACATTTTTAACATAATAATAAATAAACATTTTAATTTAATACTCATTTTGTAAAATAGTAAAAAAATTATTAGAAAGATATAAAGAGATTTTTCATTTTTATAAAGGAGAAATATAAGAAAAAGGAACAGATTCAATCTAACAATATAATTTTATATGAATACTGAAGTGAAGTTTTAAACAATATAGTTTTTCATATTATGCATTAGAACTAGAAGATTCAATCTAACAGTAGTCTGAATAGCCTCATATGAAGTCTGCTAAGAATTCTCAAAAGTTAGCTCACCTCTTTCAACAACTTGCACCACTTGGAATTGTTGACTTAAGTTTATGGAGGTCGAGTTTGTATGTTATTTAAAAAAGAATAATAATAATAATAATAATAATAATAATAAAGAGAGGCTTTAAGTATTATAATAAATAGGGAAAAAAAGAGAAAAAGAAAAGAATAAAAACCCATTACGAAAAAATAAATTTACCCATCTTTAATTTATGACCCTCAAGATAAATTGACTTGAAATATTGACCATTTTCCTTTTGAAGTTGTGATTTTTCTTTAGGGCTGTCCTGGTCATCCTAACAAAAGTAGACCCCTCTACTTCCATTATAATATATATTTTAGTGTTCAAAATTTGCAGTATGTTTACCATTTGTTTAGGAATTGGGGTTGGAAAAGGTCAAAATAAGGACCATCTTTCTATTATACAATTTTTGTAGATAACAAAATGAGCAAAATACGTTTTCTACTAAACCATTTATTTATTTATTTATTCAAAATAAGAAAAATGTTAGAAAAAAGTGGTAGGCAACAATTCCCTTCAAAAATTGTGGGTATTCCCATGTCACTTTTTTCCCACTTTGATGCCCAACTTAAAGTCATTTAAAATGAAACAAATTGCAATGTTTTGCGAAAGCAGAAAGACAACTAGACAGCATGGTTTGGAGGCTGAAGTTTA